>NW_028274823.1:74366382-74669412 GCF_037043125.1 Eumetopias jubatus | reverse complement strand
AAATGAAAAGCATGTATTTCCTGCTATTTGCATGTAGGAAGTCTTTGCTGAGTTAGAACCTTTGTCATTCAACTGTGGGTGTTCATATTCACTTTAAACATCTTTATCCTTGTTATAGAGGGATTAGAGTTTCTGTGATTAAGAGGATGTATTTTGTGAAACAAAGGGCTTTGCCAGGAAAACTGTCCATCCTGAGTATACTGGGGTTATTCTCATTACAAAAGGATGCTGCTTTTTAAAAGGGGAATCCTAGCCCAAGTATTTAAATATTTCCATTAAAGCACGTATTCATTTCAACTAGTTGTTAACAACTGCTTTGTTTGGTACAGTGGTGCTGTGAGGGACACAGAGAGATCAAGACACCATCCCAGTCCTCACAGATTTTAGAGTCCAGGAAGGAAATGTACACAAATAAAGACACCATGAGACAGTGCAAGCACACAAACAGAGGTTCCAATAGGTGGGGGAGAGGAGCACAGGAGGCCTTGGCCACCTGCCCGGCACAGGCAGCCTCTGAGCTGGGTGCCGGGAGGTGGCGTCTCAGCAGGGAGAAGAGATGGGACCTGGGGCAGCCCGAGCAAGGCAGCAATTGCAGACAAGAAGCAGAACGAGCAAAGGCACAAGGCCGGGATGCTGAGCTGTGCTGAAATGACAGCAAACAACCAGGTGAGCTAGAGAACAGGAACCGCCCATGAAATGCTCGAGCAGTGACAAGCCTGGGATGGCACGGAGCGCCAATTGGAGGAATCTCAGCTTTGGCCTCTGAGAATGAAGGGGCTCCTGGCAAGTATAAAGCAATGAAGGAGCATGATCATAGCGGCTCTGGGGAAAGCGCTCTGCCACTATGTTTAATGGATGGATGGGGCAGGTGAGATGGACACCAGGCAACAAGTCCCAAAATCCTAGAAAAGGAAGTCCTAGAAGAGTAAGGATGTTCAGAATCTCTGCCATGAATGATCATTCAGGTTTGGTGCTCAAATATTCTGGAGTTCACACTCTAAGCCAGTGGGTCAGTATGACTCAGAGTGGAAAAAGGGGAGATTACCCCAACTTGTCCAGGAAGACAGCTCAGAGAAAAGGTCATCCTCTGTCTTTTCTCCCCAGACTTGAGGCCAGGAACTGTAAGTCATACCCAAACCTCTAATGCCTACTCTATAGTCAGAATGGAATAATGAGGGGCACCTGGGTGGCTCAGTCAGCTGAGTGTCCGACTCTTGGTTTTGGCTCAAGTCATGATCACATGGGTCCTGGGATCCAGCCCCATGTCAGGCTCTGCACTCAGTGCAGAGTCTGAGGACTCTCTCCCTCTCCCTCTGCCCTTCCCTTCACTCACATGCTCACTCGTTCTTTCTCTAAAATAAATAAACAAATCTTAAAAAAAAGAATGGACTAATGAGAATACTAAGAGCTGCCATCTTTAATGAGCGGTAGGCTAAGAGGCTTTGTATCATTATCTTACTTAACTCTATCCATAATCCTAGAAAGTAGGCATCAGAGGTCTCATTCTTTAGATGAGGAAACTGTCTGGCACCCAGCAGGCTGATACTTGCTAAATATCTGTTAAATTACTCATCGTTCATAAGCAAAATGGTCATTTAAGGACACATCTACAAAAATCACTGTATTTTCCATTATTAGCAGATATTAGGTATTTTTATATATTTTAGCAGGTATTTTCTAAATTAATTTACTTTTTCTAGGTTTACTGAGATACAACTGACAAATCAAAACTGTATACATTTCAGATGTTGAATGTGATGTTCTGTCATACGCATACATTGTGAAATGACCACTATGACCAAGTTAATTAACATTTTTACCACCTCCTATAGTTTACCTTTTTTATGTGTGGTGAGAACACCCCAGGATCTATACTCTTCATGAATTTCAAGCATAAAATATAGTATTATTAACTAGAGTCGCCATGCTGTAATTCATCCTAAGTAACCGAAACTTTGTACTCTTTGGTCAAAGTCTCCCCATTTCCTTTGCCCCACCCCCCACCTCCCACTCCCTGGCAACAACCATTCTACCCCCCGGCTTTTATGAGTTCAAATTTTTTAGTTGATACATACAAGTGATACTATGTGGCCTTTCTCTTTCTATGATTAGATGTTTCTTTAACTCCGCCTCAAAACTGTCCATTTAAACTTAATCAAAATTAAATGAAACCTCAAATTCAGTTTCTCAATAAAGCCAGCCATATTTAAAGTACTCAGGAGTCACATGTGACCAGCGGCTGCTGAGTTAGTGCAGTTATGGAACATTTTCATTACTGCAGAGAGTTCTTTTGGACAGCACCCCTCCATAATCTCATAGGGTTTCCCCAGAGAAATACTTCCCTAAGTGGGAAGTCACTGCCGGGCCAGACAGAGCCTCTCCTCTGAAGATCCCTCCACGCCCCACCCCAGTTACATTATTTCAGCAAATGACTGTTTTGCAACTGCTCTATGTTAGGTATCATACTCATTAAGCGTGCGGGACGCAAAGCAAAGTCAAACATGCCCTGACGGGGTTTACGGCCTAGCAGATGAAGAAGAAATATTTAGTTATGATTAGATGTTGTCATATTTGTAGCACATATAACAAAACACTGGTAGCCAAAATATACATAGCATGGGAAACTGCCTCAGTAGGAGAATGACCAAATGGTGGTGTATTCACCGGATAGAATTCTATAGGAGTTTAAGTGATTGAACCAGAACTATAGTTGTCAACATGGACACATCATAAAAGCAAAATATTGAGGGAGCAATTAAATTGCAGAACAATAACCACACTGTGATACATGAAAATTTAAAGATACAGAACAATGGTTTCTGTTGCTTATGGATATACATATCTGTAGCTTTTTGTTTTGTTTTAAGTAGGCTCCACACCTACTTTGGAACCCAATGCAGGGCTTGAACTCACGACCCTGAGATCAAGACCTGAGCTGAAATCAAGAGTTAGATGCTCAACTGACTGAGCCACCCAGGTGCCCCTGGTTTTTTTGTTTTTGTTTTTGTTTTTATTAAAAAGACTTGGAGCAAATACGAACATGTTAGCAGTTGTTGACTCTAAGACTACTATATTTTACAAAATAAGAGAAGGGGGCAGAGGAACGTAAAAGCAAAGCCTCCGCGTCAGAGAGGAAGAAGAAATGGTGTGCCTGCAGCACACCACGGAGGGGGAAGGTCCTTGTGGGGCACAAGGATCAGGAAAGGCGTGAAATGGAGGGGCTGCCAGAGATGAGTCAGGCCAGGCAGGTGAGGAGGGAACGAACAGCAGGAGCAAAGACGAGAAGCAGGTGAGGGAAAATGCAAGCAGCACAGTGTGGCCAGAAGCAAAGCTGAAAGGCAGGTGTGCTGAAAGGGCCTGCAGAGGCGGTTAGCAGCCGGGTCCCGGTGATCTCCAACACTGCCCTAAACATCTGGTCCGTTCTCCTGTGGGCAATGGGGAGCTACTGAAGCATTGTCGGCCGCGGGATAGCAGGTCCATCACAGTAAAGACCTTAAAGACTGTCAGCTGCGGGGTCTAGAAAGACGGTAGAGACAGCGGCCCTCTAACCTACCCGGCAGCAGTCACACAAGGCAGAGTCCAGCAGCTGGGAAGCCAGGGAGTGGGCAGCAGACGAGGCAAGGAAAGCAAAGCTGAGTGAGACTGGAGAAGGCGCCTCGTGGGTTCTTCAAGGTTCCACTCCAATGTCACTGCCGAGCTGCCCCTGGAATTAACCTCCAGACAGAGAAGCCAGATACTCCCTCTCGGCTCCCAATTCACCCTTCACTCTGTTCTGTGACAGTGCCCAGAATCAATTCGTGGAAGCATTCTCTGCTGCAATGAGCACAAGGTTCCGCTTTCCCAGGACTGGGGGCTGAGACCCTGCAGGAAGAAGAGACCTCTCTCCCTGACTCCAGGGTCAGGGTCAGCGGGCAGGGATACGGCAGTGAGGACACGTCGGGGGTGAGGCACTCTGTCCCAGGCATCCTGCGTAATCCAATGTCTCGTTGCAACCTTGTGGCCCTGGCCCAGCCTGGTGACCTCTTGCCCGCAAACCCACCTGCACCAGCACCCTGACTCCCCGTGCATGCTGTCCCCATCCAGGAGTCCTGTTCCCACAGCCTTCCCCGTTCAGACACTGGGTGTGCCAGGCCTCCCGCCCACCCTGGTGCCCTAACTTCCTCTGCACACCCATGCCCATACCTTCCTGCCTACCCACTGACTGCATACCACCTCTAGCCCTGGAGAACCAGCACATTTCTCTGCCACCCAGGGGGCAGCAGCCCAGCCTTCACCAATGAGGTGTGGCCCCCTGCCTTGGGGAAGGGCCTCTATCCAAGTCTGTCCCTCCCTTAGACACCCTCCCTCAGCCCTAAGGTATCCTGCAGAGCTGTCTACCATCTCATAGTCACTCTGTCACCACCTGACACTTCCCTCTTTAAATCACTGGGTGCCTTCCGTCTCCCGGTTGGACCACACTGATACCACAGACTTGAATTCTACTTTTATATAACAATTGTTATTTTGATGCCATCTGTTGGACCACTAGACTGGAGCTCCGTGAGGGCAGGGCCCATCTTTTATTCCAGGAATATAACAAAGTGGGAGGTAGGTCCCAGACGGCAAAAGAGATTTTGCAAGAGCAAAAACTACTGGCAAAATTCATCCCCGCGCAGCAGTTAGTTGAGGATACCAACACGTTCATTTGCCCCAGAAGCAACTGATTCTGTTCTGCTGCTGCTCTTATCTTTGAAGGCAGTGGCCTCATTGAGCACCTTAGTCAGAGCAAATGCTTCATGAAGTTCTGCTGCAAATAGAGTGCTTTAGATGGGATGGAATCTTGTCCCTCATCAGTAGTTAAAAAAAGAGAATTATTGGGGCACCTGGGTGGCTCAGTTGGGTAAGCGTCTGCCCTTGGCTCAGATCGTGATCCTGGGGTCCTGGGATCCAGCAACCCTGCATCAGGCTCCTTGCTCAGCGGGAAGTCAGCTTTTCCCTCTCCCTCTGCCCTTCTCCCTGCTCGTGCACACCCTCTCTCTCAAATAAATGAATAAAGTCTTTTAAAAAATCATGAAAATGTATCCTGGTTCCCTGTATGAACCCCCAAGGCCTCCCTCGGAATGGAAATCACCAAGAAGCTAAGTAACTGAACACGAGTGTTGGTGTTGCCCATGCCTAACATTCACAGAGCACTTTATAAGCTTAGATGTTAAGTGTGCAGTCTTTAAGTTTCATTTAAAAACAAACCCTAAAGCCCCAAAATATTAGGGAATAATCATGACCAGGAGGAGCAGAACCACGACCCATGAAGGCAGGGGAGCTTAGACACACAAGCTGGGCTGCAGGCTCACCCATGGAGAGTCAAACTCCCTCCATCAGTTACCAGCTATTTGACTTTTGGCAAATTTCTTAACCAAGTCCATCTAGTTTCATCACCTCATTAAAATGCGATAAGATTACCTGCTTGCTGTCAGTATCTAATAAGAGAATGCAAATTAGTGCCACTCAGCACAGAGCCTGGGCCCCTCATAAGTCCCCAGTGATGACTAGCCATTATTAATCACTGCAGAGTAAAACGTCCTCAGAAAAAACCCTATGTGCTCTTTAAAAAAAAAAAAAAAGAAAAAAAAAGGGAGCCTGGGTGGCTCAGTTGGTTAAGCGACTGCCTTCAGCTCAGGCCATGCTCCTGGAGTCCCGGGATCGAGTCCCGCATCGGGCTCCCTGCTCAGCAGGGAGTCTGCTTCTCCCTCTGACCCTCTTCCCTTTCGTGCTCTGTATCTCTCATTCTCTCTCTCAAATAAATAAATAAAATCTTAAAAAAAAAACCCTATGTGCACATGAAAACAATTCAGGAGGCTAAGATGCTTACCACATGAGCAAATGCCTTGTGCTGGAACACGCTGGGGAGGGAATGTTCTGGCAATCAGCACAGTATACCAGGGAGACCACAAATTGCCCCACATCCTTATCTTCCCGAGGGTTTCTCCTAGCTCACCTATTCTCAGCTGAGATGCCATCCTTCCAAATTCCCACTAGATTGGCTGAGCACCAGAATACTGTGTATGTGTACAGTACTACTCATAAAACGCTCCATCTGCTCAAATATGACAATAAAATACCCACGGGTGAAGACAAATCAATTTAGCTCAGGTGCAAACTCTGAGCCAACATAGAGATAGGGAAAACTCCATCTGCCTCTCTCTTCTCTCCAGCTACGTTGTTCCTAAAGAGCCCAGGAAGACCTGGTAGAAAAATGTGCAGTGTGGTCGGGAAAGGGGTACCAAGAGGCTGCTGACGCTGGGTTCAGCAGAGGCACGGCCCCAGCTGCCTGGGCAGGTACAGCTCCGGTCCTGCTCCCCGCTGGGGAAGAGGTGCAGCGCGGAGCAGGCCCCTGGCAGGACTCAGGGAGCCGTGAGGCTGGGGGGTTGGCAGGCACACCTGCTGTTACACACATGGCTTGTGCAGGGCTAAGCAGAGACCTTCATGGGCCCCTTCTGCTGCGGACACCCTGAGACTGGCCAAAGGAAAGTCTCCCTTCTCAGGGCATCGGAAAGTATTTAAAAACAACTAGGATGGTCATCGCCCAGCTGACTCTGTCAGAGACCAGAGCAGCCTCCCCAGCAAAGATGAGCAGGCAGTCTTCGCACAGTGGGGGCTCTGAGCACGGCCGACGATCCATTTAAACTACAGGGCGTTCCCGTGGATGTGCAGGTGACACTGCAGCCAGGCGCAGGTTCATCCCCAGCCCCACCGTGGTCAGTCCCTCGAACGGGTACCCACTGCCCGACCCTCCCCCTCCCTCCATCTCCTCCCCACGTCCCCCTCTGCTCTCACTTAGAAACACCTTAGAAATACCTTCCCTGCAAACTTCTGTATGTCCACGTCTGGCTCCGCCCCATGGAAAAATGCACATGTGGCTATGTTTTAGATATGTTCTTAGTACTGAGTTCTAGACTATTGTTTATCCATTGATGACGATGATGGGGCTGATGGTGACCAATATTTCTTGGGCATTTACTCTGTGGCTGGTGCCCTGCTCTGCATCTTCCACACTGTCTAGTCGTCCCAGTGACTCTATGAGGTAGAACATTCTATTTTTATAAACGTGACATCTGAAGTTCATATACAGTAAGAAATCTGCACAAGAACGCACAACTGGAGGGGCGCCTGGGTGGCTCAGCTGGTTAAGTGTCTGCCTTTGGCTCAGGTCATGATCCCAGGGTCCTGGGACTGAGTCCCACATGGGGCTCCCTGCTCAGCAGGGAGTCTGCTTCTTCCTCTGCCCTCTGCCTACTACTCCCCCTGCTAGTGCGCTCTCTCTGTTAAATAAATAAAATCTTAAAAAAAAAAAATAAAGACACACTAGAAGGTGAAGGTGCAGGACTCAAACCAAGGTGAGCTGTCTCTGGAGCCGGCACTCTGCCCACAGATGATGATGTACTTTTATATTTGGGTGGTGGTTGTTATTTTTAAGAGTGAGAAGAACCTTAGAAATCACCTCTTTGAAGATCTTCCATTTCATTTTTTTAAAGACTTTTATTTATTTGAGAGAGTGGGGGAAGGGCAAAGGAAGAGAGAATCTAAAGCAGACTCCGTGCTGAGCGTGGAACCTGACACGGGGCTTGCTCTCCAGATCCAGAGATCATGACCTGAGCTGAAACCAAAAGCTGGATGCTTCAACTGGGTTCACCACCCAGGTGCCCCGAAAATCTTTCATTTTAAAGATGAGGAAATTGAGGCCCAGGGAACTGCTTTTCAAAAGTCACATAGGGGGCAGTGACTGAGCCTGGGCTACAGCCCACTGAATTCCCACAAAGTCCTTTCTATTGGGAGTCTCTCCAGACACAGTATTTCACTACATTGTGAGATGAGGACAAAGCAAGCTAAAGAGGCCTGATGCACTCCCCCTGGCTGAGCAAGCTCTTCAACTGAAAGACAAGCAGGAGTCAGGCAGCTTGACTGTGCTCTGGATTCCAACTTATGCAGTGCCCAGTGGTTTCAGAAAACAGACCATATGCTTCCACGGGAGGATGAATTAAAACACACCACATTCTGCTATATTTACAAGAGAGGCCGAATAGTGCTTGTGGTTAAGAGTTTCCATTCCAGGGTTACATCAATTTGTATATAAATTCTTACTTTACCCCTTTTGAGGTCTGCCACCTTGGATGATGTTCCTCCATCCTCAGTTTTCTCATCTGTAAAATAGGGATAATGCATGCCTCGAGGCATTTTAAAGCGTTTCAAAGATCATGCACATAGCACCATTCCCATCCACAGTAAGGGCTAATAAAAGTTTGCCTATCGTTTTATTAATATTATTACTACTAACTTCTCCACTGGCCTGTCTCTGTGCAGCACTGTGGACAGATGCCCATTCAGTGGCCAGACAAACTCACCAAAAGAAACAAATGTTTCATATCTGTCAGGGACACGTGCTCTTTGACTCCACTTCTCAGACTTCATGGTGACAATTAAATACCCTTCCCCCGCAGCCATACAGAAGCACAATTACTTTATATTTGTCACTCTGGTAACCAGGCAACTGACAGTCTTTTCTCACAATGAAAATGCTCCAAATGCTTCACTCTGATTCATTTTAGCAGGCAGCAGGTCGGGCAGCTGAGTCATCTGTACTTCCTGAGAGGTACAATTAGGGACCTTGGTTTTTAGCAGAACCACTAATCATTCCCCAGGTATTCAGCGAAGCTGAGAACAGATGCAGAACCCCCAGTGCAGATGAACCGCACACTGACTCGGGGCAGAGCTTTTCTGGGAAGGTGGTGTGTCGTTGACTGGCAAGCTCTGGTCTCAAGTGCCTCCATTGAGCCGTGCAATCCTAGACAAGTCATTTGATGGCCCAGGTCTCTGTTTGCTTGTCTGTAAAATGAGGGTATTAGAGTAGAGAACGTCTCAAAGGGCCTCTTAGCTCTAAATCTGCCTGATTAAGTAAGAAGGGCTACTTACATGGGAAAAATCCATTACAGAGTGCCTCTCAGATTTAAGAGATTTTTGTTCAATCTATTATACACAAACCCACGACTTTAGTGGTGGGTTAGGGCTTCAAAGCAAGTTTCTCACAAGGTTAAAGACAGAAGATCTTCAAATTCAATACAAGTAGTCCTTTTCCAAGGTTGAGGCTGCTCTCAACCACTTGTCCAGAAAGACTGATCAAGCTGTGCTTCACTGAGTTTGGCAATATGATCAATTGTACCCTTTGGACTGTCTTTTTCTTTCATTTGAAGTTAGTTACAGGCTCTGATGAGCTAAGAACTCCCCTTGTGAATAGCAAATGGCGAATCAGACAAGGGACAGGCATGTCATGTGCGTTGGAATGACCGCGGACTAGCAAGAGCTTCTGTGGCACGGACAGTGTGGATTTGAAGGTCGTGGCTCTCAGGGTGTCTTCGGGGTCCCAACAAGCTGCTAGATGCCCCGGTCCTAAGGTGCTCTCGGAATCCCGGCCCTGCAGTGGTGTCCACCCAGGCGAACTCTGGCAAGAACACCTGCATAACTGGACTGTCAGACAGGGGCTTCTCCGCCAAATAAAATACTACTTACTGACTGTATTTACTTAGTGCAAAGGGGCAAACAATCTCCAGGGAAGTAACGGGGGAGGGTCCCTCCTGCCCCCTGCCCACAGACCGGTCCTCTCACATTCCTGTCCAAGGAGCATCCTGGCCTCCTGGATTGGAAGGTCGCTCACCGGCTTTGTGGGTCACGTGTCCACTCTGTTCTCCAACCAATTTCACAGTCTTTCATTTATTGTCCACAACGTTCCCAGTTCTCACCAGTACAATGAAAGCTTTAGCAATTAGCCATTTTTCTTCATATTGGGAGAATAACAGATTTACATTTTTATTTTATTCCACTTGGTTCCAAAAACAGAATTTGAGATTTTTCATAAAGGTATGTAATATTAGTCATTTATATTAAATAGATAAGGGAATTAGGGCAACGAAAATATAGTAATATTTTTTAAGTAAATGCAGGCAAAATTTAGACCTACAAGTACAGGCTGAAAAGTTTCTGTAGAGTTGTAAAATACGGACTATGGTAGCTGCTGAGCTTCCCAGTGACCAGAGCAAAGAAGAAAATGTAGTCAGTAAAAAGATTTTGTAGAGTCTATAATAAAAACAAATCAGTACAACTTTTCCTTACTGATACTCCACACATGAGGGGGCTGAATGATGAGGCAAAGCCCATAGCTGGCCGACAGGTCACAGAAAGTAAGGAGAAACTGAACACTCTTTGGGTCAGAAGTTGGCAGCCAGATTCCAACTCTTAAGGTCACAATGGCTCCTCAGAGAAGGATTCCAAGGCCATGACAAGGTTCTGCTCCCAAGAAAGTTAGGGCTCGCTTACCAACACAAGCGCAGGGGGGAAGGAGGGACTCAGTCCAATGTCTGTCTCTTTAAGAGACCCACAACATTTAACACACCTCAGCTTCTGATAAAGGTGGGGCACTAGAGCGTTCCAGACCCTCATATACCACATCTGGGCAGGTCCACATGCAATATCGTCATCATCACTACCAACATCATCACAATTTTGTGATTATTAACAGGTCAGGGTACTGAGTAATTACTAGTTTCCAGGCACTTAATCGTAGGTACTTTAATATACTGTATATATACTGTTTGGGTTGAAGATACAGAAAATTAGATGTTCATGTCCCCACATTCACATTGCTGATAAGTAACAGAGCTTAGCTTTGAATTGAGGTCAGTCTCCTCCAAATTCTTGACTTTAAATTTAATCTTAGTTTTTTACTTATTTTACACACCCCCATTACTAAAACCAGAATTGGAGTACACCCTCCCAGGATCTACACAATTTTAAAAATAGAATATATATATATATATATTAATGAATATTATATCCATTATAAAATTGCTAAACATTTATATTTTAAAGAATGAGAGAGCTAAAGATGAAATAAACAATATTTAATTTTTTTACTTTATTTAGTACCAGTACCATCGTTTGCTATCACTAATATCGTGAACAAAAATCAGCACTTTTTAAAAATCTTGCTTTATTACTTTATGACACAGTGATCCAAGATCTGGCTATAAATGAAGTTTCCTTTGATATTTTGATACTGGGGACTATAACATATACACATATGGTAATAAAAATGTGGATGTATCTTTGTTCTTATTAAATAATGGTATTTATTTTTCAGTTTCATCCACAAGTTAGGAAAAGATTTCTGTTATAATCCAGGTATCAAATTTCCATTTTTCTTGGATCTAGTTACAAACTAATCAAAAGGTAAGATTTTTTTTTATATTTTTCACACATGGGTTCAAACCTACTGAAACTCTTCATTTGCAATATCTTTAAACTGGTTAGATTTGTTTTCAAGTTTTAAGTAGATAAGTATGAGTTTAATATCTGACATTGTATTCAACAGAAATATGTAACATTTCAAAACATTTAGTCTCAAAATGCTCCCATAGACAAGCAGTTCCCTTTTAAAGTATACTGTTTTCTCATTGTTAAAACATTAGCTTTGCCTTAATGAGACTGTGTTTGTTTGTAATATTTGCTTAGTATCACATTCTGATAGCCCCTGTTGTAATGGAGAGGGCAACAATTTATATTGCTTGCCTTTTGTAAAAGGAAAACATGAATGTGTAACATCCTTCAGTGCGATAACATTGCTAAGTTCTGTGGTATAAAAAACCAGAGAATCTCAGGATGGAAAAGATGATTTTCATGCAACTTTTCTACTTCATTATAAAGTACAATAAATATACTATTTCAGTTTTTTTTTTTTTTAAATAAAACCACCCAGGTAGCACTAAACAAAGGCCAATACATTTCAGTATTCCAAAAGCGAACGAAGGAGGCTCCACTGTCCATCCTGTCATGTCGTGGAACTCCCCTATCCTCCTCTCTATCAGGAAGTCCGTGCACCATGTAAAACTGGGGACCATCCTGACAAATGTATTGAACCAGTATCAAGCGTTAAGTTTATAATATTAACAGTAAAGCCCAAGTTATTTTTATTTTTAGATTAAAAACATAAATGGAAATTCTCCTACTATCTTCCTCACACCAACGGGTCATCTCGTACACCCCCCGGAATAAGATTTCCATTCCTGGAGACCACTGCTCGAGGCCACCATGTCTTACTGCTTCCTGATCAACTCTACTGCCCTGCTTTGACAATCAACCAGACAAAGGGCAGAGCTGAAATTGTCCTCTGAAAATCAAGGGGAGCCCTCTGATAAGACATGATGGAGTAAATCCATGTTTTACCTCAATTTCTTTGCAAATCTCACTGAAATAGTAAAGGGGAAACAAGAGAGAAACTCCACAAGGACAGAGAGCATAGGAGAGAAAACCTGTAACAGGCGATGTCGATATAATTTTATTTTTTTTAAAGTTTTTATTTAAATTCCAGTTAGTTAACATACAATGTAATATTAATTTCAGGTGTACAATCTAGTGATTCAACACTTCCATCCAACACCTGGTGCTCATCACAAGTGCACTCCTTAATTCCCATCACCTATTTCACCCATCCCCCCACCCACCTGCCCTCTGGTGACCATCAGTGTGTTCTCTATAGTTGAGTCCATTTCTTGGTTTGCTTCTCTCCTTTTCCCCTACGCTCATTTGTTTTGTTTCTTAAATTCCACACATGAGTGAAATTATGCGGTATTTGTCTTTCTCTGACTGATTTTGTTTAGCATAATACCCTCTAGTTCCACCCACATCGTTGCAAATGAGAAGATTTCATTCTTTTTTATGGCTGAGTAATATTCCAGTGTGTGTGTGTGTGTGTGTGTGTGTGTGTGTGTGTGTGTGTGTGTGCGCGCGCACGCGCGCATGCGTAGATAAATAGATATCCCACATCTTCTTTATCCATTCATCAGGTGAGATGTCCATATAATTTTAGAAGCAGAAAAGCAGATGATGAATGGCAACGGACTGAGCAGACCAAACAAAGCTGAACATCTGCCTGGGATGGAGGCAGGAGAGAAAGCGTGTGTAGGGAGGGACGTAAGCCTGGAAGCAAGTAATTCTGAGTGACAGGACCCCTGAAGAGCTCAGTCATTATTAGCACCAGGTACTTCTGGAGGCAAGGGTGCAGACGGGGTAGAAACTGTGTAGAACTGGCAGAAAATGTGTAGAAGATACAGTTAGACTTGGACCTTTGTGTGGCCAGGCAAGATCTCCAGGATACCATGGATAGGTTGCTCAAATAAAAGTGAGGAATTAAGTTCAAGTTTACATATCCAATGGTAAGACCCTCCTTCCCCACTCAGCCTCCTTCCCCACTCGTTTACTAAAAAAGTAGCAGCCACATCCATATTTTCCAGGCAGTGAACTGGACGACTGCTTTCTGGAGAAACTGACCCAAACAAGAGAACACAATTCCAGTTACTAATGATTTTGGAGTCCTTCACGAAACCACCTGATCCCTAGCCAGCAACCCTGAAATGTAGCTCGCCATTTAAGAAATACTACTCATGCACTTGGAGCTCCCACGTGGCCTGTTTTGTCTGTCTGAAGTATGAGTGAACAGCAAAAATCAGTCATTAGAGTAAAAATTCTAACATTAAAGATAGCAAACAAAGCAAGCCAACAAAGAAAGGACTCTGGAAGAAAAAGAATCAATGCAGGAAACAGAGGAAAACTTAAGAATGATTTCTATAATTAGTAAACCTTCAAGACTGAGGTATGGGAAGAAACTGAAAACAATATAAAAGAGCTCTTTAAAATTAAAATATAAGGAAGAAAGAGATTAAAAGAGGAAGTGAAAGATTAATTTGAAGAACTCTCCCTGAAAGACAGACATGTGGCAAATAAGACATAAAATGTAAGAGGACTTTAAGAACAATCCAGGATGTCCAACATCTGAGTGACAGGTATCTCAAAAAGAGGAAAAAGAAAAATTGAGGGGGAAGAAATTATCAAAGAAATACTATTAAAATATTTCCCATATCTGAAAGGAAAGGAGTTTTTAGATGGAAAGATTCCACCAGGTGGCCAGTAAAAAATAATTTTAAAAGTCCCAAGTCATATTATTGTAATGTGTCAAAATACCAGACAAAAGTAATATACCAATATATCCAGAAAGAAAAAGTAGATCAACATTGAAAGATGGGGGGGGTGGTCAGAATAGCTTCAGACTTCTCAACAGCAACACTGATCGAACCTGGATACAATGGAGAAATGCCTTCAGAATTCAGAGAGAAAATGGCTTCCTACCTAGGACTCCATACTTCAGAAATCTTTTTGTCAAGAAGAGGTTCAGAGAAAGACACTTACCTACTTACAAGCTCACAAACTGTACCAATCTTACCCAATTCCTCGAGAAGCTACTGAAGGATGTGGTTCAATAGAAGAGGGAAGAAGACAAAGAAAGAAGACTGAGATCAGGAGGCGGGGCATCCAATACAGAAGACTCTGGGAGGCACGTCTCCAAGAAACAAAGTAAAACAAAGAGGTGACTTCGATGTTGAAACCCATCAAGGGGAGATTTTTCACATCTCCCCTGGCAGAGAGTATGGGCTCAGTCAGCAATACATAAATAAAATCTAAGCAATTGTTAAAAATTATGCAATTCTACAATTCAAGGGAAAGAAGTTACACAGTAAAGGAAACACACCCACAGTGCACAGGATGGCTCGGCCACATGCATGTAAGAGCCAAGTGTAGTAAGCTTCCAGAATACAAATTTCCAATACAAATTTGTAGACTCGTATGAAGTCTACATATTAATGGAATATCTAGAGAACGCAGAGAGCATAAGAGAGCTAAATCCTTATTTTCTGTATTTGGAAGTCAGTCATTTTAAAAACTGCAAAGAATATTCAGAGTGGAAGCAATTAACGAGAAAAGAAAAAGGATGGAAGGTGGCAGCCTCTCAAAAGTACGAAACTGGAGTGGAAGGAATCTGGGGAGAACGTTACAAGCCTCAAACAACGATTTGAATTGTTTAAAAGCTACATGTATTCTTTTGGTAAAAAAATACAAACTAAATCTAAAGAAACACAAAAAGAACATTCAGGAAAGGATGAAAGAAGAAAAGCTAATATATTCTGCACATATATCATGTTTGAAGCACTTTATGTATATTAACTCCTTCTCTACTCCCGCCCCCCAAAGCCCTATTATTCTACCACCCACTTTTATTTTATTTTTTTTTAAGATTTTTTTTTTTTTTTATTTGACAGAGAGAGACACGGCGAGAGAGGGAACACCAGCAGGGGGAGTGGGAGAGGGAGAGGCAGGCTCCCCGCGGAGCAGGGAGCCCGATGCGGGGCTCGATCCCAGGACCCTGGGATCACAACCTGAGCCGAAGGCACATGCTTAACGACTGAGCCACCCGGGCGCCCCTCTACCACCCACTTCTAGATCAGGAGAGTAAGGCTTAGAGATCTTTAGTAGCTTGTCCAAGGCTGCACAGTTAGGAAGCAAGGACAGCAGAATTTTCACCTGCACGCCTGGCTCTGGAGCCTGCATTCTTCACCACCCCGCTATCCCGAGAAGGAAGATATTTAAAAGGCTTACCAAGAACATTTTGTGTGATTAAAAGTCCATCCACCTCTGCAACGACTTTGAGCAGGCAGGACCAAGAGTCTTCTCAGAGAACAGTTCTGGGTCTGTGCCCACACAAAGACTGTTGGGCGGCTGTGTTTGCAACATTCTCTGCCTTACACTTTTAGGCATGATTTTAGCTGAGAGAATGATCGAGCATGGCCATTTAAAAAGTCTCAATCGAGCATCCCCAGAATGCCTAGAGAAAGGCAGACCGCTAAAAACATCCCCTCATTCATTTACACCGTGTAGCAGTGACTGTACTAAGAGGTAAGAGGAGAAAGAACTGTGTGGGTCTCGAGAGGGTCCAAGAATCAAAGTGAATTTTTTTTTTCTTCCTGGTCACAAAAGGACTGCAAATCCATGCAAAATATTAAGAAAATTGAGACTTAAGTCAATCTTCCAGAAGCAGCTGATAGTCTTCCAATATAGATTCAATCACTGTAGGAAGATCAGACGGAAGAAAAAAGTGATTGCATAACGTACGCAGTATTTAATTCACATTACAGAAAGAATCCCCATGGAGCATGGAAGTCTTGTCTGGCCAGTTGATTTTCCTCCCTAAGCCATACTGTGTGTTGTTTGGTTAAGTGCTAATATTTCTGACAGACAAGGCTCATCTGGAATCAGAAGACATGATGTCCTATGTCACTGAAGGGTCGTACTGATTTCCCAGGAAAGGAATCTTGATGAGTTCAGTGAATTCTTCCTACCCTTCAAGTGCCCTTGATTTGACCTCACACCAGGGGCACTGGCATCATTAATAGTCTTTCACGTGGCATTTTACACTCTTCAAAATATGTGTTGTTCTTTCTGGGTTTGGGCCCGAATCTACAGAGGGGTGGCAGTGACACAGATAGGGCTGTCCACGGTGTGGTGAGCTCAGGAGCCAAGAAAGAGTGAGTCACGTAGCTTTCTGAATCCTCATCGTCAGGAAGAACCACATGTCACTGCCACCGAACACTATGAACCTGACCTTGATTTAATTTCTGTTGGTGACAGTACAGAGGGGTGAACAGCCTGAGCAAAGGCCAAGGAGGGGTGGGAGGCGACAGCAGTGAGGAGCAAGTCAAATGTCTTGAGCATGGTCACCCTATTTCCTGAACTTTCCGTCACAGTCGCTATAGTTATACTGCGTCCTGGTGTCAGGCCATGCATGGCCTTTGTTTAGTTCACGAAGCAGTGTTTCCAAATCTAAAGGAAACCCACACATGTTTAGATAGTCCACCTCCTGGGACTCTTTTATTTGCTCCTTAAAATTTCAATTGAGAGAAATGAGCCCTATTTATTGCTTATTACGATGAAGAAACCAGTGGGGGTTTTCGCCTTCAACTGAAACTATGTATATTACATGCAGACTCTCTTTATTTCTGTCGGTGAAGCGGTTTCTGAAGGAGCTGGGTGGTGAGGATTGCAAGCAAGCCAGCAGCCTTGGCTGTTGTGTGTAAACTAAGAGGCAGGAAAGAGGACACACCGGGAGTGATTCTATCTGTAAAAGAAGGCATAAACATTAAGAAATAGAGTGTATTAAAATCAAAGTCTTACAAGTTTGTATTCTGGAAGCTTACTACGCTTCTATGAAGGTACCAAGCAAAGAGAATGTAGATGTTTTGTGAAATTACTCAATTTTCAAACATTAAATTTGTATGAGGGGTATTATTTATCAATCCAGTTCTGTTCTAAATGAATCTATCACCTCAGCCCTGTAATGGGGTACTTGTTCCCAGCTTCAATCAAGGATCAGGTAATAAAAGGAACACGCATTACTTCTTCCGGGTCGATCACACTCTTGCCAAATTTTTCATCTTAAAAGAACAACTTTCATGATGGCAAAAATCAGAAAATGTACTTTCTGATGACTGAACAACAGAGACGCAGACCGGTGGGGTGAGATCTGCCCTCAGAGGGGAAGGAATACGCACTATGGTATTGCGGGATTCGATAAAGCACTGCTTTATTGCTCTTCACGCACTTCCTCAACAGGGACTACGAGTCAGCTCCCAGCAGCTCCCAGCAGAAGCTGGGAGGATGCAGAGCCTCCTGGAGGGCTGCAGAAGCCCCCACGCCCACCTGTTCCTGTCAGCTCCTGTTCTTTCAGATCCTGGTTCGGCCCCCAGATCCCCCAGCTCCCAGGTCTGGCAAAGTCCTTCTCAACACTGTGTGTTCTCATGGTACTGCAGTCCTCTGTCATGGCCCTTCAGGGCGCCAGCTAAAAAGTCTCTAATTGTTAGAATGTCCCTCCCCACTAGATTATAAGCTCTGTATGGGCAGGGACAGTGACATCTATCATTGCTGAATCCCCGGGGCCTGGGTGTCTTGCATATAGTCAGATCTCAATAAAAATCAATGTGGCTATTTGACAAAGGACTAATATCTAGAATATTTAAAGAATCCTCAAACTAAATAGTAAAAAAAAAAAATCAATCCAATGAGAAAATGGACAAAAGAATAAAAAAGACAAGAAATAACAAGTGTTGGCGAGGATGTGGAGAAAAAAGGAGCCTCGTGCACTGTTGGTGGGAATGTAAATTGGTGCAGCCACTATGGAAAATGGTATGGAGATTCCTCAAAAAATTAACAATACCATACAATCCAGTAATTCCACTACTGGGTATTTATTTACCCAAAGAAAATGAAAACACTGGTTTTCAAAAAACTATATAAAACCCTATGTTCATTGCAGCATTATTTATAATAGCCAAGAAATGCAGTAACCTAAGGGTCCATCGAGGAATGGACAAAGAAGATGTGGTTTATATATATACACACTGGAATATTACCTGGGCATAGAAAAGAATGAAATCTTGCCATCCATGACAAGAGGGTATTATGCTAAGTGAAATAAGTCAGAGAAAGACAAATATCATATTTATACATGGAATCTACAAAACGAAACACACACACACCCCAATCAGAAACACCCATAAATACAGAGTACAAACTGGTGGTTGCCCGAGGGGAGAGGGGTAGGGAGCCAGTCGAAACAGGTAAATGGGATTAAGAGGTACAAATTTCCAGCTATAAAACAAGTTTTTAGAGGGGATGATTTTCATGGGGATGAAAAGCACAGCAAGAGGGAATATAGTCAATATTGTAATAACGTGGTATGGTGACACATGGTGACTGCACTTACTACCATGGTGAGCACTGAGTAATATACTAAATTGTCAAATCACTATGTTGTACACCTGAAACTAATATAACATTGTATGTCAATTATAACTTCAAAAAAAAAAAAGGAATACATCAATGTTACTTAAAGATATAAAATTCCTCACTCAACATTAACCAATAAAATTTAACATTAGGGAAAGAAAAGGAAAGAGACACAAAAGAGATGAACACATAACTTCATCAAAGAGGATCCACGATTGGCAAATAAACACATGAAAAGATGTCCAACATCGCGAGTCATTAGGAAAATGCAAATTTAAAACTGTTACTATGTACCCATCAGAACACATTGAACCCAACCGTGGTGGCTACACCAAATGCTGACAAAGATACAAAGAAGCAGCATCCCTCCTGCACTGTTGTTGAATGTGAAATGGCGCTGCACTCTGGAAAACAGTTTCGCTGTTGCTTCAACAACTAAACCCAGCAGTTACATTTCTGAGCATTTACTCCAGAGAAAAGGAAAACTCTACCCGCGTGAAAATCCGTGCATGAATGTGCACAGCAGCTTCTTCATTAACAGCCCCACACTGAAAATGACCCGAATGTTCTCGAATGGGCAGATGGTCACATGACTGCGCAAGGCCACACCACGCAATCCCTGCGGTGGGAAAAAGGCCGGGGCCTGAAACACACAACCACCTGGGTGCGTCTCCGGGGCAGTCTGAAGAGGAAAGGAGCTGACCTCAAACGGCGAGGTACTCTGTGATCCCATTGGCAGAGCACTCTTGAAATGACAAAATTGCAGAGATGGAGAGAAGGTCAGTGACTGCCAGGGGTTAGGGCTGGTGTTGAGGAACCAGTATGACTATGAAGGTGTCGCATGAGGGAGACTCCTGCGTGAGGGGCCCGTTCTGTATCTTGACTGTGGTGGTGGTTACACAAATCTACACACATGTGCTTGCACACGCGCACACACACACACACACACACACACAGTGCATGTAAAACTGGTAAAAATCAGGTTAGGGTCTGTGCACTGTACCTGAGTCCACTTCCTGGGTGTGAAATGTCCTACACGTGATATGACCAGCAGGGGACACTGCACGAAGGTGTACAGGACCTCCTGATGCTCCTTCTGCATCTTCCCATCTTCCTTTAATTATTTCCAAAGGAAAAGGTAAAAACAGCCAAGCAGAGCAAATGTGGGGAGGGAAACTATAGGCTCAGGGGGAAAGCAGCCTCCTTGGTGAGCAACCTGGCCTGTGAATGAGGGCCCACAAAGTGGGGCTGAGGGGGACCTGGGCCAAGCAGGACCGTGGCAGGGCTGTGGCTGGGGAGGACACAAGTGTTATCATCTGAATAAACGTGCTCCCAAGGGCATGCTGGGCTTGGGCTCAACTAGCACAGGTACCAGTAGGCACCTCTGGGTAGAGGTGGTCAGAGCGCAAGTGCTCAGGTCGGGGTAAGGTGATCTCACACCTCACTGCATCTCGATTTACATT
Organism: Eumetopias jubatus; assembly: GCF_037043125.1. Taxonomy (NCBI): domain Eukaryota; kingdom Metazoa; phylum Chordata; class Mammalia; order Carnivora; family Otariidae; genus Eumetopias; species Eumetopias jubatus. The sequence goes on along the minus strand of NW_028274823.1, from coordinate 74,649,253 downwards.
CCGGGAAGATCCATTAACCCCGGTAATTATTATGCGCAGGGCATTTCACATTCAGGAGGGTCCTAGGTGGTGTGATAAGTTATACGGACACCCTCGGGGTGACCCCATCGTGGTTTTCTGAGCAAACACAAACTCTGAAGCAGGATGAGAGTGAGGACAAGTGAGACCCTAGGAACGGGGGTATGGCAAGGGCTCGGGAGCTGACCAGGGACAGAGTGAGCAGGGGCCGCGCAAGCCATCCCGGAGTCTAGGGCAGGAGAAAGACTCAGGTGCCAACCGTCTCTTTACTGAAAATTTTCTACTTTATTTGTCATTGATTTTTTTGGCATTAATTTTGATTCTTTAAAATAGTACATTAAAATTTAGCCTATTGTCATTCTTTGCAGATTATGCATTTGTGAATTTGCCTACTTGGCTAAAACTGATTTGTAACCTCAAATCTGCAGGTTTCATGGTCATTTGCAGGCATGTGCAGAGTGGCAAAAAATTTCAATCACCCGACACTCACGTTCCTGGCAGAGGGAGAACCAGGCGACACTCTGCCTTCTCTTTTCAGCTCTCAAGTGTCCTTTTTACGATCTATTTAGTGCCACATTTTTCACATTTTTGTTTTTTTGTTGGTGATACTGCTATTCAAAATGGTCCCCAAGCGTGGTGCTGAAATGCTATCTAGTGTTCCTAAATGCACAAGGCTGCAATGTGCCTTATGGAGAAGATACGTACGGTAGATAAGCTTCATTTGGGCATGAACTACAGAGCCGATGGCTGTGAGTTCAATGTTAATGAATAAATAACATATATATTAAGGTGTCTTTAAGCAAGAGACACACACAAAACAGGATTATGCATCGATGGATTGACCAAACTGTCAAGACCTGAGGCTCTCAGGAGGCTGACCCTGGGAGTCCCCCAGGAGCAGTGGTTCAGCATTCACTAACGCAGTGTTCACAGTGACTTTACAGACCACAGCTACTGAGAATGATGAGAATTGACTGTATTATTTACCTTGTTTACTGGGCTTTTGGGACACCCATCCTAGCCCTGGTGATAAAGGCCTGTGCCTTGCGTTTTCCAGACCACGGTGCTCCCTCAATGTTGGGAATCAACGTATGCTTCCCATCACTTCACTCCGCCAGGTAAGGCATTCAAAATACACATTACTGTCTCTAGCGACTCTCTCTCTCTATATATATACACATATATATAAAAGAAAAAAATTTAACACCAAAAACGTAGAAAGGACAAATCTCAAAATAAAGGCGAGCTCTTCTTCAAAAAAGACAGCAATTGTTTTAAAGGACAGATTTTTAAAATTTTTAAATGCATACAAAATAAAATTTTTATTTTCGAATATTACTTTGCACATTACTGTTTTTCTTATTTTGATCAATCTAAGTACAGCAAGGTGATACGTATTCTTAAATTTATCTTTAGCCAGATCTAAAAGGAGACAAGATAGCAAACGCTTAAAAATCTGGATTCTCCAGGCAGACTGCTTCGAATTCAAATCCTATCCCTGCCCCTTTCCAGCTGTGTGAGCTTAGGAAGGGGAAACACTAACTGATCTATGCTTTCCTTACTTTCAAAATGGGCAGAATACTATTACTTGGTAGATTTGTCCTGAGACGTAAATTTGTTAACGCATAAAAGACGGTAAGACGATGCTTGGCACAAACTAAGTGCCCGATGAATGTCAGCTATTATCATCTGATTGAAATAACGACTACTGTCATGATGACAGCCGACAACACAATGGGGAGGGAGCTCCAATGTCCAACTTACATCAGTATGTTACCTAAAATTGGTCACTATAAAAAAAATCAGTTTCACATAGGTACAACGATGACAACACAATTTCACGCCATTTGGAAATGTGGGCTGCAATAGGCTGAGAATCCGCGGCAGCCCTCAGGAGAGAGAGCCGTGGGAAGAAAGCAATGACCTCCAGCACGATCCCCACGGAGGGGTCAAAAGAATCTGCAAGAATCTGCTCTGTGAGCCCAGCTCAGCCTCCCCCAGTCAGCTGAGCTGGATGGTGACCGGGCCGCCGTGAGTCTCCTCATCTACCCGACTGGAGAACGAGAGACTGTCCAGGAGAGCCCTTCCATTTGCACCTTATCCTCCGTGGCAGGTGAGGCAGGCCGTGCACAATCCACGAGCACCCACCTGCAGGAGCAGGTGGTCCAGGTGCATTAACCCCCCGAGCCAGGAGTGAAGGGCTCAGCCTGAACAGCCACCAACCTCTAAACCATTCAACGCGGTGCCCTGAGGCGAGCCGCTCCTGTGTGTCACACCAGTCTGCCCTCGCTTCCTCAGGGACGAGACGACGTGTCTATTAACATCTGTCCACCTGGCTAAGGTCTCCATAAGACGAACGAGCCTGCCGCTGTCGTGTGTAGAAGGCAGGAAACGAGGCGAGGCTGCCAGACGTCAGGACAAAACGTCCTTTCTCTTCAGAGCACACTGCCTGACAGGCCTGGGTTCTGTGTGGCCTGAATAATTCACCATATGCTTGCTTTTATTATTCCTGTGAGCTTTGACACTCAAATCGCTTTTCTAAAAGCTCAAATAAGCTTTTCTTAGAAAAGCTTCTGGGGGAGCCAGAAAACTAATGTGAAGGGAGACTTTAAATCCCATGGAAACTCACGGAATCACTTCCTTCATTTTACAGACGAGAAAACCGAGGCTGAGAGGTCGGCGTCTCCCTGCGGCGCATGCAGGAGCGGGCTGAGTTGGGATTCAGTCTTCGGAGACCACCGCCCGTGACCTTGCCCTCAAGTACACCGTCCACTTTATTTATCTCTCAACAGCCACACAAAACGGATCGGCCCTGGCCCCCTACGTCCTCATGAAGTAAACAGAGATGACATACCATAAACATCACAAACACCAAGTGAATCATGGACAGGACGGGGAGGCAAGACCTCGGGAGCGGAGTCTGGTGACGTGAAACAACTCACAAGCCCACACCCAGGAGCACCTGTTCCCCGACAGAGACCCTGCAGCTTCGGTCTCAGCGCCCTGGAGGTTCCGTCTACGGGTCACCACTTCATTGCTTCGCACTAAGGGTGGTAATAACCAGGTGCTTTGGAAGACTAATCAGTTCTCTGCACAATCTGAGCCCAGGTGGACCCCCAAAAGCTCACCATTATATATTTCCTTAGGAAGGCTTCTTTGCGGGGCACCTGGGTGGCTCAGTCGGTTAAGCATCTGCCTTCGGCTCAGGTCATGATCTCAGGGTCCTGGGATCGAGCCCCACATCAGGCTCCCTGCTCAGCGGGGAGCCTGCTTGAGATTCTCTCTCCCTCAGCCCCTGCCCCTCCCCCCACTCATGCATGCACGCTCTCTTTCTCTCTCAAATAAATAAAAAAAAATTTTTTTTTTTTTTTAAGGGAGGCTTCTTTGCAAAATAAGAAGGCTACAGTTTCTGCACTGGTGAATGAAGCAGTAGTTCTAAACACAAAAGCCACCCCCGATCCCACTGTGGGAGGGGCCGTGTACACTGATAGTGGCCAACAAGAAGGAGGGTGCACAGCACACCTCCAGCCAGCCGCCACACAGCCAGTTTCTCTGCTTCGTCTTGGTTCCCTTCCTTCACCTCTTTGCTTCCTCAGAAGTTTGTGTTGGTGGGCTGCAGACACCTGCTAGCCTCTGCCCGCCATGACCAGGCTCCCCCAGAGTCTAGCACATGTGGCATCCCAGCTACCCACAGAAACACTTCACTGGACACAGGGACATCCTGTGGGACACGTGGCAGGATGTCGGAGAAGGAAACCCAGGGGCTGCCATCCCTTCTCATCTAGGAGGCTGCACAAACCTCATCGGGAGCCCCTCCCCACTCCCTGCCGGCTGAGGTCTTCAGAGTCCCTCTCGTTTTCAATGTCAAACAAAAGGCATTCACTGACCCGAGCCAGACATCTGGGCTTGACAACTGCTTATTTTGCCTGGTCTCATAAGACCCGTCTCCGCATCCAGAGCTTAAAGCAGTGCTTGCCCTTAATAAATGAGGAACTGAGCTGCCCCTGATGGCTGGAAGCACAGAACAGGCTTGGTGCCGTAATTTATGCAAGCCACTGGCCAGAAAGGCTTCGCAAATGATGATGATATCAGCGTGATTTATCAGCACACAGGAACAGTGCCTGAAGCATACAATACAGCACAGACCTCAAAAAAAATATTACAAATGCAGGCATTCCATTATTGCAGCAGAAAAAGAACGTCCAGCAGCAGGGACCCTCCTATGCAATGCAGCTCCCTCCCTCCTTTATCGAGTGAGGAAGACCAGGTTCCCCGGGCCGGCTGAGATGGGGGGAAGCTGAAGATCCCAGGCTGCTGCTTCGATCTGAGAGCCGGGACTCCAAAGTTCTGCCTTACTGCCAATTTTCTCCAGTAAGAGCCCAAACCGCACCTCTGAATCCCACAGGCATCGGGAGGTGGACGATTTATTCGACCTTCCAATAAAGTTATTCACATGCCACAGCTATTGTGGGAAAACGAAAGAATCTTTGCAGTTACTTCAGACAAACATCCTGGCTCCAAAACACCCTGAGAGAAGCAGGGTGCAGGGATGGGGGCTGCAGGTCCAACTCTCAGACTCGCGGGGAGGCAGGCGGACTGGACACAGCTGGGCTAACCCCAGGGCAGGCACCGCGTCCCCTCCACCAAGTGACATTTGAGTGTTATCCCCTTTGCATTAACAAAGATGCTTCCGGGAAAGGTCTCAGGAGCTGGTTGCTGTATTTGCTGTAAACATGATGTCGGATCAATTCTCAAAATGTTACCAGCATCACATCTGGATGATAACGTCTCTTTAAAATTTAATGCTAACCATACCATGAAATAATGCCCCGTGTTACACATTATGTTTCACTTCGTCTTCCAGTAACATGGGAGTAAAAGGCAACTCACAATGGGACACTAATTGGAAAAACAAAAAGTGCACCTTCATATACATTCTGAAGCTTAAAATGTGAAGGCACAGACGAAACCAGCAACAGCTTCAAGCCAGAGACGTGAGGAATCCCTACACCGCCCCCTACTTTTGTGTTAAGGCTGAAGTTTTCCATAATGAAAGTTTAAAAAAAAAAAACAAAACCCCTGAAAAGAGTTGGCAAATGCAGTGAAATGTTTACTGTGTTTAATACTAGTAGGACTGGTGATGATTTCTATTTTTTCTTGTTTATATGCAATTTCAATTTTTTTCTACAAGACCCTATTATATTTATAATAAAAAGCCAGGCTACTTAAAAAATTTATGCTATAAAAATTGAGATTTTCCTGAAGAATTTTTATATTTTCTTCTCCCTCATCCCCTTCTTCCCTCTTCTTCTTTTTTTTTAATAAGAAAAATATAACCCAATATATTCTCTTTTGTTGTCCTGGCTCATTGATGGTAATGACATTAGCTCTCATGGTTGGCTTATCTCTTTCTCTTTCCCATGCTGCTCCATCTCGGTTATCTCCCATGTATATGAAACACAACACACACATACATATGCACGCCATTTATCGATGCACACCTTTCCAGGCCTTTTGGAATTGGATGACACTGCCATACGCTGGCAGACCTGAGTGAAAAAAGATGCCACGGTCCTCTTCCCTGCAAGCCACTGGTCCCTCCAAAGTGAGAACCTCCCAGTCCTTCCCACATCTGGTCTCGTTTCTGGCTTGTGCTGTGGCCCTGAGCAGCATGCCTGACTACTTCCTCCATGGACGGCTTGTTCCTCACCTTTCAGCCATCACCCTGGCCACGGCAGCTCAGAAGGGGGGCCTGGGGCCCTTCTCCTGCCACTGAGCTCTCAGTTCCATTACCGACACCACATCTACCACTAATGGACAGTAATGGTGGCCCCTAACGGCACCACCATATCTTCACTTGCCAAATGGAGACAAACAGAGAGGGAGGGAGACTTCTGTCTTCATTTCCCCCTCAACACATAATCCTCCAAACTCATGGGACTATGACTGGCAAAGGTTATCTCAGTTTCTTAGAGCCAGGTATTGCTCAGATATCCCATAACTGAATGATTTCCATGAGATTCCCAAGTCACACACCCACAGGGCTCCGGCAGCAAGCACCTTCTGTAAGGACAGACACACGCCATGAGCACCTGCCAGCTTTCTACGATTTTTCAGCAGACTGCTTTGCTTTCTTCACTTATAGAAACCCTTTAACTACCTCTTACAGCGATATTTCTCAAAATATGCATCAGAAGGGTGTGGGCAGTTGTTAACGTGCAGATTCCCAGGCACTGGCCCTGACTTCCCGAGTCCCAGTCTCTGGGAATGGGGGCCTGGAAAGCTTGGCCTCAGCCTTTCTATAGACGATGGTCTTCACAGAGGTTCGGCACCTTGGCTCACCATCCACACCTCCGTGCACTCTCCACAGTGATGCCGTCTTGGTGTCTTGTGTCAGAACTGCCCGTCCCCTGCAACCTGTACCACACAGATCAGGATCGGTGATGTATACTTCTCCAACACTAAGTCTTTTATGCGGTTTGTCCCCTCAAATACTATAATCTCACAGTAACTGAGGTCTACGTCTCTGTGCAGAGTAAATGCCCAAATCCATGTCCTCGAGTTTATCTGAGACACAGAAGGAACTCAACTGTGGGTCCTGTGCAAACAGACGCTTTTGCTGGATGCTGGCTCTATTACGGTCACGGACGTTTGTGACGAGCATAAAGTCCTGCTCAAAAAATACAGAAATTCATTCCAAGAGTCAGCGAGAGCAAGAAAGGAGAAAGAGCATATGCTGCCCTCCCATACACCTACTGTCACCAGGAGAACCAAACACCAGGTCAGAGAGCAAGCAGGACAGAATGGGGTGGAAACGGGGCCACTAGGAGGCGCCCTGATTTTGTGTAAGGAGGAAGAACCCGACCTGGCTTACAGGATAACCGTTCAAGTTAGTTTTCTCAGAAACCAAACAGAAATATATCCTGCAAAGCTATAATCACCTGCTTTTGAATGGGTTCAAATGTTTTCCTGAAAAACTCACTTTTTAAGAGCACACTGCCATCAGAGAAAGGTTCTGTAGTGAGCAAACACACCGAGTCATAAGCCAGGATTTAAGTTTAGCCAGAGGCTTGGGAAAAAAAAATATTAAAAATCAGAATGAAGGTGTTTGAGGGATTAAAATGTTTCTTCAGAGTTGACTGTCTAGCCAAGTCTGTAATGAGACTTCCGAAAATTTTTGCATCAGCCATGTAATAAGAGGACAGTCTGTGCCAGCTTAAAAAAAAAAAAAAAACGACAAAACGGAAAACTGCCCTAGCTCGGCCACCAAGCCAGCATGCCCACGTGCATCTGAACGCCTCCTCCTTCCCCATCCCAAGGGAGAGGGCGTCCACCTTGCTTTGCCATCCGCATGGTCACAGCGATCGGGGCTTCCTCCCGCCTAGCTCTCCTGTCTATATTACCATCATCTCTTTTGTCTTCAGTCTAACTTAGAAGCTTCTCCACAACAGGAACCAACCACGCAGGACTTTGAGTCCCCAGTTCCGTCCAAGAAGGTGAGATGTAATCAAAGAATGATAAACGTCTGGATATTTCTGAAGGATCCTTTGCAGTCTCAGTCAGTGCTGCCAGGCCTCCTTCTGCAGGGTCAGACTCGATTCCCATGAAGTTCAAGGTGGCAGGACCGGCTGTCCACCTCACATGTATGGACATGCTCCCCCCCGCCCCCCGAGGCCACTGCTCTGGGTAGGCCCAGAGCATCTGCCACTTCTCTGGTATCTGCTCCCTTTTCCACGGTGCCTCCCTCAGCCTGAGACGCCCAGACTATGACCTCAACTCCTCCGGCTGTATGTCCATCCTGAGAATCTTGTGCACTATCAATTTCAGCACCGAAAGATACTGTTCTAGACATGACAGGAGACATGGGAGTCACACTTCTCTGATGACTAATGGGCCTGCAGATGGTGGCCCCTGAGCCATGCAGGGGGCCACCTAATGGGCCATGTGTGGTGGCCCAAGGTGACTATGTCCTGGGGCGCTAGGCATCTGCATCCATTGCGGGGGACAAGGGTGGTGAGATTTGGAGGGGGAGACGTGTTAAGCCCAAAGTTCCTCCCGCCATCCCGGCAGAGAGCAGGGGCCAGGACACTCTGTGGTTGGTTTTGGCTCTGTCACTTTGTGACATGGCTACATGGCTCCACCATCCAGGTCTTGCTTTTCTCACGTCTAAAATAAGGTCACAGGCGGTACATGTAGGAGCTTGGTGACAAATTATATCACACGTGTAAGTCCCCAGGATGCTGCGTCCAATCACCCAGCCCACCTAGGTAACGTGTGAACAGAGAAACCAGAAAGACATCCTTCGTGTCCATCGCCAGCCCTCCCCGCACACTGTCGTGGTGATGAGGAGAACGCGTGGGCTGTGGCGCTCACCGTGCAGCCTGTTCGGCTCACTTGCTCCTCCCAGAAACCACAAGGCATTCGCAGCATCCGCGTTTGCAGGACGAGAAAGCTGAGGCACAGAGAAGGTGGCCGGGCTGGGAGTCAAACCTGACCGTGCCCTTCATCACCGCTGTTGCTGTTTTACACCGCCTTGGGAAGGGGGAAGCAATTTTAAAAGCAATAATAAAGAGCTCACGATGAGTGTTGCTGAGGTGTCAGGCATTACATAAAATGCTTTTTGACACGTCGTGCTGTTTCATACTCACACAAGTCCCTTGATGTGGATGTTGCAATTCTCCAGTGTATTCCCAGGGAAACTGAGGTAGGATTTGAGGCCTGGCAGTCTGAGGCCAAAGCTCATGGCTTGAGCAGCCCACCACACGGCCTCCATGGCAAGCACTCAGTCACACATGGGAAGCCGCCAACGTTGGCTGTTAATGGCCAAAGAGCTTTAATACACTGCTTCAAATGCCGTTGCCAAGGGAGCCGTGGCCAGCAGGAGGCCGACAGCTGTGGCTGCCAAGAGCTCCTCAGACTCAGGGTTACTGCCCCATGCATGCAACTGACTAAGGCCGGATGTGGCCCTCGGGCTCCCACAAAGCTCTCGGGGCAGTGCGAGCTGTCCCTTCCCACTGGGGTGACAGGCCTGGGACATTCACAGTGTAAGTGGATGACTGGTCCCTTCCAGGATGGCCCCGGGCCTCCTCTCACCCAGCCAGCACCCAAGCTCATGAGACCTGGTCCAAGACTGACTTGGACCATCAGAAGAGGCCTGGACATCTTTTGACAACTCTACTTATTACTGGCGGGTTTGACCTGAATGACAGTTTTCTCCTCTCTTTTATTGCTGTCACTAGATGCTACATTAGGATTTTGTTTGCCAAAAGCTCTCAGAAACGGTTCTTCCCCTTCGTTCTGATGTTCTGTTGTAGTCAGGGAGCACCGTGACGCGGCAGGGATGGGACAGGGGCAGCTCTTTTCTCTGGGTAGTCGACTTTGTCCGTGTGGCTGCCAAGCCTGTAACTGCAGCAGAAGGGGCTGCGGACATCGGTGTTACCCAGAGGCGCTGAGCAGTCAAATCCTGCACATCATGCCTCGTGCCCTGGATTCAGACGGTCTGCCCCTGAACTGGGGTCTAGACATCAGTGAAGGAATAGCCACGTACGTCAAGGTAATAACAAAACAACTCTGCTTTTTAAGTGTCAATGAATGAGCCCAGGGGTACTTGGGTGGCTCCGTTGGTTGTGCATCTGCCTTTGGCTCAGGTCCTGATCTCAGGGTCCTGGGATAGAGTCCCTCATCAAGGCGTGCTCCCTGCTCAGTGGGGAGCCTGCCTCTCCTTCTCACTCTGCCCCTCCCCCCACTCATGTGCTCGTTCTCTCTCTCAAACAAATAAAATCTTAAAAAAAAAAAAAAACGAGGAGGGGCGGAGCAAGATGGCGGAGGAGTAGGAGACCTGGATTTCGTCTGGTCTCTGGAATTCAGCTGAATAGGGATCAAACCATTCTGAACACCTACGAACTCAACAGGAGATCGAAGATAAGAATAGTAACAACATTCTGAATAGAAAAGCGACCACTTACTGGAAGGTAGGACGTGCGGAGAAGTGAATCCGAGGCGACATTCGGGAGGATAGACGGCGGGGGAGGGGGTCTCCGTCGGCCGCTTCTGGCAAGTGCTAGAGCCGCGGAGCACAAAATCGGAACTTTTAGAAGTCGGCTCCGCTGAGGGACGTCGCTGCAGTGGCTAAGCGGGGGGTGGAGCCCTCGCGGGACAGTGCGGTCTCAGGACCCTCAGGGTCACAAAAAGACCGGGGGTGCCTGAGTGCGGCAGAGCTCCCAGGGATCGGAGCGGGGAAGCCGGCTGCAGAGACGGAGCCGAGGCGCGGGCTCTCAGCTCGGGGTGGCCATAAACTGTGATCCGCGGCCCAGTCGGGCCACTGCTCCTCCAGCAGGGACCCAACAAGTGGCAGAGCGGGGGAGACCTTTTCTCCCCCGGGAGGAACGGTGCGGGAGCGCACCGCAGGGATCTGCTGGGTTTGGAGACTCCACACGGGGTCGGGTGCCAGAGAGAGAAATGCTCGGTCACAGGCCGGGTGAGCACGGAGTGCGGCCGGAGACAGGGGACACGGGAGTGACTGCTTTTCTCTGGGGGCGCACTGAGGAGCCGGGCCCCGAGTTCTCAGCCCCTCCGGGTGGAGACTGGGAGGCCACCATTTTCACCCTGGTCCTCCAAAGCTGTACCAGAGCTTGCAGGGAAAAAAAGCTCCCGAGAGCAAACCCGAGCAGCTTGCTTAGCCCGGACTCACAAGGGCGTGGCAATTCCGCCTCCGGCAAAGACATTTGGGAACCACGGCAACAGGCCCCTCCCCCAGAAGATCAGTACGAACAGCCAGCAAGCCAAGACCAAGTTTACCGATCAAGGAGAACGGGAGAACTCCAGCGCTAGGGGAATACTGCACATAGAATTCATGGCTTTTTTTTTTTTTTTACCATGATTCATTAGTTCATCAAAGTTAAATTTTTTAACTGTTTTTTATTAATTTTACTTTTTCCCTTTTTCAAAATCTTATCAATCCCTTTTTTAAAAAAAAACATTTTTTATTTTTCATTTTTAGAGTCATATTTTATCCCTTCATAGTAGTTACCCTTATTTTTGGCATATATATATAAGTTGTTCTCTCTTTAAAATTTTGAGATACAGTTTCTTTTAACAGATCAAAATATACCCTAGCTTTGTTCTAGTCTCCTGCCTGATCACATTCTCTCCCTTTTTTCTTTTTTTTTCTTTAAATCTTCTTTCCTTTTTCAAACAACTTATCAATTCCTTTTATAAAATCTTTTATAATTTTCATCTTTACAGTCATCTTCCATCCCTTCATTGTATCAACCCTTATTTTGTACATATATGTCTTTCTTCCTTTAAAATTTTAGGAGGCACTTTTTTCTAACAGAACAAAATATGCCCAAAATCTAGTGTGTGGCACTGATCTATGCACTAGCCTCATCATATTTGATCATATTCTGTTTTTGTATTGTTCTGTTTTTCTTTTTATCTTTTTTTCCCTCTTTCTTTTTTCTTTCCCTTTCTTTTCCCCTGGTTTCAGGTCTTTTCTGATTTGTATACAGTATATTTGCTGAGGACGTTGTTAACCTGTTAGCATTTTGTTCTCTCATTCATCTATTCTCCTTTGCACAAAATGACAAGACGAAAAAAATCACCTCAGCAAAAAGAACAAGAGGTAGTACCGTCAGCCAGGGACCTACTCACTACGGACATTGGTACGATGTCGGACCTAGAGTTCAGAATCATGACTTTAAAGATACTAGCTGGGCTTGAAAAAAGCGTGGAAGTTATTAGAGAAACCCTTTCTGGAGAAATAAAAGAACTAAAATCTAAACAAGTCGAAATCCAAAAGGCTATTGATGAGGTGCAATCAAAAATGGGGGCACTAACTGCTAGGATAAATGAGGCAGAAGAGAGAATCAATGATATAGAAGACCAAATGATGGAAAATAAAGAGGCTGAGAAAAAGAGAGATAAACAACTACAGGATCACGAGGGCAAAATTCAGAGATAAGTGATACGATAAGACGAAACATTAGAATAATTGGGATCCCAGAAGAAGAAGAAAGAGAGAGAGGGGCAGAAGGTATATTGGAGCAAATAATAGGAGAGAACTTCCCTAATGTGAGGAAGGAAACAGGCATCAAAATCCAGGAGGCACAGAGAACCCCTCTCAAAATCAATAATAATAGGTCAACACCCCGACATCTAATAGTAAAACTTACGAGTCTCAGAGACAAAGAGAAAATCCTGAAAGCCCCTCGGGAGAAGAGATATGTAACCTACAATGGTAGAAACATTAGATTGGCAACAGACCTATCCACAGAGACCTGGCAGGCCAGAAAGGACTGGCAAGATATCTTCAGAGCACTAAACGAGAAAAATATGCAGCCAAGAATACTATATCCAGCTAGGCTGTCATTGAAAATAGAAGGAGAGATAAAAAGCTTCCAGGACAAACAAAAACTAAAGGAATTTGCAAACACGAAACCAGCCCTCCAAGAAATATTGAAAGGGGTCCTCTAAGCAAAGAGAGAACCTAAAAGCAGCATAGATCAGAAAGGAACACAGACAATATACAGTAACAGTCACCTTACAGGCAATACAATGGCACTAAATTCATACCTTTCAATAGTTACCCTGAATGTAAATGGGCTAAATGCCCCAATCAAAAGGCACAGGCTATCAGATTGGATTAAAAAACAAGACCCATCCATATGCTGTCTGCAAGAGACTCATTTTAGACCCAAAGACACCCCCAGATTGAAAGTGAGGGGGTGGAAAACCATTTACCATGCTAATGGACACCAAAAGATAGCTGGGGTGGCAATCCTTATATCAGACAAAGTAGATTTTAAAACAAAGACTGTAATAAGAGATGAGGAAGGACACTATATCCTACTTAAAGGGTCTATCCAACAAGAAGATCTAACAATTGTAAACATCTATGCCCCGAACATGGGAGCAGCCAATTATATAAGGCAATTAATAACAAAAGCGAAGAAACACATTGACAACAATACAATAATAATAGGGGACTTTAACACCTCCCTGACTGAAATGGACAGATCATCTAAGCAAAAGATCAACAAGGAAATAAAGACTTTAAATGACACACTGGATCAAATGGACTTCACAGACATATTCAGAACATTCCATCCCAAAGCAACTGAATACACATTCTTCTCTAGTGCCCATGGAACATTCTCCAGAATGGATCACATCCTAGGTCACAAATCAGGTCTCAACCGGTACCAAAAGATTGGGATCATTCCCTGCATATTTTCAGACCACAATGCTTTGAAACTAGAACTCAATCACAGGAGGAAAGTCGGAAAGAACTCAAATACATGGAGGCTAAAGAGCATCCTACTAAAGAATGAATGGGTCAACCAGGAAATTAAAGAAGAATTAAAAAAATTCATGGAAACCAATGAAAATGAAAACACAACTGTTCAAAATCTTTGGGATGCAGCAAAGGCAGTCCTGAGAGGAAAGCATATAGCAATACAAGCCTTTCTCAAGAAACAAGAAAGGTCTCAAATATACAACCTAACCCTACACCTAAAGGAGCTAGAGAAAAAAGCAAATAAAGCCTAAACCCAGCAGGAGAAAAGAAATAATAAAGATCAGAGCAGAAATCAATGAAATAGAAACCAAAAGAACAGTAGAACAGATCAACGAAACTAGGAGCTGGTTCTTTGAAAGAATTAACAAGATTGATAAACCCCTGGCCAGACTGATCAAAAAGAAAAGAGAAAGGACCCAAATCCACAAAATCATGAATGAAAGAGGAGAGATCACAACCAACACCAAAGAAATACAAACAATTATAAAAACATATTATGAGCAACTCTATGCCACCAAATTAGATAACCTGGAAGAAATGGGTACATTCCTAGAGATGTATCAACTACCAAAATTGAACCAGGAAGAAATAGAAAACCTGAACAGACCTATAGCCACTAAGGAAATTGAAGCAGTCATCAAAAATCTCCCAAGAAACAAAAGCCCAGGGCCAGATGGCTTCCCAGGGGAATTCTATCAGACATTTACAGAAGAATTAATACCTATTCTCCTGAAACTGTTCCAAAAAATAGAAAGGGAAGGAAAACTTCCAAACTCATTTTATGAGGCCAGCGTTACCTTAATCCCCAACCCAGACAAAGACTCCATCAAAAAGGAGAATTACAGACCAATATCCTTGATGAACATGGATGCAAAAAGTCTCATCAAAATACTAGCCAATAGGATCCAACAGTACATTAAAAGGATTATTCACCACGACCAAGTGGGATTTATCCCTGGGCTGCAAGGCTGGTTCAACATCCGCAAATCAATCAGCGTGATACAATACATTAACAAAAGAAAGAACAAGAATCATAGGATCCTCTCAATAGATGCAGAAAAAGCATTTGACAAAGTACAGCATCCTTTCTTGATCAAAACTCTTCAGAGTATAGGCATAGAGGATACATACCTCAATATCATAAAAGCCATCTATGAAAAACCTACAGCGAATATCATTCTCAATGGGGAAAAGCTGAGAGCTTTTCCCCTAAGGTCAGGAACGCGGCAGGGATGTCCACTCTCACCACTGCTATTCAACATGGCATTAGAAGTCCTAGCCACAGCAATCAGACAACAAAAAGAAATCAAAGGCATCCAAATCGGCAAAGAGGAAGTCAAACTCTCACTCTTTGCAGATGATATGATACTTTATGTGGAAAACCCAAAAGACTCCACCCCAAAACTGCTAGAACTCATACAGGAATTCAGTCAAGTAGCAGGCTATAAAATCAATGCACAGAAATCAGTGGCATTCCTCTACACCAACAACAAGACAGAAGAGAGACAAATCAAGGAGTCGATCCCATTCACAATTGCACCCAAAACCATAAGATACCTAGGAATAAATGTAACCAAAGAGGCAAAGGATCTATACTCAGAAAACTATAAAATACTCAGGAAAGAAATTGAAGACACAAAGAAATGGAAAAACGTTCCATGCTCATGGATTGGGAGAACCAACATTGTGAAGATGTCAATGCTACCTAGAGCAATCTACACATTCAGTGCAATCCCCATCAAACTACCATCCGCCTTTTTCAAAGAAATGGAACAAATAATCCTAAAATTTGTATGGAACCAGAAGAGACCTCGAATAGCCAGAGGAATATTGAAAAAGAAAAGCAAAGTTGGTGGCATCACAATTCCGGACTTCCGGCTCTATTACAAAGCTGTCATCATCAAGACAGGATGGTACTGGCACAAAAACAGACACCTAGATCATTGGAACAGAATCAAGAGCCCAGACATGGACCCTCAACTCTATGGTCAACTTCTCTTTGACAAAGCAGGAAAGAATGTCCAATGGCAAAAAGACAGTCTCTTCAACAAATGGTGTTGGGAAAATTGGACTGCCACATGCAGAAGAATGAAACTGGACCATTTCCTTACACCACACACAAAAATAGACTCCAAATTGTTGAAAGACCTAAACGTGAGACAGGAGTCCATCAAAATCCTAAAGGAGAACACAGGTAGCAAGCTCTTCGACCTCAGCCGCAGCAACTTCTTCCTAGAAACATCACCAAAGGCAAGGGAAGCCAGGGCAAAAATGAACTATTGGGATTTCATCAAGATAAAAAGCTTTTGCACAGCAAAAGAAACAGTCCACAAAACCAAAAGACAACCGACAGAATGGGAGAAAATATTTGCAAATGACATATCAGATAAAGGGCTAGTATCCAAAATCTATAAAGAACTTATCAAACTCAACACCCAAAGAACAAATAATCCAATCCAGAAATGGGCAGAGGACATGAACAGACATTTTTCCAAAGAAGACATCCAAATGGCCAACAGACACATGAAAAAGTGCTCCACATCGCTCGGCATCAGGGAAATCCAAATCAAAACCTCCATGAGATACCACCTCACACCCGTCAGAATGGCTAAAATTAACAAATCAGGGAACGACAGATGTTGGCGGGGATGTGGAGAAAGGGGAACCCTCCTACACTGTTGGTGGGAATGCAAGCTGGTGCAGCCATTCTGGAAAACAGTATGGAGGTTCCTCAAACAGTTGAATATAGAGCTACCATACGATCCAGCAATTGCACAATTATTGGGTATTTACCCCAAAGATACAAATGTAGGGATCTGAAGGGGTACGTGCACCCCGATGTTTATAGCAGCAATGTCTACAATAGCCAAACTGTGGAAAGAGCCCAGATGTCCATGGACAGATGAATGGATAAAGAAGATGTGGTATATACACGCAATGGAATATTATGCAGCCATCAAAAGGAATGAGATCTTGCCATTTGTAACGATGTGTATGGAACTGGAGGGTGTTATGCTGACTGAAATAAGTCAATCAGAGAAAGACATGTATCATATGACCTCAGTGATATGAGGAATTCTTAATCTCAGGAAACAAACTGAGGGTTGCTGGAGTGGTGGGGGGTGGGAGGGATGGGGTGGCTGGGTGAGAGACATTGGGGAGGGTATGTGCCATGGTGAGCGCTGTGAATTGTGCAAGACTGTTGAATCACAGATCTGTACTTCTGAAACAAATAATGCAACATATGTTAAGAAAAAAGAAAAAGAAGAAGATAGCAGGAGGGCAAGAATGAAGGGGAGTAAGTCGGGGGGAGACGAACCATGAGAGACGATGGACTCTGGAAAACAAACTGAGGGTTCTAGCGGGGAGGAGCGTAGGGGGATGGGTTAGCCTGGTGATGGGTATTAAAGAGGGCACATTCTGCATGGATCACTGGGTGTTATGCACAAACAATGAATCATGGAATACCACATAAAAAACTAATGATGTAATACATGATGATTAACATAACAATAAAAAATAAAAAAAAAACGAACAAGCCCAGCTAAAGATCAGCAAGCACTGGGCGCCTGGGTGGCTCAGTCGGTTTAGCGACTGCCTTCGGCTCACGTCATGATCCCAGGGTCCTGGGATCGATTCCCGCATCGGGCTCCCTGCTCAGCGGGGAGTCTGCTTCTCTCTCTCCCTCTGCCTGACGCTCCCCCTGCTTGTGCTCTTTCTCTCTGTCAAATAAAGAAATAAAATCTTATTAAAAAAAAAAAAAAAAAAAAACATCAGCGAGCATTTAGGGATCTAATCCAGTCCAAAATCTCTTAGTTTGCTAGGGTGACCATAACAAAATACCATAGACTAGGGGGCTTAAAGCACAGAAATTTATTTCCCCACAGCTCTGGAGGCTGGAGGTCTGAGATCAGGTGTGGGCAGGGTAGGTCTCTCCTGAGGCCTCCCTCCTAGCTGTGCAGATGGCCCCCTTCTCCCTGGGCCCTCATGTGGGCGTCCCTCTGGGTATGTGTCCTAACTGCCCCTTCTCATAAAGGTGCCATCAGGCTGGATTAGTGCCCACTCTAAGGATCTTGTTTTACCTTCATCGGCTCTCTTAAAACCAAATACAGCCACATGCTGAAGTACTGGGGGTTAGGACTTCAATGTGCGAATTTGGGGGGGGTACGCAGTTCAGCCCATAACACTCTGCCCTCTTTCAACCCGAATTCATGTCTTTCTCACACACAAAATACACCCAACCACATCCCCCAAGTCCTGAAAGTCCTAACCCATTCCAGCACCAACTTGAAGCCTAAGACCTCATTAAAATCAGCTGCGGGTGAAACCTGAGGTAGGATTCATCCTGAGGCCACAGGTCTTATCTTTCTCTGGGGTACAGACCCCTGAAATGGGTAGCTTCTTTGAAAGAGCTTGCAGAACACCCCCACCACTATTCCCTTTCCCGGCACCCTTGGAGATTGGCTGGGTGCCATGGTCCCCATGTCACTACATGGTCCCCTTGTCGCCACAAGGCTGGGTCAGACTGTGGCAGAGGCCACCAGGGCAGAAAGACAAGACGAGCCTGAGCCTCGTGGCATCCCCGCACTTACCAGCCCTGAACCACGTATTTCTGGAACTCGCGTTATATGAGAGAAAAATCGATGCTGATCTTTCCAAGTGCTATTTCAGGCCTCTGTTAACAAAGCTGTTAAAGAGAGCCATGCCTTCTGACACCAGGTCCAATGCCCTGTGCTATACTCCACATTCAGTAACTTAATCAGTTGTGACAGTTTCTCTCTGAAGAAGCAGGAGAACTGCACGGCGAAGCCTTACAGGGTTAATCTTCCTCCCCCTGTCAAAGAGGAGGCGTGAGGACACCAGGAGAGAGGACGGGGGGTGGCCACAGCCAGGCAGGAAGGGCACTGGGGAGAAGAAAGGAAGGAGGAAGGGCAGGCCAGAGAGCACAGCTAAGCTTATTAGGAGGCACCGTCTATGCCAATCCTGGAGCCTTACCTCCTGATGGAAACCACGTCAGCTCTCTGCGGACAGTGCCAACTAGGACTGTACCCACAGCCACCACAAGGACCTCTGGCCCGCTGTAGGAGGGCGTGGCCCTCCCCACAGGTCCTCTGAATTGAACACTGTTTATGGAAGGGTAAACATTCCATGAGAAATCCATGCAGGATGAGCACTGCCCAAGGGAGGGATAATTCAACAGCATTGTGTTAAGTCTGGTCCGGCTGCTATGTACGGACTTCATGCGATGGGCTGAACTGTGTCCCCAAGAAAGACCTGTGAGGTCCTAACCCCCAGTAACTCAGATTTCAATCTGGCTTGGAAACAGGGTCACTGCAGATGTCATTAGCTAAGCTGAGGTCATCCTGGAGGAGACTGGCCCCTAATCCAGGACAGCTGGGGGCCTTATGAGACGCCAGCCACGGGAAGACAGAGAAACCCAGGGGGAATGTTGCAGGAAGAGACACAGAACCAGAGGGATGTGTCTACAAGCCAAGGAACACCAAGGACTGCCAGCAACCAGGAGAAGCGAGGATGAAGGCCTGTGGCAGATCCTCCCTCAGGGCCTCTGGGAAGAACCAGCCCTGCCAACACCGTGATTTTGGTCTTCCAGCCTCCACATGGAGGAGAC
Source organism: Eumetopias jubatus (assembly GCF_037043125.1). Taxonomy (NCBI): domain Eukaryota; kingdom Metazoa; phylum Chordata; class Mammalia; order Carnivora; family Otariidae; genus Eumetopias; species Eumetopias jubatus. The sequence continues at coordinate 74,630,309 of NW_028274823.1, read as the reverse complement.
AATAATTTCTGCTATTTTAAGCCACCTGGTAGGTTATACTTGGTCACAGTAGCCCTAGGAAAATAACATACCCCTATGTTCCTAAAACTTTCCATTCACTAGTGAATTTATAGTTTCATCTTATTGGCAAGGTTTTCTTTCTTTCCCCCTTTTCTAAGAAAAAAAAAAAACCGACACAATTTAAAATGGAATATTACTTAGTTTTTTCATTAGCAGTTAAACCTATTCCAGGCTTCAGAATAAATCAATGCCTTTTAATACTCCATAATGGAAAAAATTATTGAGCATAGGCTATAGTTTTTAAGACTAAATTAAATCTGCTTTAAAAAGATTCCTTAAATGAAAAAGCACCTATCTGTAGTTTCTGGCATAAAATTTCTTCTGATTGGGTTCCATATCGATCTCAACTCATAAAATGTTATATTAACCAATCAGCATAAATATAATCATGAAAATAAGGTCACCATATTGAACAGAATGCAGCAATGCACGTACTGAAGTTTACATTTCCTTCCTATGTAAACAGAGATTGAAGAACAGGTGCTATGAGATCCCTTCAATATATTTACAGTCATGGTATTCCATCGGTCAGCTAACCTATCTAAAAAATAATTCTTATCTAAAATTAAAACTACCTACGAATGTATAGAATTCCCTACCAATGATCCTGCTTTCTTTGTTTTGTCACTTTTTTTTTTTTTCCTAGAAAGGCCGACTGCCCCACGTGGTGCCTCATTTGGAGGTGTCTGGAGTCTTGGAAGCTTGACCACCCCACGTTCTCCTACAAATGGACCTTGAGAGCTTGTCTGGAGGTTTGAGCAGGGGAGCGCAGTTACTCGTATACCCTTGACCGAAGAACGGTCCTCTTCTACCGGGGAAGGTCATCCTCTTCGACCGAGCGTGCAGCTTCAGGAGGGATGCACATGGTGCGGTGGAGGGAGGAAGGGGACATCCTCCAGATCAGCCGCATCAACCCTGGCAATCCATGGGGTGACAGAGGTCACAGCCAGAGCACCCTCACATCCCTGTTTTCTTTTTTAAAACCCTTAAAACGGAATAGTATTCCTAAAAGAGTGTTTAAAATACATGGCTGGGGCAGGGGCTCTAATTTTCAACTGAAATGCCTGTACAATAAGAACTGCCAGACAAAATACAGGATGCTCAATAAAATTTGAATTTCAGATCAACAATAAATTTTTTTGAGAGTATGTCCCATGCAATATTTGACATAATTATACTAAAACATTATTTGATTTTGACCTGGAGTTCAAATATAACGGAGTGCCCTCTGTTTTTATTTGCTGAATCTAGCGACCCATTCTAAAAGTACAGATGGACAGCTGAGTCACTACAAAGGAGCTTCTGACCCAGGAAAAGGGAACAACAGTACTATGTCATACAGAGCTAGAGATTTGTTCGTTCAAGGCCAACAGTGATACTTTCTCTCCAAAGAAAACAAAGAACTGAAGCCCACAGGAACTCACCTCCCCGCCCCCCCCCCCCAGTGGGGAAGTGCGGGGTGGGGAAGTGCAGATCTGGGGCACGGCCCACAAAGGGTCTTGGCCAACCTGATGCAAGGAGAAATAAGGCTCCAAACCCAGAGCGTCTCCAGCCAACCTGGAGAGCTTCTTGTGCAAACGTGGGGTAGGAACTGGGTTACAGTAAATGACTGACTTGTAGCTACACAGAGTGATACTCTCACACAGGTCTGGATTCATCAGCAGTATGAGGCAAAATATGACCTTCACCTCCCCAAATCTGGGAGGCCAAATGGCTTACAGGCATTGGAACTTCTCTTTCTACATCTTGAATGATGGGCCATTCAGAGTGGTGCCTTTCACATGCCTGAATCACTTCACCCATTTTGTCTCCCCCTTGCCCCCAGCATGGGAAGCCTTTTGGGAAGGTGGGGGCTTCTGCCAACTGCTGGGGTGCCCTTCGGTGCGGGCCAGCTGCTGTAAGGGGAGGTTGCCGGGGTCAGGGCAGAGTTTCACAAGCTGAGTAACAGAGGTGCCTGCAAGCTCTTGCAAAAGCAGAGAGGGCCACGGACTGCTAGAAAGAGCCATCTGGCTCACGTCTGTCTGCTCTCTAGGAGCGCTCCAGCTGAGGACCTGGGACGACATCCCCATCACTGTACACAAAATTCACTGTAGACTGCAGCTGTGCACCAAATTCACCATGGCTCTTCCAAAATGCAAGACCGTTTGCTTTGCGCATCACAGCTTTCTTTGTTAGGAGGACTGTGCGGGGTGTGGCGATTAATTCATTACTGCCGTGCCAACAAATGCAGTATTCCTATTCCAGTCCCTTCTTGGTCACCAGGCTCGTGGATGAAAAGGGATGCGCTGGAGAGGTCTGAGAATATCTCAAAAATGTAACCTGCGTGAGATGTTAATGCCGTATGCTCAACGATGACTGATTATCAGTGTCGCCTATTCATCGAGGACTCTCCCACCTGTGCAATGCCAAAAGAAGCAAGTCCCCAAAGCAGAAAATACATAAGAAAGATGAGCAGGATAAAACACATACCAACTCTGACCTCCTGTAGAAACTACCAATAAGCACAACTCCTTTTACTCTGAACTCTGAATATGAGCCCCTGTAAAGACTGAGGTCCCATTTGACTTCATTTTGCTTGACTAGCAATTAGCTGCATTAAGCAGAGTAGGAGCTCAATAAATGTGACATGTGTGCTCGAAGATTCATGGACACAAACATTTAACACAATGCGGCTCATGCAGGAGAGCTGGAAATAAAAACAAAAAAACACAAAAAACCATGAAAGTTCCAGCAATAAGGACATGGATAAGCATATTTTGATATACATACACAAGGCAATCGTTTAAAATCACATCCTTGAAGAATAAAATTAAGGATAAATGGAAACTGATCTAGACGTTATGTTAAAATTAAACAAACACAGAAACCCATATTATATAAATCGTAGGCGTTTCATAGAAAAATATCTGTAAAAATATACGCCAAAATAAAATGTTAACAATGGTTTTCCGTGTGGTGGAAATACAGATGGTTTTACTCTTCTGATAATATACACTTCTGTGTTTAACCAGGTTGCTACAGGATCATATTTACTTTTTTTTAATGTTTTTGTTTATTTATTCATGAGAGTCAGAGAGAGAGAGAGAGAGAGAGGCAGAGGCAGAGGGAGAAGTAGGCTCCCAGGGAGCCCGATGCGGGGCTCGATCCCAGGATCCCGGGATCATGACCTGAGCCGAAGGCAGACGCTTAACCATCTGAGCCACCCAGGCGCCCCGGGATCATATTTACTCTTAAAATGCTTGAATGAACGAACGAACAAAGGAACAAAAGAACCACCCCGCAAGAACGATCATTCTGTAGCCTCATCCCTATAAATTTTGAATGGAACATGCCAGAAAGTTCTTATGTCCCCACACCACCTGCTTCTTTGTCACACGGTTAGCGTTACCGCTCTGGGTTAAGACACAGACTCCACTCCAGTTAAAACACACCTGACCTTCACAGGAGGGCACTGACACATGAGTATAGTAAGCCGGAGAGCTGTCACCTGACGGGAAGCAGGCCCAGTAAGAAAGCCGAGGTGGGGACCCTAAGTCAGGACCTTGGAGTGACAGGGCAAGTGTTGTGAGAGACCACCAGAGCAGTGCTTCCCAAAGTGTCAATTAGGGATCTTTTGAGATGCAGATTCGAATTCAGTAGGTCTGGGTGGGGCCCGGGACAGTTCCTGAGCTGCTCCCTGGGGTAGCCTGAGCTGTGGGCCTGCCCCGCCCACTGTGGGGAGCAAGGCACAAACAGTGAGCCCAGTAAAGCTCAGACAGGCAGGGTGACGTGAAGACATGGGTTCCCGGAATGGGCTAGGAAGGAAGAACGCTGGTGGCAGAGACAGCAACCAAAATGGGGTGAAGGTGGGGGCAGGAAAAGGGAGAGACAGGGTTTTAGAAGTCAAATTCCACTTGCCTCGTGGGTTTTCTCAGATCCACACCTGTCCCAGCCTCTAAGGGATACCCACAGGCCATATCGGTTTTCTTTCTGGAGCCTCCTCCACTGCTGAGGCAAAAACTGGAAACCACTGGGGGCATGTTGTTGCTTTGTGAACAAGGATTCGAAGGAACAACCTCTCACAGACAGTCTCCTGGGAGAACTCAGAGATTGACAGGTTGTGCGGGGAGTGGTCCCACCCGTGGGACACGTGGTCCACGGGGAAGCAGGTGCACCTCTGTGGGGTGGCTCTGGTCTAGGCCAGGACTTGGGTAAGTGGTACAGGTGTGTGGGGCCTGAGAGACATGGGGCTCACTGTAGTAACCTCCTAACCCTGCCCCTGCACAGGAAGCAGGCGGATAGAGAAAACGAGTTACCCAAGGTCAAGGTCAAAGGAACCTCTACGTGTCAAGCATTTTAGACAGGCTTCATATCCCCATCCTTCCAAAAGGATGTTAGCAGTGGGTCTCCATTCTGGTCCACCTGTCCTCCCTGATGAAGCATAGCGTGACCCAGGACCTGCCTCACGGCTGAATTTAAAGGAGGGAAATCTGCTACGGTAATGTGAGAAACGATCTAACCTAAGAAGGAATGCTAATAATTAGCATCATCCAACAGCTGAATGGGCCAAGGTGGGGAGAAATGACTCCTTTCACCGTGGGGTATCCAAGCCCAAGTTGGAGAGCCATCTGCCAGGCTTCCTGCCAAAAGAGACACCAGCCAGATAATCCTGAAGGGCCTTTCCAACCCTAAATTCTATTTTAAAGTGACACAGGTTTACCGGCCTGGAGAGAAAAGCGGTTCTCTGTGTTGGAGGAAAAAGAAAAAAAAAGGGGGGGGGGACAAATAGCTACCTCACCTCAAGGCCAAGGAGGAGCTTTCTTACTTTGTCATCTCCTGGCAAGGTCAGGGATGAGGGACAGTGAGACCACCTGCTCACGGAGAAAGGGAGTGACGAAGATACAACTGTCCGTTTCGGTGAAGGAGGGAGAACCACAGGGCATATAAACAGCCAAGCTCTGTGTATTAGTAGATCACGCAAAGACAAAATGCACGCTGCTCTGTGAACAGGGGACCCACACCCAGAAAACAGGTGGTGATCTAGATTATGACCACCCTGTTCAGGCCCCAGACCCAGAGATGGGTCTGTCTGAGGCCAGGAAGTGGAATATGAAAGCACGCATGGGTTGGAGAGGAAACATCACGGCGAGTGCGTCTATATCCCACCGCACCCCATCACCCCCCAAAACGCAGCACACCACAGCGATGCTGGGAAAACAAACCACAGCAGAAGTTTGGCAATCCAGGTCCTCAACGTCCAGGACACCCACACCAATTAAATCAGATTATCTGGGATGGACCCAGGCCTCTCGGTATTCCCAGCCCTGCCACCAACGAAGCAATCCTGGTCAAGTCACCCAACCTCTGGGCATCAGTGAAAACGCAGAACAGGAGAAAAGCAATCGCTATGGGTCCCCTCCAGCAAAAAAAGTTCTATTATTCCATGAAGCTTTTAAAGCCAGTAGACCCATTTAGTCTTAAAATGTAACTTATGTTCACAGTCCTGATGGATCAGAGCACATTACTCACCTTGCACCCACCAGTTCCCTAGTGCGACTTGTTACTGAAAAAACACTTTGTATCTTTTTTTCCCTTTGACGGCATCTGCTGCTAACCCTCCTACCCCTCCCCCCGATGAAATGCTCTCCCCTGGGCCTAGAGGAAATGAAAAGGCCACTGGGGAGAAATTTCCATTATGTGTACCTACTGCTTTTTTTCCCCCCTGTTTTTTGCAGCTGTAGTCAAGGGCAAAAAGTCTTTAAGTAGTTTTGAAATATCTGGCTGTCAAACTAGTCAATGTTCGAACTACAGATAAGGCTCAGCTGCTTTCTATAAAAAAAAAAAACCTAAGTCAGTGATAATTAACGTTAATTTGCAGCTGCTGTATACTGCTTTCTATTTGGGAAGAAGGTGATGAGAAATCAAGAATAAACTTTAGAGTCACACACACACACATGCCATTAAAAATGACTCAGTCAGCTACTCAAACGTGTATTGTTTTGTAACAGCCTCTGGGGATGAACGGCAAACGGAAAGTAAACTGTTCAGGAAGCAGGAGTGTTGGGGGTTTTTTTTCCATTATTTTTGTTCATTTGGAGGTACCTGATCATATCCACATCCACAGTTCAAAAAAAAAAATTACATAAACAGTTGTCTGAAATGTTTTTCTATTTTCTGCCATGGAAAAAAGGGTAAGGTTGAGGGCAGCAGCTTGTGGGTTTGCTTAGTACTCAAAGGTCAAGTAAAACTCCAGTGAGGTTAATACTTGTTTGTATATTTATTTTATAGTCTGTTACTTGGAACTAATCTTTAACTCACTCCCTTCCAGAGGCTCTGGGGTCACTTTGGATATAAGTCCTACGGCATAACTAGCAAACGGCATGATGAAATTGATGGCCTAACACCATTTTGCCCTTGTAATTTCATAATTTTAAAAACACCTCCTCATGCGTTATCTCACGCAGTATGTGCTCTCATGCTTGCCTTGAAACGCCCCCCTCTCTTGACCAAGATTCATAAAATCTTTGAGTTGGAAAGGACCTCAAATGTCACCTGCAGGTCGGACCTGCAGGAGTATGCCCTACAATAATCCTTACGATGGTCATATGGTCCCTACTAGAACAGTCCTCATGGGTGTGAATGGCTTCAACCACTCATTTGTCCAGTAAGTACTTATTACGTGCCCACCTGCATCTGTTGGTGCTGGCAGGCTGTCTGTTAGTCCCTGCCGCCAGCACTAAAGTCACAAGAGTGAATAAGTCATGACCATTTGGCAGTTACAGCCTCACTCAGGAGAAAGTGGCCACTAACCCAAAATCTATGTCCAGGGCACGTAAAGGTGATCACACCTCCCCTGAACTGATAAGTGCTATTCACAGAAGATTTAGTAATCCCGGTAGGGCATAACTGTCAGAAAAATCATTATACGCAACTAATGAATCACTGAACGGTACATCAAAAACTAATGATGTACTATATGCTGGCTAACTGAATTTAAATAAAAAAAATAAATATCCTTATAAGCAAAAAACCAAAAACATATAATGGTAAAGATCCCTCAGGAGGATGAATTCAGCAGTGGCGATGCTGCGTGCATTTCTAGCCTCACCTGCGAGGGGCAGCACATCGCCCCCCTTTGGAATGTGGACCCAAATGACCCCGAGGAGAAGCGACGCCAGAGGCCATGGGGAGTGAGACGCTATAAAACTGGAATGGAGATGCCATCTCCTCAGCGTCCAGGTGAGCTTCCAGTCCCAGCCACCTGACCACAACCCCGTGAGACTCAAGAACCAGCAGCAGAACTGCCCAGCAGGGTCCAGGCAACCTGCAGGCCATGGGCAATAACCCAGTGGTGGTGGTTTCATGTCACTGGGTTTGGACGTGATTTGTTATGCAGCAACAGATCACTGAAACATTCAGAAAACCTCATGGGATTCTGTAAGGCTGGGTGCAGGGTGTCCTGCAAGGAGGAAAAGAAATGAGGCCAGAGGGGACAGGCCACATCCAGCTAGTGGGATAAAGAAGGAGGGCTCTCCCTGCTCACTGTCACCGCTGACTGCATCATGTGCCATCTTCCTCTCTCGTCAGCCTCCTTTCATTAGTAAACTCGTCCCACTTAGAACTCCAGCTTCACGTCTCTCCCCACTTGGGTATTTGGACTGCGGACTGGAAGTCCTGGGGTGGGGACGGGGGCTCTTTTGCTGTCTTCCCACCTGCCTTTCTTAGCATCTCAGTCCTTCAGGGTAAGGAGCTGACAGCCGGACAGGGGCACAGGCGAAGGCTTCTTCCCTCAGCCGAGAGGAGCTGTAATCGGTTCCTGGGGAGTCGCTGTGCTGAAGAGAATTAGCTGGTGCCCTCTGCATGCTGCCCATGCTGTGGGGCACCTGCGTGGGGTCCCCGGGGGCCCTGCAAGCTTCCCCACCACACAGATCCCAGATGGGCAAGTTCAGGCTTCTGTTCCTTCTCCCCTGCGCCCCCCAGGCACCCCCCCACAGCAGGCAGCCTCCCTGGGGCGGCGGACATGGGGGGTGGGTACCGGCAAGATGTCTCAAGTTGAGAAAACCCACACATCGTTGGCCACTCCAAGGCCCCTGAGGGCTGCTCCCCCGGCCCCCCGCCCTGCCAGATCTTTCCAGTCCTCTTCATCCTGCCCCAGTAGGGCCGGCATCGAAGCAGACGTGCATTCTCCTGTTGGTGCATCTCTCTGCTCTCTGGACTCAGGGAAGGAGGAAGGACCTGAGGGAGGGGAGGGAGGGGCTCGGCACAGAGCCCTTCCCCCGGAGTGAGCAAGGACAACGGCTCTGCGAGGCACACCCTGGTCCTCTCCCCGTGTGAACGAGACGGGGGGCCCGCTGTCGACGGCTGGCTGGGTGGCCTCCCAGCTGCGTGTGGTGGCTGCACGTGGGCTGAGCGGGAGGAAGGAGGGACACGGGATGTTCTGGCCTCAATGTTTGCCGACTTTGTTTAAAATACAGAGTCTGTTGGCCAGTCCAGGGCAATAGGAAAGCCACACACAACTTTCAAGTTCTAAACAAATTTAACCGGTTTGAGTGGTGGCGAGGGACCCTGTGGGGCTTTACAGGAGGCACAGGAACGGATGTGCAGTGAGAAGGGTTACTTAACATCCACAGGACAGAGCGGGGACTGCGAGACCCGTTAGAAATGCCCTTAGCAGTACATGCGAGGGACGGTAAGAGCCTGGGCCAAGGCAGTCAGATGGGGGAGGGGCAGGGGTGACACGAAAGTGACACTGCACACTTCACACGTGCCGTCATCATTTACATACTGCTGATCACGACCCACGTGTGGAGAGACAGCAGAGACAGGGTCAACCTAAGCTGTCCACCCATCAGAGGTGCCGGTCAGAGGAGGCCGAACGGGTGGGGTGCCTGGGTGGCTCAGTCGGTTAAGCGGCCAACTGTTGGTTTTGGCTCAGGTCATGATCTCGAAGTTGTGGGATCAAGCCCCACGTCGGGCTCTGTGCACTCAGTGCAAAGTCCGCTTCAGATTCTCTGTGCCTCTCCCTCTCACTCACTCTCTCTCAAATAAATAACATATTTTTTTTAAAAAAGGGGGGAGGTCAAAAGGAGGCTGACTCTTAGTTTTTGGCCTTGGTGACCAGATAGCTAGTGTGGACACTTACCAGTGGGAGGCGTAACTGGGGGGGCGCAAGTGGGGGCTTCAAGGAGTAAGAGCTATCTCAGAGACCAAGATAAAGGAAGTCCATTCTGTGGCTGCACCACCCTGATCAACAGAAAGGCCTTCTTGATTAAATGCACATCTTCCTTCCTGCAGCTCAGAACGGGATCGTTACAATGTCTCAGTTAAAAATGAATTCAGGTGCCGATCAGAGAAATCTGGCCAACACTGGCTGAAACAGATACAGTTGCTTCTTCTCATGTGACAAGACGACTGGAAATAACATGGTCCTGGGCTGGTGTGGCTGTTTCTGGATGTCGGCCAAGACCCAGACTGCTCCCCCTCCCTAGTCTGCTGCTCTCGTCAGGGAGATTTTAGCCTCATGGCTTCAAGAGGGCCACTGCGTTGGGTCCGCATCCCAGTGTGAGGTGGGAGGGCAAAGGACACAGCACTTTCTCCAGGGAGGCTTCTCCTCCATAGGTAGTATTAAGGGACTCCTCTCCTAGGCCCTCCCATGTATACCTCACTGCCCAAAACCGCGGCACGTGTCCACCTCCAACACAAAGGATGCTTAGAGAAAGAGCTGCCTGCAGTGCACCCTTCCCAGCATGGGTGGAAGGGAGACAGCTCAGTTCACTAAGGCTGCTCTGTTCCTGAGACCCCCTGTAGCGCCTCTTCTTTGGTACCCTGTTTCCCTGATCGAACTTCCGCACGATGCAGAACACAGCTTACCATCGGGTCACCACCCCTATCCCTTTCTGGTGCACCCTATTTTATCAGAATCTCGGTGTCTCTCTTTAAAAGAGGTTCTATTTTGGAGCTGGGTTCAGATAGAGCCTAATACTGAGGAAATACGATGGGCTGATTACTACCTATCACGATTGTCTGGAAGTACTGTTCTCAGTAACATGGTTCAGGCTTGCCTGAGCTTTCTCAGCGGCCAGGTCTTGTTGTTGGCTCACGTGACTGACACCTTTTTTTTTCGTTTTTGATGTTGTACCTTTCCGATGTTCTTCTGGCCTCCCTGACTTGACTCTGACCCAGGTCCTCTCCCTCCTTCCGTTCCGTAAATATCACTGCTCCCGAAGGATGCACTCCACGTCACCAATGTTCTGGCTCATTCTATCCTGTGGAACTTCAGGGATTACCTACCACCTGCATTTGTGCAGGTGCCACGTCTCTCCTAAATCTCACTCCTGCTGAGAAAACTGCCTGCCAGACACATGCCATCAGCCAAGACAGCACGGGGCATCCACCTTCTCCACGGGGACGGCCATACCAGCGGAGCCATGATGGATGCTTTGCCAGACTCCGCTCCTCTGGAATGTGATTTGAAGGGCATTCACAACACCCTGCCCTGTGTCCCTCTAATCTGTCATTTTAAGGTAATTGTACAGATCCACTACAATTACTTTTGTGTTGACGTTTAAGTTCACTCTCAGAAGATAATCTCATTTCTCTTTTATCAAAAGTATGAATCCTCAGTGAAATCCCAGCTAGCACTGCAGTCTCATTTATTCTATTTCTCACTTACTTTCAAGCTTTAAATCATTCTTAACTCCTCATCCCCCCCATCGAATATAATATACCTTCAAGTATTAGATTTTTCCTGGTTAATATTTTTCATATTTTTTTTCTTACCTTGGCAATCCTATCATCACCAGCTCATTTCAGGCCATGACTGTCTCACACTTGGATGTCACCTTAGGTTTTTAGACTTATCTCCTGGATCTAGTGTTTATTTTCCACTGGCCCTTCACAGTACAACCACAATATTAATCCTCAAGCTTCTTCTTCACTTTGTTCCACTATGCAAAGCCTTTTAATGGCCATCCGTCACTCACAGGCTAAAGATCAGAGCCCTCCATTTGGGAGGACCACTATTTTAAGGTGCCATAAAGTCAGTATTTTCCCCTTATCTTCTTGGAAATCATCCAAAAGCAATGAAAGAGAATGAGGAGAAACCTCCATTTTCGGTAAAACTAAGAGTTAAAAAATCCCCAATTCCAAAAACGGATGGAAAGCCCCCCCTAAGTCAATGGCAAGAGAAAACAGGGGTGCATGTGGGAATGAGGAAAGAAGAGGAGAAAGAAATCAGAGGCCGGGGACGCAAAAGAGCACCTAAAGCACCTTTGTCAAAGCTGAGAGGCGTTTCGGGAGATGCGTACCCTACATGCTCTGGGTGCTCCAGGAGGCGCAGCGTGCATGGGGCAAGGGGCCAGGTGTGACCACAGGGAGGACCAGGTCCAGGACCGAAGGAGAAAACACGGGACGCAGTCTGCCCTTGGGGCAGTGCTGGGGAAGAGAGCGCTTTCGTGGTGAAAAACCCCACAGCTTAGTCCCACTGGATAGGGGACAATAAAATCGAAGTGACTTTAACCATAAACCACTGGGTCCTACGGAATTCCGAACCACCCTGGAGCCCGGCCCACAGCCACCTCACCCCAGCTTCCCACACAACTGAACTGTCCGAGGAGAAAATCAGCTGCTTCATTGGTAAGGAATCCAAAAAAACGAGCAAACACGTGATGAAAGCAAATGGCAGATAAAGAACAGTCACCAAAAAGTGTTTCCATAGAGCGGACGGAAAACGCGACCCCTGTGCCAGGCATTTAAGAGAACGTAATGAAGAGAGAACATCTCTGAAGAAATCAGATCTTTGACATCAGGAAAGAAGCAGAAATGCACATACGACTGTAAGAAACACAGAAGAAATTGCCGGTGGCACAGGTAACAGAGGTCAGAAACGAAAAGCCAAGCCAAAGGGAAAGAAAATACGGGAAGACTTACGGGTATTTGAGAGCAATGATACTTATGAGAAGTGACAAAGGAAGACAAAGCAGAAACGGACTCATAAATATAGAGAACAAACTGGTGGGAGGGGAGGGGGGCAGGACCAACTGGGTAAAGGGGAGTGGGAGGTACAAGGCTTCCAGGTCTGGGATGAGTAAGACACAGAGATGAAAAGCACAGCCCGGGGAAGACGGTCCGAGATCTCGTGAAGAGCTGTGTGCTGACAGATGGTAGCTATACCTGTGGCCAGTCCAGACAACACAGGGAGTTGCTGAATCCTTCTGTCCTACACCTGAAACCCAGTACCACGCTGTGCGTCAATTAAAAAAAAAGAACATATAATAAACATGATTACATTACTAAAGAAAAAAGAAAAAAGACTAAAAAAGAAAGGTGGCAAAGGAGAGCCAACATATATATTTTTTAAATATATAAATAACTGAAATCTCGGAGGATAGACCCTGAGACAATACTCAGAGTAAATATTTATTTTTTTTAAAGATTTTATATAGTTATTTGAGACAGAGAAGGAGAGAGAGAGAGAGAGAGAGAGAGCGCACACATGAGAGGGGGGAGCAGGAGAGGAAGAAGCAGACCCCCCGCCGAGCAGGGAGCCCAACACGGGACTTGATCCCAGGACTCCAAGGATCATGACCTGAGCCGAAAGCAGTCGCCCAACCAACTGAGCCACCCAGGATGCGTTTGTCATAAAGAGGATGTGAATCTATATGCTGGAAGGATACAATATGTCCCAGGAGAAACTGACGTGGAATAGTCAATTACTGTGTTTCAAAAAGTTTCCAGAAACCAAAACATAACCACCTTTGGGCAGGCAGGCAAAAGAATATCAAGCCACTTTGAACAGAAACAAAACTCAGGCTGGCCTCAGACTTCTCCAGAGCAACAGGAAATTCTAGAACACAGTGGGACCATAAGTCCACAGTCCTTAAGGAGAAAAGGCATGGCCCAACCTAACTGTGAGGTTATAGCCCCACTACACCTTCTTGAGGAAAACACCAGAGGACAGCCTTCCAACAACTGAGGATCAAACAGCCGGCATAATGACGGGGTTGCAGGGGGGCGGGGGCGGGTTGTGAGCCTCAGATTTATTTAACTATGAGGCCAAGGCTAAAACAAGTATGGAGACTTCAGGAAATGGAACAGACTTCAGATGTCACAGGCTGGGACAATGTAGAAAGTGTACATCAAGTTAGATCCATGCCTTATACTCAATGCAGGGAAAATTCCAAATGGATCCAAGACCTACAGGTAGCAAAGGTGTGTGCCTTTTGAAACACTGAGTGAAAAAAGCCTTTCTAATTCACACACAAAACCCAGAAGCCAAAAACAAAAGAACACTCATAAATTTTTTTAAAATTTTTTTATTGTTATGTTAATCACCATATATTACATCATTAGTTTTTGATGTAGTGTTCCGTGATTCCTTGTTTGTGCATACCACCCAGTGCTCCATGAGGAATGTGCCCTCTTTAATACCCACCACCAGAATACCCCATCCCCCTAACCTCCTCCCCACTAGAACCCTCAGTTTGTTTTTCAGAGTCCATCGTCTCTCATGGTTCGTCTCCCCCTCTGACTTACTCCCCTTCATTCTTCCCCTATCTTCTTCTTTTTCTTTTTTCTTAACATATGTTGCATTATTTGTTTCAGAAGTACAGATCCGTGATTCAACAGTCTTGCACAATTCACAGCGCTCACCATAGCACATACCTTCCCCAATGTCTATCACCCAGCCACCCCATCCCTCCCATCCCCCACCACTCCAGCAACACTCAGTTTGTTTCCCGAGATTAAGAATTCCTCATATCACTGAGGTCATATGATACATGTCTTTCTCTGATTGACTTATTTCACTCAGCATAACACCCTCCAGTTCCATCCATGTCGTTGCAAATGGCAACATCTCATTCCTTTTGATGGCTGCATAATATTCCATTGTGTATATATACCACATCTTCTTTATCCATTCATCTGTCCATGGACATCTGGGCTCTTTCCACAGTTTGGCTATTGTGGACATTGCTGCTATAAACATCGGGGTGCACATACCCCTTCGGATCCCTACATTTGTATCTTTGGGGTAAATACCCAGTAGTGCAATTGCTGGATTGTATGGTAGCTCTATTTTCAACTGTTTGAGGAACCTCCATACTGTTTTCCAGAGTGGCTGCACCAGCTTGCATTCCCACCAACAGTGTAGGAGGGTTCCCCTTTCTCCACATCCCCGCCAACATCTGTCGTTTCCTGACTTGTTAATTTTAGCCATTCCGACGGGTGTGAGGTGGTATCTCATGGAGGTTTTGATTTGGATTTCCCTGATGCTGAGCGATGTTGAGCACTTTTTCATGTGTCTGTTGGCCATCTGGATGTCTTCTTTGGAAAAATGTCTGTTCATGTCTTCTGCCCATTTCTGGATTGGATTATTTGTTCTTTGGGTGTTGAGTTTGAGAAGTTCTTTATAGATTTTGGATACTAGCCCTTTATCTGATAGGTCATTTGCAAATATTTTCTCCCATTCTGTCAGTTGTCTTTTGGTTTTGTGGACTGTTTCTTTTGCTGTGCAAAAGCTTTTTATCTTGATGAAATCCCAATAGTTCATTTTTGCCCTGGCTTCCCGTCCCTTTGGTGATGTTTCTAGGAAGAAGTTGCTGCGGCTGAGGTCGAAGAGGTTGCTACCTGTGTTCTCCTTTAGGATTTTGATGGACTCCTGTCTCACGTTTAGGTCTTTCAACCATTTGGAGTCTATTTTTGTGTGTGGTGTAAGGAAATGGTCCAGTTTCATTCTTCCGCATGTGGCTGTCCAATTTTCCCAACACCATTTGTTGAAGAGACTGTCTTTTTGCCATTGGACATTCTTTCCTGCTTTGTCAAAGATGAGTTGACCATAGAGTTGAGAGTCCATTTCTGGGCTCTCGATTCTGTTCCATTGATCTATGTGTCTGTTTTTGTGCCAGTACCATACTGTCTTGATGATGACAGCTTTGTAATAGAGCTGGAAGTCCGGAATTGTGATACCGCCAGCTTTGCTTTTCTTTTTCAATATTCCTCTGGCTATTCGGGGTCTCTTCTGGTTCCATACAAATTTTAGGATTATTTGTTCCATATCTTTGAAAAAAGTGGATGGTATTTTGATGGGGATTGCACTGAATGTGTAGATTGCTCTAGGTAGCATTGACATCTTCACAATGTTGGTTCTCCCAATCCATGAGCATGGAACGTTTTTCCATTTCTTTGTGTCTTCTTCAATTTCTTTCCTGAGTATTTTATAGTTTTCTGAGTATAGATCCTTTGCCTCTTTGGTTACATTTATTCCTAGGTATCTTATGGTTTTGGGTGCAATTGTGAATGGGATCGACTCCCTTGATTTGTCTCTCTTCTGTCTTGTTGTTGGTGTATAGGAATGCCACTGATTTCTGTGCATTGATTTTATAGCCTGCTACTTGACTGAATTCCTGTATGACTTTCTAGCAGTTTTGGGGTGGAGTCTTTTGGGTTTTCCACATACAGTATCATATCATCTGCAAAGAGTGAGAGTTTGACTTCCTCTTTGCCGATTTGGATGCCTTTGATTTCTTTTTGTTGTCTGACTGCTGTGGCCAGGACTTCTAATACTCTGTTGAATAGCAGTGGTGAGAGTGGACATCCCTGCCGCGTTCCTGACCTTAGGGGAAAAGCTCTCAGCTTTTCCCCATTGAGAATGATATTCGCTGTAGGTTTTTCATAGATGGCTTTTATGATATTGAGGTATGTACCCTCTATCCCTATACTCTGAAGAGTTTTGATCAAGAAAGGATGCTGTACTTTGTCAAATGTTTTTTCTGCATCTATTGAGAGGATCATAGGATTCTTGTTCTTTCTTTTGTTAATGTATTGTATCACGTTGATTGATTTGCGGATGTTGAACCAGCCTTGCAGCCCAGGGATAAATCCCACTTGGTCGTGGTGAGGAATCCTTTTAATGTACTGTTGGATCCTATTGGCTAGTATTTTGGTGAGAATTTTTGCATCCATGTTCATCAAGGATATTGGTCTGTAATTCTCCTTTTTGATGGGGTCTTTGTCTGGTTTTGGGATCAAGGTAATGGTGGCCTCATAAAATGAATTTGGAAGTTTTCCTTCCATTTCTATTTTTTGGAACAGTTTCAGGAGAATAGGTATTAATTCTTCTGTAAATGTCTGATAGAATTCCCCTGGGAAGCCATCTGGCCCTGGGCTTTTGTTTCTTGGGAGATTTTTGATGACTGCTTCAATTTCCTTAGTGATTATAGGTCTGTTCAGGTTTTCTATTTCTTCCTGGTTCAGTTTTGGTAGTTGATACATCTCTAGGAATGTACCCATTTCTTCCAGGTTATCTAATTTGCTGGCATAGAGTTGCTCATAATATGTTCTTATAATTGTTTGTATTTCTTTGGTGTTGGTTGTGATCTCTCCTCTTTCATTCATGATTTTGTGGATTTGGGTCCTTTCTCTTTTCTTTTTGATCAGTCTGGCCAGGGGTTTATCAATCTTGTTAATTCTTTCAAAGAACCAGCTCCTAGTTTCGTTGATCTGTTCTAAGGTACAAGTCTTCTTGAGGGCTTGCTCAGATGTCACACAACATCACTCCTTCCATAGTCCATGGATCAATGTGAGTCACATCCTTCAAGGCGTGAAAGAAAACAGACTCCGTAACTCTGAGGGCATCTTTAACACCATCACACATTTAATATATTTTTTTTAAGTAATGCCTGTAAATCACTAAAGACAAATGCTATCAACTGAATACAGAAAAAAAAAAAGAACTCACAGAAAAGGAAATTCAAATAGCTCTTAGAAGAAAAGACACTTAGGGCGCCTGGGTGGCTCAGTCAGTTAAGCGTCTGCCTTCAGCTCAGGTCATGATCCCAGAGTCCTGGGATCGAGCCCCACATCGGGTTCCCTGCTCATTGGGAAGTCTGCTTCTCCCTCTCCCACTCCCCCTGCTTGTGTATCCTCTCTCACTGTGTCTCTCTCTGTCAAATACATAAAATCTTTAAAAAAAAAAAAAAAGACACTTAGAACTCACTCATGAAAGGAGAAATGCAGATTAAAGGTCCTACTTTTCACCAATCAGATAGGCAAAGAACACCGAGACATCACCATCTTGACAAGGATGTAGGGGAGTGGGGGGGTGGGAGAAGAGGTACTCTCGTTTCTGTTTGGAATAGCAATTGGTACAAGTCTCATTAAGGACAATGTGGCAGGATCAGTCTTACCAATGGATATTCTCTGAGCAGCAATTTCGTTTCCAGACGTATGTACATCTCACGGACGGACTCATCAACACGGGAGCAGAATCCGTGCTAGTCTTGGCAGTACTACTTGTGATAACCAAAGACTGGGACCAGTCTAACTGTTCATCACGGGAGCTGGTAGAAGAGGTTATGGTTTGCTAGGCAGAGGGATCCCATGCGGCTATAAAAGTAACCAGTTAATTCCATGTGGCTGTACGGACCACCATTTGTGTGTGAGACAGAAACACAACGCAACTCTCTGGTAGGATAAGAACTGTATAAATGAATAGTAGCGTATGCTCTCTTGGTCCTTTAGAATTCGGGGCCAGGTGAATGTATTACCTAGCCAATAGATAAACAGCTTTCTGGGTACTCACTCGGGCACTTCAAGCCCTCTGGCTGCAGGTGACTGGCCCAGAGGGCCCTCCTCCATACTCCTCCACTCTACACTTGCTTTCACTAGAGCGGTCTAACCTCTGCCCCACGATCTGGCTCCTAAGTTGCTTTCTCTGACCTGAAAGTTCCTTTTCTTGTCCACCCAGTCTTCCAGATTTACCTCCGTGACTCCTGAAGCTTCCCGGGACCCCCACAGGTCTTGGGGCGGTCTCCTTTATGAACTCTGACAGAACTACCGTCCGCTCGATTTTTTCACTCTTTCCTTCTTGTCGGCAATGTCCTTCATTCAGACAGGTCTTTGTTCCCCAACAAAACTGCATCCTCCTTGAGGATATGACCGAATGTCTGTCACTTTGTTTCTCCTTCATATTAGCAGGCTGCCTTGCACATCACAGAACATCGACAAGTGTGTGTTAGTTTGAGACTGAGGTGATCCTAGAGCAGGTGGGCTAATAATGGTTCCCAAAGACATGTCACCACCCTGATTCCTAGAGCCTGTGAATCGCTGTTCTCTTTCACAGTATGGTTTCTGCAGCTGTGATTAAGTTGAGTCTCTTAAAATGAAGACATTACCGGGGATTATCTGGGTGAGCCCCAAAAGTCATCCCGAGTGTCCTTACAAGTGGGGCACCGGGAGATCAGACGCCATGCAGAGGAGAAGGAGGCAAGGTGACCACAGAGGCAAGACTGGAGCCACGCAACCACAGGCCAGGGACCACCAGCTGCCACCAGAACCTGGAAGAGGCCAAGGCTGGATTCTCACTCAGCATCGGAGCGAGTGCCACTGGGCCGACATCCTGAGTGCAGCCCAGTGAAATGCAGCATGGCTCTTCTGGCCTCCAGAACTGAGCGAGAACAAATTCCTGTGGTTTTAAGCCACCGGGTTTATGGTCATTGGTTATGACAGCCACAGGAAAGTGACAGAGCCAGCAATAAAGTGTGGTACACCTGAGGGACAGTACGGGGCACGTCGGGCCACAGTGAAAGCAGGGTGGGCGGGCCCGCTCCAGGCCAGACACAGAAGAGCGCAGACACATTGCCCAGTGCAGGGGTTTGTCCGTGACTCTGCCTCATCTCTGTTCAGACACCTGGGGCCCGCTGCTGTATGGGGTACCACATCCCTCATGCCTTAAAAGCTAATAACGCATTGTCCTTCAGAATTATATTCTTTCAGGTGCCTGATGGCTCAGTCAGTTAAACGTCTGACTCGATTTTGACTCAGGTCATGATACTGGGGTTGTGAGATCGAGCCCCGCATCGCGCTCCCTGCTTGGCGGGGAATCTGCTTGAGATTCTCTCTCTCCCTCTCCTTCTGCCCCCCCCCCCCCGCCGCATGCTCTCTCCCTCTGTCTCTAAAATAAATAAATAAAATCTTTAAAAAAAAATAGAATTCTATTCTTTCAAAAGCCTGATCCACCATTGCTAGATACACTTGATCTAAGAGACATGTCATCCCACACTGCAGAGGATGAATATGTACATGAAAAGCATTTCTCTCCAAGAAATCTGTCCTTACTCCCCCTCTCTCCTCCCACCTCAAACTGTCCAGGCAGAAATGTGCCTACTGGAAAGCCTTTCTACTTCCTTATTTTGAGTTACTATCATTAGAGCTTGTTACTCTAAAAGCTAGGATTGTTCGGTCTGACCTTAAAGTCAGCCACATCCTAGGACCATGGAGGTACTGCAGGAAACAAATTGATGCTTCCATTCCAGGGAAGGAAGACAGACCACACACGCATCAGCAAATAAAGATATAGAACATCAGGGCATAAAGGGAGTAAAGGAATAAACATGACAGAGAATGCGTTTTTAGATCATTGTCTTCCAAGAAAAGTCTGTTTTCTGTAGTGTTTTTGGTTTGAGGTGCCATTTATGACAAGAAGGGAGGGAGGGAGGGAGGGAGGGAAACATTTCTTGACTGGTGGCCACTTTCTGCCTAATTTTCTTGTTTTCCTCCACAGACTGTTTCCTCTGAGAACGGATCAATCCAATGGAAACAGATGGTGTCCTTTGTGCCCCAAAACGCTGACACACACAGGCTTTCTCACCTCCCACGCACAGGTGTCTGAGAAAGCCAACTGGGGCCTTGCAGACTGCTCCCCACCAGGCCGGACTGGAGGCCACCTTCGCTTTGATGACTGTCTCTGCTGATTGCAGGGCCTGGCATCTCTGCCCGGGGCCTGCCGGGTGCCCTCTGGGCCGCTCACACTCATCTAACTCAGTCCTTCTCAATGCCCCACTCTGGCCGCTCGTGGCACCAGCCAAACCGCCCGAGGACCCCTACATGATGAGCCGCGGTGAGCGCTGTAGGGCGCCACAGTCTGGGGCGTGTGTTCTCTGCTGGTCCTTCTCCACAGCGCTCTCGTCAAGTGCTCTGCAGGCAGCACGGTCCTGACGGAGTTCTCAACAGTCAGTCAGTCAGTCGATCTACCAGCCATGGGTGACCTCAGGGTCAAAGGCAGAACCACTTCCCCCTAAATACCCTCCATCCTCCAATAATGACAGGCTCCCCCTCAGATTTGTCCCTTCTGTAAGAACAGTGCCCCCTCTAGCTACTTGAGCACACATACCATATCCTTCACTGGTCTTCCTCCAGCCGGGGCCATTTCATTCATAGCATGCTGTCCCATAAACAGCAATATATAGAGAGAGCCCCCATACAGTACATCATTAGTTTTTGATGTAGTGTTCAACGATTCATTAGTTGCGTATAACACCCAGGGCTCATCACAACACATGTCCTCCTTAATACCCACCACTGGGCTACTCCATCCCCCGCACCGAAACCCTCAGTTTGTTTCCTGGAGTCCAGAGTCTTTCATGGTTCGTCTCCCTCTCAGATTTCACCCGCTTTAGTTTTCCCTCCCTTCCCCTGTGGTCCTCCATGTTATTCCTTATGTTCCACATATGAGTGAAACCATATGAAAATTGTCTTTCTCTGCTTGACTTATTAGCTACCCTATGACCCAGCAATTGCACTACTGGGTATTTACCCCAAAGATACAGATGTAGTGAAAATAAGGGGCACATGCACCCCAATGTGCACAGCAGCAATGTCCACAAGAGCCAAACTGTGGAAGGAGCCGAGATGCCCTTCAACAGATGAATGGACAAAGAAGATGTGGTTCCTGTATACGATGGCATATTACTTAGCCATCAGAAAGGATGAATACGTATCATTTGCATCAACACTCTTAAAATACCTGCCACATTTATCCCCCGCCGCGGCGCTCCGCGCGGCCATGGGCAGACATGGGAGTCGGTACCCTCAGCCTTCTCCCCAGCCACCGTGTGCTCAGGGATCACACTTAGGTGAGTGCGGAGGCTGAGAACACAAGGGAGGGACACCACGATGAAAAAAAGGGAAGAAGACAAGGTCCTGGAGGAAAAGTTCAGGAATCTGAAGGAGGGTAGGCACATTCCCTCTAAAGTCTGAACGGGAGATTACGGGAAAACAAGCTCAGCAATCGGCGGGTAGAGGGAAGACATTTTGGAAGGGGCTCTGGGGTAGGAGGCTGGGGGCTCTCGTGCTGGTTCCGCCACCAGCCGTGTGTCCTCAGACCAGCTCAGCTCCTCGCAGTCCCCACCGTGAGGAGAGAAACAGCCTCGCGTCTTCGATGTTGAAGCTGGGCTGTGCTTTGTCTTCATGCAAGTAAGCCTATCATGGAAGCACCTCAGCTAACTTTCCACTTCTTCCTAGCCTCACCTGAAATTTGCCTTAAGTTTCTAGCCTTCACAGTTAAACTACTGTGATACACTTTTGAGCCTCTAACTCTGAAAGACGTTGCCCGGAGACTAACATGGAAACCGTCCCTCCTGGGGCCAAACAGAACCAAAGATGGTTCTGGAGGAAGAACACACTTAATGACCCACCAAGATCTCTCTTTGGCTCTTGGCCCTGAGAACCAACCACCTTGCTACATGTTTGAACTTGTTTTCAAGTGGCAGATCTTTATACCCATTTTTTTTTTCTAACTGCTCCGAGGAGTATGGACCTGCCATGTAGGATGCTTGTTAAAATTCAGATCATCCTGTCTCCCACATGAGGCAGAGCTAACTAATAAGATAAATTTTCACAGATTAAATGTTTTTGAATTGAAATACACTTTTAAAGATTACTTATCAAAAACATCCTTCTGATGTTTTTGATAAGTAATGCTCAAGCAGCATCCAGGTCACAGAAGTGTTCTTTATGGCTCATTAAGTTTTGAAAAGTATTCAAGTTTAAGAGTTTTTACCCAGAAATACTAATTTTAAGCTTCTCTTGAAAAATCCCAACATCCAGCCATGGTGACAGATGGCACGAATGACCACAGGCTGTCCCCGTTAGGAGGGCACATCTGCCCAGGCTACCCCAGGCCCCACCTAGCCTGACCGCGCTCTCCTTACCAAAACCGGGGCCAGATTTTAGTTTCCGCTTATCACTGTGCTTCCACTGCTCTTTTTGTTAGGAGAGATTTAAGAACAAAGTTTAATATCTCTTGAATCCGTGAGTATATCAAAAGCAGTAACACAAAGTACAGAGAGAGTCTCCAGGTTCAATAAAAGTGGGGAAAAAGTGATTTTTTTTTTTTGTAGAAGCAGAAGTTATTCTTGCAGATGACTCATTTTAGTCATTTATTTTACCCGATTCTCAACTACATTTGAATATTCTGCCCACCATTTAATCCAACTCTATTTCACAGATGGTGAAATTAAGCCACGAAGATATGAGGGACGTATTCTAGACCACACAGCTGGGCAACAGCAGAAATCAGATTTGAACACAGGCTTCTCCTGCTCTATTTCATCAGTCACATCACCGTTTCTAAACAAACTTGCACTTGCTAAATGTGCTGCCCACTGCAGCCACCCATTTGGGGCACACGCACAGGTCAGTGGGTACCACTGTCCGACACACTCCTAGCAATTCTCTCCATGAAGCGCCTCAGAAGAGTGCTTTCTAAATTCCCCGTATCCACTGACCACTAAGGGTGCTGCCACAGGGGCCAACTAGTCGTAGGTAAATTGTTTTAAAAGATTCATCCAGGGACACGTGGGTGGCTCAGTCGGTTCAGCTTCTGCCTTCGGCTCGGGTCGTGATCCTGGGATCCTGGGACCGAGCCCCAAGTCGGACTCCCCGCTCAGCGGGAAGTCGGCTTCTCCCTCTCCCTCCTTCCCTCCCCCTCTCCCTGCTCATGCTCGCTCTCTCTCAAATTAATAAATAAAAAATAAAAAATGACCAAAAAAAAAATAAAATGACAATAATGATGGTTTCACATCAATTTGCAACTGTTCATGAACATATCTGGCTCCAAGACAGAGAGCTTGAACCATGTTTATCAGGTATCTTAATTTTTATTTCTATTATATTAGAAAGTCAACACAAAATTATAGGCCATTTTGAATGTCAGCAAGAATAGGATGGTTCTGTCATATAGTCCTGGATATTCAAATTAAAGATGGATTCTGAATTTTATAGAGAGACGTCTCACTAAAGAAATCTTTAGCTACATCACCGGGATAGCCAGCATCCTTCAACAGCTGGAGTTGGGAATCATGGGGCACAGACTCCTATCTACTCTCTGCTGTGCTGGAGTGAAGTATTTCTTCTGCACATCTGTATAGTTACAGATTTCTTACTCCAACTGTTAGAGAAAACTCGTGATTGCTGGGAAAATGTCAAACATTCAGCAATCAGGCTGTAGGTACCACAGTCTGGTCTTCCTTAAGAAATTCGGAAAATCTATCTTCAACATTAAAGGCTATCATATGTCGGCCCCAAGGTGGTCGATCCAGGCTATTCAAAACACTGAGTATACCCCTGAGATATGTAGCCTGAGCAATCTACTTGAAATCATACGAACATGATTTTCCCAGGCCTGGGTTTCAGGAAGAAGCATTTTACCTCATCCCCATGTCAAAACCCAAAGTCATAGAAACAGAGTAGAATGGTGGTTGCCAGGGGCAGGGGGATGTCAGTCAAAGGGGCCAAAATTCCAGTTACAAGAGGAGTAAGCTCTAGGGATCGAATATTCAGCATGGCGATGATACTGTATTAACAATACTGTATTATATACTTGAAAGCTATTAAGAGAGCAGATCTTAAATGTCACCACACACACCAAAAGTTGTAATTATGTGAGCTGATGGATGTCCTAATTAACCTTACTGTGACCAGTTCACAATATATATGAGTATCAAATCATCACACTCTGCACCTTAAGCTTACACAAGGTTTCATGCCAATTATATCTCAGTAAAACTGGGGGGCAGGGGAATGCAGTATCCCATCAAGAAGTAAAAGAAAACAAAATCTTTCCTTCAATAGCCAGCGACAGTCATAATGGAAAAACAGCTATATACTTACTACTTATTTATTTCGAAATGTCCTCTGGAAACAGGTACACTTTTGCCCATAATGTAACTGATTTGGTATTTTCACTATTTCCGCCGTGCTGAATCATATCCTGGAGGCATACTGTGGACCTCAGTCGGGGCTCTGTGGGAAAAGCTGCATGCAGCCTGGCTCGCAGGGGCAAAGCGTTTCACTACAAGGCAGTGCCCCTTCTTTTGACACATCTTACTGCGCTCCATCGGTACTGACCCTGAATCACTACTTGTGGTCCGCATCAGCATTCACGACATACTCATCAACCAACTGGAAACCCTCCTTCTACTCGCATGGAGTTTCAATTACAAACAGAACAACAGAAACCCCACCCAGCCTTCATCCCTCCTGTACACATGCAGGTACACTACTTCATACTTTGTATATTCGTGGTTTTATCCCAGTCACGGCCAAATGCTTCTGAGAATGCACACTGATAGCAAGTGTTCTCCCAGTTAACATGCTACCGATACCATGCAAGTTTCAACAGCGTTCTTAACAAAGGAATTCTGCCATAGTTCTTTCTGTTCCCTCAGCAATCATAAAAGCATAAGTTATCATTAACTTTGCAGCTGGATTCACAAGCTCCTCAGCAATGGTACGACTCATACCCATTTCAGCCATGAGGAGGGCACTCACGATGCTTCCCTGGCTTTGATCTCTTCTCTGCCATTAGCAACAAAATGCAACCCTCTCCTACTGGAAACTGTATCTGCTTTTCTCTGAAAACGCTTGGTTTACAAGAGGTCAGTGCCCTTTGTCTATAACTGACCTACAAACACTTTGGATGCCTGCCCCAGACCCTGGGAGAAAGTCACCGGGGACGAACCGGAGTCCCTAAGCAGCACCGGGGTGGGGCACAGGGCTCAGGCGGTCACACTCCCTCCTTGATGTGCAAGCCCTGAGCCAGGCACTAAAGTGAAAACTGGAAACACAATGGACATTAGGAAAGATTTAGAATTGAATGTCAGTATGAGTACCACATACCAAAATATGGAATGGAATTAGACTGGCACATAGAGCATTTATACATACATTAAAAGGGAATAGGGTCTAGACACAGATGAAGCAAGTGTTCAACTCAAGAAGTTAAAAAAAAAAAAAAAGACTATGGAGGAAACCCCAAAGAAAAATAAAGGAAAAATTAAAATTGAACTTAATTTTTTTTTGAGAGAGAGAGTTGGGAGGAGGGGCAGATGCAGAGGGAGAGAGAGACTCTTAAGCAGGCTCCACACACCCAATGCAGAGCCCAATGCAGGGTTCGATCTCACAACCCTGAGATCATGACGTGAGTCGAAGTCAAGAGTTGGACTCTTAACTTACTGAGCCACCCAGGTGCCCCATGAACTTAATTTTTTAAAAAATTCAATATTTGTAAATTTTTATTTATAAACGGATTAATTATCCAATAAATTTCAACTTTTAGCTATTCATTGAGGTTCATCTTTGACTTGACTTTTCATTGGCTTATGCCAAGTTATCACATTAACACACAAAAAAATGCAAACTTAGCAGAAACAATAACCCCAAAATGACACACAAAAATGTTGACCAAATCTACATGCATTTTGTTAACTAACATGATTTGTGCGTTGGCTGACTGAGCCTTGAAAAACAAAATAAGAATTTAATGAGACTATGACAAGATCATCTGGAATCTTTGCAAGTTGGGGAAATGTTTATGATGACAAGATTATTTCCCTACTTTTCTCTGAGAAAAACTACCAAATTGCCTTTGGACTACTGATAACTGACAGAGATCTACGGACTGCTCTTTGAACCAGTTTATGAGCCAAGTAAGATAAACAATCTTCCTGCTTTATAGGCAAGGTTTGTTTTGAATGTCACAGAGCATTTCCATTATGGTCTCCCATTTTAGTCGCTACATTTCCCTCAAAATGATGTCTGGATATTTTCTAAAATAAAATCTAGCCTCCATTCACCCATCCGTGGAAATATGGGTTGTTTCTATATCGTGGCTATTGTGAATGATAGGAAATCCTGCCATTTGTGACAACGTGGATGAACTTGGAGGACATTATGCAAAGTGAAATAAGCCTGCACAGAATCCCACTTACATGAGCTATCTAAAATAGTCCATCACACAGAAGCAGAGAAAAGAATGGTTTCCAGGAGCTGGGTGGGGGGAGAGAGAAATGGGGAGCTAAAATGCAGAGTGTATAAAGTTTCAGTTATAAAAAGTGAGTAAGTTCTAAATGGTACCTATAGTTAACAATATGCTGTTGTGTACTTAACAATTTGTTAGGTGTTCTTACCACAAAATGAAGTAAACGAAAGGCATAAGGAAACATTTGGGGGAGGGGGGTAGGTAAGTCTAGTACATTGACTGGGTGATGTTTTCAAGAGTATACGTACATGTTGGAACTCATCAAATTGTACACATTAAATGTGTGTGGGTTTTTTTGTGTATCAACTATAACCTCCTTAAAGCTGTCAAAAAAAAAAAACTAGTCTCAAAGGTTATGATTTGCCACCCTGCAGATAATCAAAAGGTTAGTATTCTTTTAATGCAATTTACGAAAGAAACTCCCTTCAAGGGGTTCTAAAAACAGTCTGAGCAACGGCAGCAGTGGCTTAATTAGGGATGGATCTCGACCACCGTCTAACTGTAATAATCATTTTGTGTCTAACTTGTGGTATAATTGGTTTTTTCAAACCCACAAAGCTTTACTTAATGGATTGATTAATTTATTCCACAAATATGCTGCAAGCACAGACCATGTGTCAAGTACTGTTTCAGATGTCAGGGTGCAAAAATGCATGGCACAATGACCCCTCCCTTTTTGCAGGTTCCCCTCCTGCGGCTGGTCTGATGGGAGGGATTCACATTAAATAATATTCAGTGACAGTTGTCACACTGTGGCTTTAAAGACACGTCTCTTACCTCTTCCTGGCACATTGAGTGACAAGATTTTAAATCTATACATTTATTCCAGGAACAAAGTTATGATGCAAGATCACAATAGCTCAGAATAAATGAGTTTCTGGGGAAAAAGGTCCTAATGTGCTATGAAGAATAAATGAAATACCAGGAGAATCGACGAGGGGCAGAAATAGCATAGTTACAAAAATGAGAGGCAGGCATGCTCACAGGGACTCGGCACCTTAGCTACGACCATATAAGGTGCGTGGAAAGAGAACAGTTCATTTCCCTAACTGTTCCAACTGCCTACGCTCACTGCAAGCACAATGTGGCAGCTAGTCAAGGGAAGCTTAGTGGTGGCAAAGGGAGAAAAGTAACGAAAAATAAGCTGGTGGCCTATGCAGTACATGAGGGGCTAGGCAAGTGCTGGAAGCCAGTACACGCTCTTTGGAAGGCATTCCGTAGTGAGCATATCTTATCAGTAATATTAATGTGCATTCCCTTTTGCCAACATTTCCCAGTAGCTAGCCACAGAAAAACCAAAGACAAAGACAAATCTACAAGATAAATGTGCAAGGAGAGTTACTGTAAAAATTTTAGTAAGAGTGAAAAACCGGAAAAAAAAAAACCTAATTGCCCCCCCAACAAGGAGAGGCAGGGGGCACCTGGCAACCCCTCCCATGTAGGAGTTTGGTCTGATTTAGTCAAAAGCGCATCTGACCACTGTCTCCTTGGGGAAGCATCGCATGAAGAAGCTGTCTCAGGCTTCGGAATCTAGTTCTGAATGGGAGGCTCATGCTCAGAGGGGCCAAGGAAGGACTGTGCAAGTCTGCGGGGGGCTGAGAGCTCCTAAAGGACCCGCAGGTAGAGCAGAACGCCTGACACCATATTTCAACCCTGTTCTCTTTGTAGGCACCTCTGTCTTTGTGTGTTTTTTTCTGTGTCGCCGTCTTCCAAGCCCAAGCAGTTAAAAATGGAAAAATCAGCCCGGTATTCACACATCACTGTTTCACTGTACGCCTGGCCGTACTGGTACTGAAAGATACCAACAATATTATGT
Organism: Eumetopias jubatus; assembly: GCF_037043125.1. Lineage (NCBI taxonomy): Eukaryota > Metazoa > Chordata > Mammalia > Carnivora > Otariidae > Eumetopias > Eumetopias jubatus. The sequence continues at coordinate 74,602,356 of NW_028274823.1, read as the reverse complement.
GTGTGTGTATTACTAAGTGAAAAAGGCAAGCTGCAGGACAGTCTGCAAATTATGATCCCATCCCAGCAAAAAATATAGGTGTGGCTGTAAGTGCTTGTAGATGCCTAGAATAGATTCATTAGGCTCACACCAATATATAAACTGGTTACCTCTAGGGAGTGGTTTCAGAAAGTTGGGCGGAATTATTTTATGTTTTCCTCTGTGTGCTCTGCCTGTATTCATAAAATATTTTGACAATTAAAACCTTTTTTTATTAAAAAAAAAAGGGAAGGGGCACTATGACCTTTGACCTCTGAGGTTCTGATGGTTTCCATAGCTTTTCAGCTCCTTCCTCCTGGGAGCTTATCAGGCTCCATCTTGCTTCAGAAAATGTTCAGTCGCAAGAGCGCTTAAGTGAGCCATTCTTCTAAACAGGATTCCTGCTGATTTCTGTAAGTGGCTCACTTGCGGGAGAACCCATAAGCGACAGGAGCAGGGACTGAGCAATGACTGTGATCAGGCACTCTGACATCTTTCAGCTGTGGCAAGGACGCTCCTCAAATCTGTGACCACACTCTTCTTTATTCCATGGGAAGAAGCCATTTCTGACCCAAGCTGAGACTTTCACCTCTTCTCTGCACGGGGGATTCACAAAGTTCCCACCAATACTTAATTATATCGGTGTGTAAGCCAATTGGACATGAAGTAGTAGTTATTTATTTAGCTTGATGTTCTAAGCACTAGCTACCACTTTTAGTTCCTAGCAAGCCGAAAGAAACTGAAGCATCGTAACAAAGAATGGGAAGCAGGGATATGCTCGTCATCCCAAATTCTGCAGCGGATAATGGAGAGCGGGTGCTCAGAGAGCCAACACTCTGCTAATAAACCAAAAGGATGTTTTTTATTCCTCATCCTCCTTAAATGCTATGTTGCCTCTGATGTTCACCAGTCCTGCTTTCTTAGGTCTAATGACCCTTTTGTTGTCTTCCAGCATCTATCCACTCTGATTATTGGTGTCCCAAAATCCATTTGGGGGAAAATTCCCATTGCCTACAATCTTGACAGAAGGCAATATTCTAAGCCTGTCTCTCACCGCAGCTTCCCACCACCTAAGCCAGGGGCACAAGATTCTCCAACCCCCTACCTACTGGTATCGCCAGGGAATGCTCCCATGACCCAGACTGAGCCAACCATCTACCTGTACATCTTGAGCAAGCAGAGCAAAGACAGAGGGGCCAACTGGTGATCAGACTGATCAGTTGCAGGCCTTCTTCTTAGGACTGCAGTCTCTGCTTCCTAGCATCTGGAGCCCCAGCATCATGTCCACTTCTCAGGCCTAGCCATTCGCTCTCCCACAGCATATATGGGTCTTCAGTGGTCTTTAAAAATTGCCGTTTTGCATATGATTAATAGATAGGGTATCTTCTGCTTGTGAACAAGAACCCCAACTAATCAATGGGAGCCATGGCATGGATTCATGGCTTCATTTAATTCCTGGACAGGAATTAAAAGGAGGTTTCCTTTGATAAGGGTAGTCAACCCAAACCTCTCTCCTACATTCTGGAAACTACCTCTAACTAATGAACGGACACTGCTCTCCGAAGATCAGCTAGTGGCCACGTCAGAAATGTGAACATCATCCCCTCCTCACTCCTCTCGTGCACTTGCCCTATGCGCCATCAGTCTCTAACTGCATCACTTCTAACCCCCCACCTCCACTGTGCTCTCCTCTCTCCCCCCTTCTGCATGCCCACTCACCTGGCCTAGGTCATCACTTTTGTTTCTTCCTGCCTAAATGACAGCATTTAGCTTCCGAGCAAGGAAAGGCTTCCGGTCCAGCCTCTATTCTGTTTCAGAGTGGATTTTCCAAAATGAAGATCTGAACCCATCACTTTCCTTTTCTTTTCCAAACACTTCAAAAGCTCTTCACCTACACGAGAGAATCTCAAACTTGCTCTTGCAAAGCACCACACAACTCCAAAGGGCATTTGGTGAGACTATAAAATAACTGATGTCTTCCAATTCATAGGGGGGGGAAAAAAAAGACTTAATTTTCATAATGGTGGGCAAGCACACACAGAGAGCTGATCAGATGGGCTGGGATTGTCTTTACTGCTAACTTGGAAGAAGCGGAGATCTACAGACAGACGGCCTTAAACAATTTTCTCCTTACCTTTTTTTTAATCAAAAAGGTATATCACATCTTGAACTTTAAACAGAATGGGTATCTTAAACCCTCTTTCATCATTTGGTTTGCATTCAGCCACTTTCTGTATCCTGGCTAACGCCAACAAACTGAGGGTTCTAGAGGGGAGGGGGGTAGGGGGATGGGTTAGCCTGGTGATGGGTATTGAGGAGGGCACGTTCTGCATGGAGCACTGGGTGTTATGAAGAATGAATCATGGAACACTGCACCAAAAACTAATGATGTAATATATGGTGATTAACATAACAAAAAAAAAGACGTCACTTTCTAAAACACCTTTATCTCCCTTTCTGAGGCTGGGTCCTACCATGAGTGGCATTCGAATTCATTTATGGCTTTTTCCTGCCTCTAACTATATTAAGGTGGGGTTCTTTATTTTTCTCCTTTCTATGAAACTTGGTGGGGGGGGGAGTGTCTTATTTTTATGCAGGGAAGGTATCTGGTGCCAAATGTCATAAGCCACTGCACGTTTCATGGGGATGGAAAGGAGAAGGGGCAGAGAGTGCAAAATGCTAAGTGGCAGGTATGGTTGCCACAAAACGCCAGAGTCACCAGAGTCTATAAGAAGACAGCGCCAGTGGATGGGACCCAACAGGAGAAGCACCACACACTCACTCACCTCCTGCTCTCTTGTGCTGAGATGTGGGTTTTGATAATGACAGGCATGGACTATAAGACATTCAGCAATGTCACTTTGCTTCCCTTTTACATAGCATTATCTAACGATCAATAATGTTTCCTGGAACAGGTGTCTCTGTCTTCACTAGGCTAACCTGGGACCCCAAGGAAGCCACAGCAACTAAGAAGGAAGGATTTCTGTAAGTAGGAATACTTAGAAACTCTTACTTCTTGGTAAGGAACATTAATCTTAAGAAGATTCAAGAAAATTTTACTCTATGCAAACAATGAGAAAGAGCTGTATAATCTAAAAATTGTATTATTTATTGAGCCCAACAGAAAGGCGAGGCCACAGGGCCAACATGTAAACTGAATTCCAAAGAGTGACAAGTGGGGATGAAACACACCATCTGTCTCACCTTCAGCAGAATAGGGAAGAAAGGAGGTTTCTGTGCCAGTGGGTAGGAAGAAATCAGCTATGTTTTTAATGAATTCTTAAAGGCAAAGTGTAAACTAGTATATCAATTTGCAAGAGCTAATGGTCTCAGGCACAAAGGGAGTTTGCACCCACTCACAAGCTCTTTCCCTGAGCCTCCACCAACTAGCTCACTAGATGGATTGGGGGCATGGCCAGGGACATCAAGAGCAAGCCAGGGAAGCACAGACTTATGGCAGGTGATGGGGCTGCTGGGAGACAGGCACGGCGCCCTGCCTACCTCCCCAGCCCGGCTCTCTTACAAAGCAAAAGTCCGAGACCACTGGGCAGCAAATTCTCTTACCCCAGGGTCAAAGGAAAAACTCTACTGCTTTTGGGGTAGGAGTAGGAGCAAAGAGAGCTCACTCCGTGGGTGAAACAGAAAATCCTCCTGCCCCCAGGATACAGGTAAAGATCCAGTGCTGCTGAAGGAGGGTTAAAACAGAAAACCCAAGAAAACCCACAGTCAGCTTGACTGACTAAATCTCCCACACTAATGGCCTGACATAAAAAGATGTGTGCCCATGGGCATGAATAACAGAGAATAGTCTATTCTGTCTATGTACATGCAACATCCAGTAGCCAATTGGCTCTTATGAGACACACAAAAAGGCAAGGGAAAAACCACCCTTTGTCAAGAAACAGAACAATCAATAGAATCATACGCAAAGACTAGCAGACATTGGTTCTTTAAAGACAGGGACTTTAACATAACTATGATTACATGTCAAGGCATCTAGTAAAATGGGTGGACAAACGCACATGAATAGATGGGCACTGCAGCAGAGATCTTTCTGGAAGACAGTTCTTTCAAACGGACATGAAAATTATAAAGTAAACCTGAAGTTTCTAAGAAGCATGACGTGATCCCATTTTGCACGATGCCCACGTTAGAATGCATCAGAGCAACAAAATACCTGTGCAGACACAGTTTCCTTCTAAAGGACAGACACAGCTAGATTTTAATTGAAACGGCTCTTGCCTCTGTAGGAAACTAGCTACTTTTGCATCAGAATGAAAGCCTATGGCTTTTTTGGATCATTTTAAAATTTAGTAGTCAGAACTCCTATATGGGTGGCAAAAATAAATAGCCTACATGCCTGTAATATTCTATTTTGTGATCTGCACGCAGGAAACATGAGTATATCCATTCTGTAATAATTCATTGGACTGCACACTTATAACCAATATTCATTTCATTATGGATATTTTACTTTAATGAGAATGTATTTTAAAAATAGCTCATTAAAATATTTCTGGTAAAAATTTATTTTCTTCTTGTCTAAGGCAGTTTTCTTTTAAAGCAAATTAAATGCATATGGATTATACAATTTACCAGTACAATACATTTGGCTGACCAGTTATTACCAGGGAAATGATCTGGACTACATAAGTGGATTTGTGAAGACTTTTTTTTTTTTTTTTTAGGAATAAGGAACTTGGGGTGCCGCCTGGGTGGCTCAGTTGGTTGAGTGTCCGACTCTTGATTTCAGCTCAGGTCATGATCTCAGGGTCGTGAGATCGAGCCCCGTGTCGGCCTCCATGCTGGGTGAGGAGCCTGCTTAAGATTCTCTCTCTCCCTCTGCCTCTACCCCCCACTCTCTCTCTCTAAAAAAAATAAAATAAATAAAAATAAAGGAATAAGGAACTCAAGTGCATAGAAAAGATCTAGTAGCAGATGTAATAGAAACACGAGCAGCAAAAATGTCTTGGAAAATGGGGAATGGCCCATCGACCCCTGGGCCGTTCACTTTGCTCTGAAACCTCACTCTGGGAAGCTCCCAGGGGCTGAGACCATTTTTAATTTGAAAGATAAAATATGCAACCATCTTATAGCCTGGACATATCTGAACTCACTTAGCTGAAGAACGGATGCCCTACACCAATCTTCTCAGCAAGCACGTGAAGAATGCGAACAGCTTACACAATCACGCTCCAATGGAATAAAGCACTTCATGCCGAACTCGAGACCATTTGTTCCAATGGAATAGGATGAGTGAAAGGAATGAACAGCATGCAAACCACAGATGATCTCTCTGTGCTTCGGAAATGCGGTCGGATCCCACCCACCTGGGACACCATTCCCTCCAGCCCGGCCCCAGCCCTCCTCAGCTCCTCATCCCCTTTCCTACTCCTGGTCCTGGAAGTGCTCCCTGTCTCCAGTTCTAGAGTCCTAGGATCAGAATGCTTTACAGACCCAGGTTCAGAAAACAAATCCTTTGCTCTACCCCATTATATTAAAAGTATGGTTCTAAGTGCTGAAACTACTTTGTATTTTTTTAACTTAAACATTACAGGTGGATAGACTGTATTTCTTCAAATGAACTTCCACTTTGCACCCGCAATTATGGGAAGATGAAAAGTCACAGAGAGGATGGTATTCAGAATTATAGCCAACAAGAAGTTGGCTGGACCACTGGGAACTACTGAAAGCATGGCAATTTAAATGAAGAGAAACCCTCCAGCCTTAGTTTGGTGGCTTCCTTCATAAAAACTCACAATTAGCACGGACAGAACTTCTAAGTGAACCGGACAGAACTTCTAAGTGAACCCAACTGTGCTTTACCATTCTTGTACCTCCTATGTCATCTTCTGGGAGAAAACTAGTAAGTAGTAACGTAATGGCAAGGAATGGTACAGAGACAGGGTCATACACAAAGTCCCAATTATTCTCACTATGGCCTTGTTATTACTTACACAGCCAAAACCTGTGCGTTTAAGCAAACCCTTCTTCAGAAATTCCAGTGCACTAAAGCAAGTAGCTAAATCGGTGACTTGAATCTGCACAGAGAGAAGACAGCATTCCCATAAAAAGGGGAAATGAGATGCACTTCTATTTACAAGCATCTAGATAGATGTCCAAAATAGATGAGACTATGTTTAAAAGTTACCCTCCTATTCAGGATTTTGATGAACAATGAGAACGACAACAAAGGAACCACAGTGCTAATTTTAAGTTGTGATTTCCACGGATCCTAGATGGTCACCATCCTCCATAAACAACCTGACTCATCCTCGGACCAATGTCTCTCTATGGAGGAGTCCCCTTCCCCAACCAGCTTCTATTAAAAAAAAAACAACTGAGGTATATGAGCTACAGCAAAGCACTTTTTACATGCCTACACAACCTTTTACATATGTATACCCTGCCATCCAGTCTACCATATAGAATATTTCCACAACGCCATAAAGAAGGCTCCCTCATATCCCTACATGTAACCACTCTTCTGACTTTTATCACCACAGACCAGTTGTAGCAATTTTTGAAATGTATATAGATGGAATCATAGAGTATGTTGGGATCATTCTCTTCTGCAAAGCTCACGAACTTGCATGGGACTCTGAGAACCACAAACAAATCACAATGGACTGCTGAATGGACTGTTCCATAGTCCCCATGCGGGCTTTCTAACATCCAGAGCTTGCCAGGTGGGAAGCCGTAATACCTCTTCACAGTGAGAAAGAAAATCGAAAGATTCATCATAACTAGCTTCACCCCAAGATATCAAAGTTAAGTCCTGCTGCAAAAAGCACAGAGGAGCGGCTGAGTCCTTCCCAATCTGACACCTGATAAGATGCTCCCAGGAACAACTCTGTGCACTGGGACCTGTCCGTGTCAGTATAAAGCTCTCCACATCTGGGGGGAACAGAAGCTTCCCTTATCACCTGTTCTCAAAGGGGCAGCTCCCAAAAGCTGGTCCTGTCAACAGCCTTTCAAACTTTTCCCACTTCTATTCTCGCTCTCCCCTCCAAGAATGGTTTCACACTGAAAAATACCTCCACAGAGCTGCTCACCACAAAGACCCACAGAGATTTCAAGGGGCTGCAACAGTGGGGCAATTTCTTCCTCAGGGAACTTATTCAAAGCCCGGTAACCATTTTATGGGAACAACAAAACCAGCGTTAAGTCTCCAGATCATTCCTTCTGCTCCCTGAAAGGTGTAACCCAAAGACAGGTGCTCTTGTGGCTCAAAGGTAATCCTCATAGTCTTTAACGATTTCATCAGAAACCTAGACTGTTATTTCTCTTATTTTTCAGAGCTTTGAAATGCAAACACTACATCTACCATGTTTTAGTGTTCGACATAATCAAAGAAGATTTAGTCAGTATAGTTTTGGTCAATGTACCAAAAGAAATAAGAGAAAATGAGGGATGGAATCAAAAAAACTCTTTAATCATGTGCTTCCCTTTCCAGAGACTTAGAATCAGAGAGCCCCATAATAGGCTTTGTCCGCTACATACTGCAGAGAAGATTCAGAAAAAAGGGCTAATTTTCTAGATATGACACAGGTTTGGTTAGCACCCACATTTTTTTTTTTTTTACCTCTAAGCATTCATTTCCAGAATAGATGAGTTCCTCAGATGTTGAAGATAAATTTTAAACTCATCAAAATGTTATGCTGGTAGGGATTGAGGATTTAATCTTGCCAAATCCCTCCACTGAACATAAAAGGTAAGGGATGGCCAGGCTGGATAAGGGACCTGGTCAATGATACCCAGTTAGGAAACGGCAGAGCCAAGACCAGAATTCAGATATGCCCTCTTGCCTGGTTCTGTTTCTTTACCCTTGTGACAGGTTGTTTATCAGCCTGTTCTCCACCACCTCTGTACATGAGGCTGAAAGCGAGATGCTAGCGGGGCTGGTTCTCATCGAGGGGCTCAACCGGGGAAGGATTTGCTTTTCCACCAGCATGACTGCTGGAAGCATTTGGTTCCTAGTTGTTGTAGGACTAAAAGTTCAGTTTTTTTGCTGGCTCTTGGCTGGATACCTCGACTCTTAAAGGCCACCTGCAGTTCTTTGCCGTGTGGGCCTCCCACCACAACCAACCGTTTCATGGAGGCTGGCAGGGGACAGAGAAGGTCTAAGGTGAGTTTGCGGTCTACTGCAGCCCTGAAATTCCACCCCAAGGCGTATATCCAGCAGATGTGAGTGCTAATAGTCATTTGGGACAACTACACAGCATTTACAGCCACTCTACAAATTAGCATCATCTCTTCTCCCTTGGTTTTAGCACCTTCCACGCATGCTTCTTCTCACGAGAACAGTCTGAGATTCAAACCCCACTCTGGCCTTCCACTCCATACCCTTTCTCTGACCCTGCACATACTTTATTCTGAAGCCAGTCAATTATCCCCACTCCCAGCAGGATGAATACTTCCTCCTTCATACACTGTAGCATCTGTGCTTTCTCTCTGCCATTGCAAATTCCAAAAGGGTCTCCCTTTTTCCTGTTCTCAAGGAGATCTTCTCTTTTTGAACACAGGAACCCTCATAACTTCTCAGATTGCCTCCGATACTCATGTATTCACCTTGAGGCAAAAGTAATATTATACCCGTGTGGTCTGTTCATAATTCTGTGCCTTCATTTCATAAGCCACAAACAGCAATAATGATGCCTTCCTAGAGACACCATGAAGTGAATTCTGCCAGGAATGGCAAATGGCAATTCTTAATCGTCTGTAGCGTGCATGCTGACTGATAGAGACCAGGAAACTCTCCTCCCCCTCTCCCCACCCGTGCACGCGCGAATGTACGCACCACCAGAGCATCCTTCTCCAGGTAGCAGCTGATAGAGCCATTTCCTTTGGACCATCTCTTAATTAATAAATAAATAAATAAATAAATAAATAAATAAATAAAAATAAATAAAAAATAAAAAATAAATAAAAAATAAATAAATAAAAAATAAATAAAAAATAAATAAAATAAATAAATAAAAAATAAAAAATAAATAAAAATAAATAATAAATAAATAATAAATAAATAATAAATAATAAATAATAAATAATAAATAATAAATAAATAAATAAATAAATAAAAAGAAAGAAAGAAAGAAAGAAAGAAAGAAAGGCCTTCCCTCTAAGGCCTCCCCCTAATCCTTGGGAGCCAGGAGGAAAGACAAAGTGCTCAAGCGTAACTGAGAGTTGGTCAGGAGAGAGGCAAGATATAACCCGAGATGAGCTGCCAACATTCTGAAGACTCAGCACCAGAAACACTGTCTGCCCTATAGGCCAATGAATCCTTTGGAAACAGCCTGTTCTGCAGACTCAGACTCAGTGGTACCTGTTCACTCTCAGGGAAGGCCCGCTGTCCCCAGATTCAGGCATATTTTTATTTTATAGGGTACAAAGTGAAAGCACTTAGAAAAATGGGCCAGAACTCTCAATCTCTGGAAAAAGTAGGTTTCCTTCACCAAAAAGAATCTTGGAACCTGAGACAAGTCCCACACAGCAAAGAACATGTCTTTTGTGTTTTTTAAATACCACCTTATTAAGGTATGACTGACATACAAAAGGCTGTAGAGGTAACCCCCAAAGCAATACACACACCTCTAGATAGAAAGTAAGGCAGGCCCAGCGTACTGCTGCCCACCTGGAGACAAGACTTCCGAGCCACTACGAGAGAACCATCATTCTGTCCCCTCCTGGCTTCCTATTCCATACAAGGCGGCCCAGGACCCTAGCTGCCTTGCCACCTCCCTCGCCTACAGAAGCCCCATCAACCACAAAGCAGTAGAGAAATCTAGGAGCCAGGCGTTGATTCGAGGAACTTAGGGCCACCTGCTGACCATCAGGAATCATCAGTTCCAAAGACACACAGCCTTCTGTCGGTGCTCAGACTCCACGTGCTCGGCATAAAGCAAAGGTGGGGGTCAAAGAAAGAGGCAAGCAAGATAGGGGGGACAGAAGGGAATGCACGGTGTCCTCCAACAACCTAACTGTGTCCTACATTTTAGCTCAACCGCATCCCTGAATCGTAGATTCAGCCACAAGAGGGGAAGCGGCTCCAGGACCGATCACGCAAGAAACTTCTGTGCGGAAATCCAGATCTCCACCATCCTTGACACTACGTAAAGTGATGGTCACGGTAATCGGGACACTTGGATTTTTATTAATGTATAAAAGTAGAGCTGGCCTTTAGAGGCATCACTCCCTTCACAGCTACATGAATTCGAGAGTGCTGTGACTCTCAAGCTAAACAGCCAGGGGAAGAGTGGGTACGAGACATATTCCTGTGGGCACGGGCACTGGAGAAACCGCACACACAGAATGAGCAGGGGCGCAGGGAAGAACAGGTAGACCTGGAAAGAAATCCCAACCCTTTTGAATTCCAGGCCACTGTTTTTCTATCTGGCCCCTAGTCAGAGGAAGAAGAACGTCTCAGGTCTCAGGCTGGCTTTCTCCAGCACTAGAAAGAACCAGAATGCCTGCAGCATAAAACATTAGGGGAGAAATGTGCTGGGTTGGTGGCTTAATTTCATCAACCCAGTTAAAAAAAAAATCTTTGTTGTTGCATGATTTCATGAAAGACGGAAAAAGAATGTTGAATGGCTGGGATGTATCAAATAAACGAATGAGAACTTTGATTATAGCAGCAGAGCTCAAGCTTCCAAAGAACAGAAAAGTTCACTGTGGCTCACTACCCTGTTGCTGTTTATGGTGCCCCATGATAAAATAATATGCAATATCATGTATACCACACAGAGCTCAGTGTAAGGCTACTCAATGCTGATCCCAAATACCCCAAGGTATTTAGTTAGGGAAACACCAAAAAGACACACATAGTGCATCTATGAGATGTCCCCAAGACAAGGAAAGTAGGGGACTTTACAAAGTGACATGTGTCTGTCTTATTCCCCTGCTGTGTAATTTTCCAGAAAACTGTTAACTACACTATACACTTGGTTTCTGTTAGAAGTGAATATATTTGCTGCCCTCTAGAAGCAGTGAGCTATTTGATGTCTGAATGAATGAACGGATGTACGACTGGGTGGATCGGGTGTGGAGGGGGGGCAGGTGGATGGACAGATACACATCCACAGTGGGTTCCAGGGTTTGATCTGTTTCCAAGCCATTCAGAAATAAACCCCTTTGTGAGCAATGTTTGAAATCCTATGCAGTGGTTTTCTGAAGCCTCTGCTTGGCCCGTGGGCTTCTCAAAAGGGAGTATGATAGCAGCGGGGTCTAGTTTGAAAGTGATCCTTCCTCTACCTTCCAGCCACCACACTGAAGGTCCTCAATGTCATCCCAGAGAATCACAAGATACAAGGCAGGTTACAGAGAGAATAAACACAATTACAGAGGCACAAGTACCAAGGCTTCTTAGTGTTTTCTAGAACAAATTCTAATTATATAATTTTATTTACATGTAACTTTGAAAACATACCCACTGCATAAAATCAGATAAACACATAAATAGCTTTTGTGTGTTAAATATTTAATAAAAGAAAATGCTGACTGGGGCGCCTGGGTGGCTCAGTTGTTAAGCGTCTGCCTTCGGCTCAGGTCACGATCCCAGGGTCCTGGGATCGAGCCCCGCATCGGGCTCCCCGCTCGGCGGGAAGCCTGCTTCTCCCTCTCCCACTCCCCCCTGCTTGTGTTCCCTCTCTCGCTGTCTCTCTCTCTCTGTCAAATAAATAAATAAAATCTTAAAAAAAAAAAGAAAATGCTGACTTAAAGTGAAAGAGTTTGGACGAACCCTTGAAATCTGCTACTCTGGATTATAGCATTTAAATAGTCTTCAAACTATTTTATTCTTTAAAACAAAATGTATCGAGGTAGAGATTTTGAGTCCCTCCTAGGGACTGCATGCCACTGTAATGCACTGCTCCCTGAATACTGTTTCTTAAACTCCCACATGCGCATGGCATGAGAACACTGCAGAAAACCCAAGTGTTTCACACCTAGCATCATAATTATATTCATTTTTTAAGAAGAGGACATCTTAATATACGCTCATTGAATATGAGCAGACTCAATTTCTAAAGAGAAAAATAAGGAAGCAAAGTCCACATTCATCAGGAAGCAGCTTTCTTCTGGCCCTTTTGGATCAAACCTTGAGGACATACCCAAATTTTTATTATACAACATTGTTATGAAGTAGATGGTGGAAAAGAATAAAAATAATTTCTTAATAGAGTCTTATCTAGTCACGTACAGTAGATAATACATAGCAGACTGACAAGCATGTCACAGAAAACATTTGTCAAAACTTGAAAAGTGTTCTGAGAGGTTCCATTGAATCTCTATGTCTCAGGAGTCCAAAATAGCCTCTACCCTCCCACAGTGCAAATCATCTGAGAGGAGCAATTTAGTCCCTATAATTTCGAATGCTGTCATAAATTAAGGCTACCTCAGGCTGCATAGGAGGAAAGCGTGCGCCCATGTCCTAGGCCACTGTTCAAGGTCTTGTCACCATAAGTAACTAAAAGAATTTCTCAGGCTCCTAATTGTACAAGTTCCTTTCTAGGCTCTGCAATAAGGAAACAAAACTGTTCTGTTAGTCTATTGATCAATGCACACTCACCACTGAACTAAAAGACATCATGTAAAAAAATAAAATAAAAAAACAAATCCCCTCCACCCCCTTAACACAGGATAAGTAAATACTTAATCCAGCTGGGGTTACTGAGCGTCTGCCTCTTTCTGAAGCTCTCCAGCAATGGGGGCTGCATAATCTTTTTTATCTCAGCAGTCAGGACATGATTTCTTATTTCCAGTGGAAAATTCTTTGGTATGTATATCCTTGTTTTGTCCTACTGGGCCTGAGCAGAAGTGGCTCAGAAACATTACTCAGATGGGAGTCTGAAGTTATGCAGAACAAAACCCAGCTTCTGTTCACTTAGCAGGAAGGGGCTGTGGCATTGCCACAGTGGTAACTCCTGGGGCTTGGAGGACGAGCTGCATCATGGCCTTGACCTAGGAGGGAAAGAGCACCCGGCATGGAGTCCTGAAAATCGCCACTGGTCCCTCTGGGTCACTCTGCACGCCTGCCCGATTCGTCTATGTAGACCAGCTGTCTCTGCCTCTCCATCCACATGGAAGCCAGAAGAGCCCCTTTCATAGCATCTCCTCCATTTGAAAGACCACCCCGAACTAGACCATAACCTCCTGATTTTAATGTCAAATCCCAGGAGGGACATACTGGTTGAGTCAGTGTGTGTCAAGAGTCCGTGCCAGCCTAACCTGTGGTGCCCAGGAGGCAGATTATGCAAGTCTGGCTGCTGAGAGCCCACCCCCAGGATGTGGTGCCAGGCAGGGAAGGGCATCATGGTGAGCTGGTGTTGGCCCCAATCGTTCTCATAAAGACACGTCATAGGCCTGTTTTACCTCTCCCCCGCACCCGATACTTTATTCTTGCCTGTAGAACACATTTCCAATCCCCCCCGATCCATTTCTCTTCTTCCCTGAGCGATGCTCATTTTTTCCAAATCGTTTTTAACAGGAGCTCTTTGAAACTATACTAAACACTCTGATACTATGTCGGCTAATGTAAGCTGGAGGAGTGAGATTGCTTGTCAGTGTTTTTAGCTGAGTCAAGGTGAAGACCCAGGACACTGAGCAATGGGAGGCTCATTTCTTGATGGAGAAAGGGAATCAGAAGGGCTCTGTGCAGGATAATTCTGGAAGACCCCACAGAAATGCAGATGCATATCAGCCGTGTGTGTGTGTACACATAACCTTTCACTGATACATCTAGTAAACATTTACTGCTTTAGGTGCCAGGGACGCTCTGTGATTGGGAACAGAATCGCCACAGTCCTATGGACCAAGAGCCAAGGACTGGGGACGCAGCCGTGAGCCCTGCCCTCACGGGGCTTCACCGTCTTGTCAGTTTCAGCCACACACCTGAATCTGCTGTGACAACATGTATGTGAAGTGACCGCACTGTGGAACCCCTGGCAAGAACATCTCACCAGATCTAGATGGTCAGGGAGGCTCCCTGGAAGATGTGACACTTAGCCTGCGACCTGGGTAGGTAAGGGGACAGGCATCAGTCGCCCTTTTGATGACACACGTCAGACGAATGGAACACAATGCACTCCAGTTAGTTTCTGCTCACAGACCACCTTCATCTTTCACATTCCCAAGTGGCTATGGTCCAGTCAAGCTGAACTACCCTCCAGAAGTAGCGTACGCACATTTCTGCACATATGCTAGTCATCTGCATGGAAGGCAAACCTCCCCTCCACCCACTTCCTGCGGCTTATTCCCCCTCCAGCTTCTGAACTGCCCTCCCCACTGTGAAAAAGGGCTCTCGAAGCACCCCCAAGTCCGTCTTCACCGTGTGTCGGCTAGCTTCGGGTTCCACTCTCTCTCCCTCGGGTCTGGGAGACCCCAGGGTGAGGACTGTGTCACTACCCTCTAGATGCTGGCACACACACTAAGAGCTCAAAAAGTTTGTTGAATGAATAAACAAAAATGAAGGCTTATTTACTGATGCCAGGCAAAGGGCCAGATGCTACATATACATTGTTTCATTTACTCCTCATGATGATCCTTGAAGAGTGGTGACATTATCCCCCATTTTACAGATAAGAAAACAGGCTCGAAGAGGTGAGTGACAGGGCAACAAAGGGACGAAGCCGGGATATGAAGCCAGCTGCCCGAGACCCATTTCATCTGCTTCTCCTGACATGAGATACTGAGGCTGCCCCGCCTGCATTCAGGGCTACGATTCAAATGAGCAGCCTTATCGACACTCTGTAAAACGCTTAACAGAGCTCAATAGCTCATCCACATGTGTATTAATTTTTTAACTCAACTAACCTGCATGTTTCCAGCTGCTTGAGGAAAGGACAAATGTCCACCACTGGCGTTTTAGATCAGGCACCTCGTAAACAGAACCAGGAGACACTTCTGAAGAACAGTGAGAAATCTCCTTGCCCAGGCTCTGCATCCCTGGAGGCGAGAACATGGCCCTTCACGACCAGACGCGAAGGGTTTATAACCCCCGTCCATGACCTGAGCATACTGGGGAGCACTGTGCTTCCCTAAAAGATAATAGTTCTGCATTTTAATTCTTTTGAATCTCAGAAAACCATTTACTACCTTGCTAACATGTATTCATATTCAGGAATAAAACGGACTCTCTGAAACGTTAGAAAGTGTTATTTATGCTCTCTGCTCACTCTGGCCCACCCCTGCCACCTCCAACCTTTTTTCCTTTAAAAATCTTTTCGATCTAGGGGCGCCTGGGTGGTTAGGCGACTGCCTTCGGCTCAGGTCATGATCCTGGAGTCCAGGGATCGAGTCCCGCATCAGGCTCCCTGCTCGGCAGGGAGTCCGCTTCTCCCTCTGACCCTTCCCCCTCTCATGCTCGCTCGCTCTCTCATTCTCTCTCTCAAATAAATAAAATCTTTAAAAAAAACTCTTTTCGATCTAGTATTTCAATATGCCAAGCTCCGATCTAGAATAAACATTTCCAACCAAATTATAAATCTCTTACGAGTGGGTCATTTTTGAATTGCTGACCTGACCTTTACTATTTTGGGAGGGCCAAACAGAAGCTGCTCACCATGAATTCAATTATACTATGAGCCACCGTTCCAGTTCTCACTGGTAACGACATCAGCCACCTATACTCACAGTCTGGGCTGAAATGGCAGAGTAGAAAGATGGTCTTTCTATACCTATTGCTTCCCCTTACCTCACACAAACCCTTTGTGACGTTTTTAACCTGGAGGATCCCAAAACAAGAGACTGCCTTGTTACTGGCAGAGTTACTTGGTGATCTCTTTCCCAGCTTGAACTATAAAACCTCCACCCAGCTAGATGGATGGTTTTGCTCAGGAATCCCCATGTTCCGAACCGAGGCTCAACTTGCCAACTGCAGCTCAACCTCCTCTCTACAAATGACTTAAAACTAAACCCAACGGCTTTGTTTCAAAAAAAAAAAAAAATCACCTTTATCTGAACGTGTCAGTGCCATGTAATATTAATAAATCTGCTCAAAAGACAGTTGTACCTCATTTTAAGAAATAAACATGATCATTCCATTCACACATCCCCCAACCAAAAGCTATTCCTAGAAAGTTTCTTTACTAGAAAAATGTTCAAGGGCTTGCTGTTTGAAACCACCCATCAGGGGAACCTTTTGCAAAGTACAACATCCCTGCTAACTGTAAACAGTGTATCCATTTCCTAGACCCACGTATTTGTTGATCTGTGCTTCCTGACAAAGGCACATCTGTGCACATCTGTGCAGTGAGCTTCCTCTCTCATCACTGATCTCTGTATTCTGGCATTTAGTAAGTGCTCCAAAAAAGTTTGCTAAATGAGTAAATGAAAATAAGCATTTATAAATGCTCCTTCATCCTGCATAAGAGCCTCCATCTGGGATCTGCAAAGTAGTTACTTCAATCATCTCTATGCCAAAATGCCACTGGTCCCCATTTTGTCAGGCCTGGCTACCATTATCCTGATGGCTTATTCCTGACTTCTGTTCCCCAGCCCTCCCTCAGTGGTGTCTACACCAGAGAACCAAGAAAGCAAGGGGGCAGCAGTGGAGATTCCAGTTGGTCATTTCTGTCCTTCTGTGATACAAGGTGGGAGCGGAAAGGAAGTCATTGAGAGGCTCTAGGCACCTTGTTTTGAAGTTGAAAGCACTTTCTACAGGCTATCATTTATGGTGAATGGGTACAGAGTCATGTCAGCTGAAAAGGCCACAGGCTCTTCCAGAAGGCTGTTTATTCTAGCCAAGCCCGTCATGAAAACCTAAGAAGTGGTCCAGGAAGAATGAAGACAAGAGGTCAGGAATCCAGAAGGCAAGCCTTTTAGGTTAGCACGACCAGTCAGCAGAAGAGTTCACTTGGAGCATACATTTGGTGTTAGATTAATGAGGGCTTCTTATCCAAAGGTACACTCCCAGGAGACATGTGGCATTATCTGGAAACATTTTTGGTTGCCACGCTGCAGGGGGGATGGCAGTGTAGTGCAAGAGGCCAGGGACGCTGCTAAACACCCTACAATGCACAGGACAGCCCCCCACAATAAAGAATGATTCAGTACAAAATTTCAATTGTGCTGAGCTTGGGAAACCTGGGGTGAAACCAAAGCTTGCTACATCAGGAATCCTGGTCTAGTCTACAGTTTGGAAAGCCAAGGACGCAGCTGTGATGGCAGAATGTGGAAGGAGGGAAGCAATTCTAAACAGACAGGAAGGCCCCAAAAAGAACCCAAGGACCCAAATCACTACAGAGGTCCATTCAAAGGTTCTTTCTCGCCGAGGCCAGAGTCTCAGACCGTAGGGACTCACTCACTCAACAGACATTTACTGAGCAACCGCTTTAGACCACCTGCTCTCTGGGCTCAGGATACACTCACAGCTAGGAACCCAAGGAGTCCCCAAGAATCCCGCCCAGCGGTTTGGTTCAGAAACACGGAATGTGGAGCTTCCAGGATTTTAGCCACTGAGGAGAGGACCTTGACCCATCCTACTTGTTTCTAGTTTAATTCTCGGCTGAAGGCTCCACACACGATCCCCCTCAGACCCAGGGTCCTTTAGGAGGTGGGTTTTTTTTTTTTTCCCAACAATTTCTTACAAAATTCCTTATCTAGTGGGAAACTTGTTCATCTCACGGAATGGGGAGAAAATACTGAGCAAAGGCCATTTCTGCACTATTGACAGTCACCTCATTTGCCTTAGCTGCCCAAAATAAAGACGAAAAATTAGGAGGATAAGAATGGATACTCGCTTATTTCGGTAATGTCTGCTGTGACAAAGGAGCTCACCTGCACCTCGCAGTCAGAAATTCTCACTGGGGACTCCTTCAGTGGGTAGACAGACAAGCCACCTTGCAAGATGACTGAAAGGTGACCTAATAATGCCAAGGATGAGCACAGCCTGCTCTGCAGACCATGAGAATAATATTTATTTGGTAATCATCACGGCTCCCAGCTTGTTCAGTATGATTATTCGCCAACAAACAGAAGAACTGATACCAACATATAGATAAGCCTCTTTATTTTTCTTTCTCCTCTGATAGAAATAGCAAACAGCCAAAGGACTGCCCTAAGACGTCTTTGACTATATTAATAAAACATTAGCTTCTCTAAATTTAAACTTAAAATCTAATTAATTCATCAAAATGTCAGTTGTCACCTAAAGCATTTTATGAAAAAAAGGAACTACCCTGGAATAAAGAAGAATCTTCATGGGAATAAAAAGACTGGAGCGAGCTGACTTTACTCAATCACAATGATCACTGTCGCCTTGTCGATTATTATTATTCCTTCAACGAAGCCTGAGAGGCGATATTTAAGAATCCACTGGTAGCACAAGAAACTCGTTTTCCATACGGCCTGTCCCCCGTCTGAATTATCAAGTGTGTTTGTACCAAATACAGTCATCACTGCTGTGGTTCCCTGCCCACCCGCCAAGCCACGAACCCTGGTGAAAATTTCCACAAAGCACACAGGGCCACGTCACAAGTAAAACTACAGTGGTAAGTCTCTGCATGACTTTAGGGGCTAGATGACTCCATGAAGACCGTAATTTACACCCCTGTCTTTGGTTATTACGAAAGCAGAGAACGGAACTAAGAAATAGGAAATTTCTGATAGAAATTCAGCAAGCAGAAATAGGACCTGTCCTATCTTCACCTATAAGAGAAAAGGTTTCCAATGGGTTTGCATTCTTTTTGCATTGTTTCATTCTACGCCCAGCATTCTGCTTAAAAGAGAACTTGGTCCCTTGTGTTCCTTCTGTGATCCAAAGCCAATTTATCAGCTACGATTTTAGCAGCAGAAGCAGGAGAGTGGAGGAGACACAGATAACCTTTTAAAGGTTTATACAGAGTTAAACACAATCACCGCAGTCCCTTAAAAACAAGTAAGGGCATGAAAACAAAACATTAAAATCCTGCGTTTCTGCCTGCAAATAACTTAAAAGTAACCAGTTAATTGCCAGCATACTGCTGACCTCTGGCTTGGAATCAAGGGTTTTAGGAGAAAACGAGACATATTTTTAGAGCTGAATATGATTAATTTACAAAAGCCTGATATTTTTTTCCTAAGGACCAATAAAGTATGTTCCAATTTCAAGTAATGACGGGGAAAAACATATCTCAAAATCATTAAGCTGTTTGTCTTTATTACAAATGGAATGAAGCAGTACTCCTTTCTTGACTGGGGTGGTAAAGGGCAATGTTTTTGCTATGCCAAACCACAGTGATGGGGCCACCTAATTACGGTTTAGAGTTATAGGTATCTGGAGCTGGTCATGGCCAACTTCTCCCTTCCAAGTGAAGGGAAGAAATGCCCACCAAATTAGTCCTGCTTGCACAGGTACTATCTCTACAATTGATCACAGCATTGCCAAAGCCATCAGCTGGGGCCCACTGGCAAAGAAAAGTTTCAGCTGCTCCACCTGGCACCAACCATTTCTCTCTCCGGGACCAAATGCCATTATCTAGAATGATCCAGATAGAACCTCTACACTGAGGACAGATAAAGACACGAGGCAAAAGGAGCCAAGGAGTTTCAAATCAAGGCCCCGGAATCCTCCACCACCATCAGGGCCCAGGAGACAAAGGGAAGAGTTAAAATCCAGGCCCACTAAGTCTGCAGTCAGTCTCTGAGCCAGCTGAGCCCGACCCAGGGCGAGTAACACTTTCGAATCCGCAGGGAAGCCACACAGCGCAGGGTACACTGAGTTTCCAATCTGTCTCCCTACTGCGAAACCTCAAGAGCAAGGGGATGAGACCAGAGAAGCGTGTGTGGGAAGGGGAGGGGGTGTAAGAGAACGGCTCAGAAATTCCCAAAGGTCTGGAGAACTCCGTCTCCGGGTCTCTCCTAAAAGTTGCAAAGCTGGGTCTGTATCTGCGGGCAGGGCAGCAGGGGGGTGGCTGGGCGCGTCGCTGCGGGTGCTCCCCAGCTGCCAGGGACAAGGGCAGGGGAGACGGACCCGCGGACGGGGGTCGGGGGGGGGTGGTCTTACTTTTGTAGCTCGCTGCCCAGGGCTGGTAGCCATAGTAGCCGGTGATGCGCAGGATCCGCTCCTCGATGGACGTGAGCCCCACGGGCCCGCTGGTGAGATCCTCCACTGAGCGCGACCATTTCAGATCCTCCTTAATGGCCTCGTCCACCACCAGGTACTTGAGCTGCCGGAGCTGGGGGCTGATGTCGGACAGTCTCCGGGGGCTGACGTCCGGTGACCTCCTCATGCCACTGAGGCCGCGCGCCGGCAGTGGGCGGGGAGGGAGAGAAGGAGGGAAGATTCCGGTGAGGGGCAGATCCGAGGGCGAGCAAGGGCGCAGCAGGGGCAGGTGCGGCCGCAGGGCCGGCGCACGTCTCCGCCCGCCCCCCGCCCCGGCGACCCCGGCAGCCTCGGCGTCGGGTCCCGTCTCCCGCGCCCGGCCGCGGGCGCCTCGGAGCAGTGCAGACTGGGGCGAGCGGCGAGGGAGAGGACGCCCGAAACTTCCCGAGCAGCTCCGCCGCGCGCCGCCCCTACCCGAGCCCCAGGCTGCCCGGCGTCCCGGCTGCCGAGGGCCGCCCGCCCGCCCGCTCGCGCCGCCCAAGCCCGGGCGCTACTCACACGGCGATGCTTTTGCCCCTGGGTGCGCCGCCGGGAAACTCTCGGATCCCCATGGGCACCCGCAGCGTGGGGCCGGGAGCTCCCAGACTCGTGGCGGAGGGGCCGCGCGGGCCGGGGGCGCCCGCAGCCGCGGCCCCAGGGAGGTGGGGGCGCTGCCCGCCGAGGGTCCGCGCGGCGCCGGCCGCCCTGCGCCTCCTGTGCGCGCCCGCGCCCGCCGTCCCCGAGCGCCTCCGCGGCGTGCGGCGCGACACGGGCGCGGCGGCTCACCCGGCTCCAGCCGGTCCGCGGCGCTCGCTGCAGGCGGCCGGGGCGGGGCGGGCCCCGGCCCCTCGCCTGTCGCCGTCGCCCCGGCACACGGCGGGCCCGGGAGCCGCGGCACCGGGGAGAGCGCCGGCAGCTGCGTGCGCTCTCGAGGTACCTGGGCGGCGGGATGTGCCCGGCCCCGGGAGCGTCGCAGCCAGGCGGGGGCGCTACTGCCCCCTTCCCGCCACCGGGCGGTGCGCGGGGCTCCAGAGCCGGCCCGGCGCCCGCGCTCCGAACCTGGGGTTTGGGGCGCGCTCCTCCTCCCCTCTCCGGTGACTTGTCGGGTCACTCAGCTCCCGGTTCCGTAGTTCGGTTCATTCCAATCAATCACGCTCTCTCCCTCTAGCTCCTTCTCCTCGTTCTAAAACAATAGGCAAAACTACTTGGGAAGACAGAAAGCAGGTTCCGTATCCACAAAAACCATGCTCGGAATGCCAAATAAGTAAATAGCATTTCCTAGGCAAAGCCGAGACCCAGGTGAAGAGATTTATTACGCTGTGGGGCTAGTTCAATCAGGCCTGGCCCTCAGAGAGCTTGCCTTCTCGTTGATGACGCAATTACTAAGTCAGGTCTGTCTCCTTAGGTTTCCATTTTACCTACCTCTCTCCGTTTTTCTGTCCGCGAGCCAGTCTCACCGGAACACCTCATCACTTTTCATACTGTTATTTTTCTGTCACAGAAAACAACATAGGTTCACTGGGGTTAGAAAATACAGAATTGTTAAAGAAAATACTCATTATCCAGCCAAAGATGACTACCTTGAATTATAAGTGTATTCCCTTCCACTCTTTTTCCCCCGTGTAAAATACATTTTTCACAAAATCAGAACCCAATTGTACACACTAATTGGGCAATGTTTTACATTAAAATTATATTGTGTCTCAGCAAACGAGGAATAGAAGGGAACTTCCCTAAATTAGTAAAGGACATGTACAGAAACCGACACCTAATATCGCATTTCATGGAAAGAAACTTCCTTGCTAAGACCAATGTCTCTTCTCACCAGCCCTTTTCAGTATCGACTGCAAGTCCTAGCTAATGCAATTTGTTAAGAAAAGGAAATGAAAAGGTGTACCTTTGGGGAAGGAGGAAATAAAATTGTTCACAGGTGAAATGATCATCTATATAGAAAACTTCAAGCAATCGACCACAAATTAACCCGGCACAAATACCGGTTATAGTAAGTTTGCATGATACAAGATTAGTGTATAATAGTCAATCAACTTCCTATATACCAGCAATGAAGAATTGGAATTTGATATTTAAAACATAACACGACCTACCTTAGCACACAGAAAAAGTGAGATACTTAGGTATCAACATAATATGTACAAGATCTATATGAGCAAAATTGCAAAGATCTGATGAAAGAAACCAAAGAAGACCTAAATGCAAGATATCCCGTATTCATTGGTAAGAACATTCAGTATTAGGACATCAGTTCTTTCCAACTTCAGGGACAGATTCAAAGTAATCCCAGTCTCTGAGCAAGTTATTTTGTGGCTATCAGCAAACTGATTCCTTATAGAGAGAGGCAAAACCCCCAGACTAGCCAACAAAATACTGAAGAGCAAAGCTGGAGGGCTGACACTACCCAACTTCAGGACTGACTATAAGGCTACAGTAAATGATATAATGTGGGATCGGTGAAAGAATGGACCAGGGAATAAGTGGAACAAAATATAGAGTTCAGAGACAAGCTCAAATACAGTCAAGTCATCTTTGAGCAAAGTCAATTTAACAGAGAAAGGATAGTGTTTTCAACAAATGATGCTGGAACAATTGGACATTCTCATGAAAAACAATGATCATAAGCCTAAATATAAATTGAAAAATTATAAAATTCTTAGAAGATAACATCAGAGAAAATCTAGACAACCTTGGGTTTGGTGATGACTTTTTCAATACAAAATCAAAGGCATGATCCATGAAAAAAATGCTGATAATTTAGATTTCATTAAAATTACAAACTGCTCTCCAAAAGACACTGTCAAGAGAATGAGATGACAAGTCACAGACTCCCAGAGAATCTGTGCAAAAGCCATATCTGATAAAGGACAATTATCCAAGATAAGAATACTTAAAACTCAATGAGAAGAAAATGAACAACCCAATTTAAAAATTGGCCAAATAGCTGAACAGACATGTCACCGAAGATGATATACGGATGGCCGATAAGCTTATGAAACGATGCTCAACATATGTCATCACTTAAGACAATGAATGAGATACCACAGCACACCTGTTAGAATGGACACAATCCAAAACTCTGACACCACCAAATGCCGATGAGAATGTAGAGCGACAGGAACTCTTGATCCCTGATGGGGGTAATGCAATAGTTTTCCAGTTTCTTACGAAACTCAGGAAACCAAATATGCTCCAGCAATCTCATGCCTTGGTGTATTGCTAAATTAGGTTGAAAATGCATGTCCACACAAAACCGGCGCACAGATATTTACAGCATCTTTATTAATAATTGCCCAAACACGGAAACAGCCAAGATGGCCTTCAATAGGCAAACACTATGATACATTCGTACTAGGGTATGTTATTCAGTGATAAAAATTAATCAACTATCAAGTCATGAAAAGACATGGGGGGACCTTAAATGTATATTCTCAAGTGAGAGAAGGCAATCTGAAAGGTGATATGCTATATGATTCCAACTATATGACACTGTGGAGGCAAAGCTATGGAGACGGTAGAAAGATCTGTGGTCACCCGGGGCTCCTGGTTGGGGGCAGTGGTAGGAAGGGAAGGATGAATGAGTGAGCACGGGGCATTTTTAAGTCAGTGAAACTATTCTATATGATATTATAATGGTGGATAAGCCATTATACATTTGTCAAAGTCCATAGATTGCACTCCACCAAGAGTGAACCCTAATATAAGCTATGGACTTTGGTGGATAATGACCTAACAAGCATATTATAATCACACGGGATGTGGATGCTGGTGGAGAGGCTGTGTGTGTACGTGGGGGTGGGAGGGATTTGGGAACTGTGTGCTTCTCCCTCAATTTTGTTGTGAACCTAAAATTGCTCTAAAAAATAAAGCCTGTTAATTTAAAAATTATAGTATGCAGCTTTCCATTGTCACAGTAGTCCTCTAAAGAATGACGTTTACTGTATATGTCATTTTTATGGCTGTTGTGATCATAAAAGCAACAAAGCCATTATAAGAAAAAAAGTAACAAGAAATACCTAGGCGTATAAATAAAAAATTAATATCCTCCATAACTGTACCTAATTTTTAACCTTTCTTTTGTGAGAGCCTTAGGAACAACATGTTTCTCTTTTTATCTCTTCCCTTTTTTCTCTCCCTCTCTCTCTCCGCATGAGCATGTGTGTGTAATTTTCTCTTAATCGCTTCTTCTGAGACTTTGGGACAAATCTTTTTCCCTGGTACCTGAAATATTTCATCTTAAGCCAGTCTTGGACTGCCATGAAAAACACTTCGACTGGTGTTTCTGGAGCATCCTCAGAGGCCCGACCCCCTGGAGTCAAAAATCACTCAAGACAGTTGTTTAAAAATGCTAACTCTGAACCATTTCTCGTTGTGGGCATGGGAACGCTCCCATTTCACTGAAATCCTCAGGTGGACACTCTTTGCACACTCTTTGCACACTGAGAACCAATCACGTAAACAATGCCTGAAGTCTTGTGAACTCAGCATCCCCCACCTTGCTTTTCCAGACACATTTACTGAACCCGAGGGAAGGTCTAGGAAGAGTCAGTAGAGGAGAGAGGCCATTCCTCCATTTAATCATCACATTCTGTCTGCTATAATTCTAGGCAAGATCTTTAACCTTTCTGAGCTTCCATTCCTGTATCTGTATAAAGGGGATGACCCTTGTAAGCTTGTTGTGAAGACAGAAGGAGTTAATACACGTAAAGTACTTAGAATAGAGCCTCGCACGTGGCCAGGGCCAGTACTTGATAGACACGAGCTATTATTAGCAATGGGGCTACAGGTTGAATCATTTTCTTGACAGCCACATGAAACTGCTGACTCATATCTGCGTTCATGTTGCCTAAAACCTCTACATAATGTTCACATGTGCAGCTGCTAAGCCACACACTGCCCCTCCTCCCCTTTTAAATAGATAGCATGGGGTTTGGAGTTCGGAGTCCGAGAAAATGGCTTAACTACCAGCTTTTCCACTCAAAAGGCAGATGGCCTTGGGAAACTTCTTTAACCTCTCTAAGCCTCCTTTTTTTCACATCACCCTCAAATAGTTATTATAAAGATGAAATAAGTTCAAGTACATTAAGAATTTAGCGCAGGCTTTATGGGGCACCTGGGTGGCTCAGTCAGTTAAGCATCAGCCTTCAGCTCAGGTCATGATCTCAGGGTCCTGGGTTCGAGCCCCGTGTCAGGCTCCCTGCTCCCCTTTCCTCCTCCCTGCTGCGCACGCCCACACATGCTCTCTTTCTCACATAAATAAAATCTTTAAAGTCTGTCTTAAAAAAAAAAAGAATTCAGCACAGGCTTTAGTGCTCAATGAATGTTAGCCAGGACAATTACTGTTACTTCTATCAGGTTTACATTTGTCAGATGTAGTCATTGTTGTGACACCTCAGGAGGTTTGGGATGGTGACTTTGTCAGCCATTGCAAACACTGCCCCCACCTCATGAAGTACTCTCACCTCCACCAGCAGTCCTCTTTAAATCTTGTGCCAAGGTCTGTAAATGATATTAAATACTTCTGCAGGGGCCATATGATACTTCACGGGCAGTCCCCTGTCAGTGTTGGGGCCAGCAACCTACCCTTCCAATCAGGTGTGGGGGTGAGCCAGCATTATCCAGTAAAGGCCACATGCACAGGCACGTACTACAGACCCTCCTATCACCCATGTCACCCAACGCCTGAAGCTCTGCTTTGGGGCACGATAAATATCACAAATGGGTTATAACTGGTGAAATCACTTGCTTGTTGGATGGCGTGATAAGAGTTAGGAACGGGCTCCCATTGGGGAATGCTAGGAATCCAAGATACGTGGGTCAGATAGAGTATTTCAAAGATCCGGGTTATATAGGATTTGGAACCTTGCTGGTGGAGGTCATTGAGAAGATGTGAGCACCAGTTGACCTGTGAGCTCAACTCAGGCAGTTGGAGGCTCCTCCCCTGCTCCCCTGTCCTTGAAAGTACATTCTACCCACTGTTCCCACGCAGTAGGAGCTGTCTCAACCAGGCAGTCTTGAGAGAGTAAGGTGTGGAGACCATCTGGATGGTGTATATTACTGAACCCAGTGAAGGCTGCTTCTATATAAACTTTTAAGATTCTGAGGGGCAGATGCAGAGATCTACTCATCTTCTGGCCACCCAAGATAAGCCTCACATGTAAGTTCCCTTGCTCATTAAACCTGCCACCTACCAGTCTGGAGGGGTCTGCCTCTTTCTTCGGTCTCTCCTTGCTCTCTGCATATGGGGACCAGTTTCAGATTTCACCCAGGGAACCCCAAGGCTGTGAACCAATAAACGTTTATCCTGAGAGATGGTATCCAAAGTTTGCCATCCTTCTTCCAGCCAAGGGGTATAAGGATTTATAGTTGCCCGATGGTAACTACAAGGGTAATGGAATTCCGCTGTAGAATATTGTCCTTCTGCCTGGAGTGAGTGTTACGTGTGGTCAGAGCACCTAAAAAAACAGAATGCTGAAACTTCCTTTAGCTTATTTTTTTAGATTTTATTTACTTATTTGGGAGGGGAGAGAGAGAGAGTGCACACGGGTGGGGTGAGGGGCAGAGGGAGACAGAGAGGGATAAGCAGACTCTCTGCTGAGCAGGGAGCCCGACATGGGGCTCGATCCCAGGACCCTGAGATCACGACCTGAGCTGAAGGCAGACGCTTAACCAACTGAGCCACCCATATATTCCCAACTTTGTCTGACTTAGAGAACAGGCTGTATAAACTTTTTTCCGCACACTTGCTAACAAATGTCATTGGTTTAATAATTGTGTGCATGTACGGTGTAATCTGATGTAAATTGTTCTTTTTTTTTTCATTATCTGATAGCTAAGTTATGGGTTACTACTTTCCCATTTACTTATGTAAAAAATTCATTCACTAACACCATCCACCCACAGAGCCCAAGGGCTGTGCATGAACTTACTGGCTTAGGTCAGTTTGTGAGACATCATTTACAAAGCAGTATGATAAAGGAATTTTGGCTACTCCAAGCATGAAAGTGAGATCCTGGTATAAGTTCTGTTTTTGGATATTTGAGAACATCCAGAATCACAAAAAGCACCAGGGAAAATATTTCAAAAGAAAAATCTCTATACTGGTGGAACTAAAAAGGTACAATTTTTCAGAATCACTTCAGGTGCTAATGGATCAAAGACTTAACTGTAAGACTTAAAACCATAAAATTCTTGGGAGAAAACACAGAGAAAAAGCTTCTTGTCATGGGTCTTGGCAATGATTTTTTGGATATGACACCTAAAGCACAAGCAACAAAATAAAAAAATAAACAAGTGGAACTATATCAAAGTAAAAAGCTTCTGCACAGCAAAAGAAACAATCCACAAAATAAAAAGGCAACCTATGGAATGGAAAAAGGTATTTGCAAATCATATCTCTAATAAGGGGTTAATATCCAAAATATATAAAGAATGCATACAACTCAATAGCAAAAAAACAAATAATCCAGTTAAAAATGGGCAAAGAACCTGAATAGATATTTTTCCAAAGATATTCAAATGGCTAACACATACATGAAAAGATGCTCAACATCACTACTCATCAAGAAAATGTAAACCAAAACCACAGTGAGACATCACTTCGCACCTGTCAGCATGACTATCATAGGACTCTGAGAACCGGACTGGGGGTTCTAGAGGGGAGGGGGGTGGGGGGATGGGTTGGCCTGGTGATGGGTATTAAGGAGGGCACGTTCTGTGTGGAGCACTGGGTGTTATGCACAAACAATGAATCATGGAACACTACATCAAAAACTAATGATGTAATGTATGGTGATTAACATAACAATAAAAAAATTAAAAAGAAGAATGACTATCATAAAAAAGATAAGAGATAACAAATGCTGGTGAAGATGTGAAGAAAAGGGAACACTTGTGCATTGTTAGTAGGGATATAAATTGGTGCAGCCACTATCAAAAACAGTATGAAGTTTCCTCAAAAATTTTTAAAACCAGAACTCCCATATGATCCAGCAATTCCACTTCTGGGTATGTATCTGAAGGAAATGAAATTACCATGTCAAAGAAATATCTGCACCCCCATGTTCATTGTAGCATTATTTACAATGTCCAAGACATAGAAATTGCCTAAGTGTCTGTCAACAGATGAATGAATAAATAAAATGTCAAACACACACACACACACACACACACACTGAAATATTACTCAGCCATAAAAAAGAAGGAAATCCTGCGATTTACAACAATGTGGATGAATCTTGAGGGCATTATGCTAAGTGAAATAAGTCAAATAGAGAAAAACAAATCTGTATGATCTCACTTACATGTAAAATCCTAAAAAACCAAACTCATAGAAAAAGAGATCAGCTCTGTGGCTGCCAGAGGTGAGGGGAAGAGAGGGGGCTGTGGGAATTGGGTAAAGATGGTCAAAAGGCACAAACTTCCAGTGATAAATAAGTATTGGGAATGTAATTATAGCATGGTGACTATAGTTAACAATGCTGTATGGAATATTAGAAAGTTGCTAAGAGAGTAAATTCTAAAGGTTGTCATCCCAAGGAAATACTTTTTTTTTGTCATTATATGAAATTATGAATGATCTAAATTTGTTATGGTAACCATTTTGCAAAATATACATATGTCAAGTTATTATGTTGTGCACCTTATATAATGTTTTATGTCAATCATATCTCAATAAAGCTAGAAAAAATAAAATAAAATGCAGACTCTCATATTTTATTCATAGTGAGGTGTTTTCCTCCTAGCAAGCCTGGAAATCTGCATTTTAATGAGCACGCTTGATGAGGCTGACATAGATGATCAGTGAACTACACTCCTTAAAGACAGGTATGCCTCAAAACCATGTGGAAGCATTTAAAAGATACTAGTTTCCAGGCTTCTCTCCAGATCCTTCAGTAAGAAACTCCTATGTATGGACTGCATATAAACATTTTTTAAACAGTTTCTCTGGTGATTCTTTAACATCTTGGACTAGCTCCAATATGGGGGTCATCTATGAATATGTGTCTATTGCCTGTTTTTCCTCTTGATTGTCAATCATATTTTCTTACTTATGCACATGTCTGGTAATTTTGACTGTATTCCAGATGTTATTTGAAACATCATAGAGCCTCCAGATGACCACAGCTCCCACCAGAGGTTTTCCTTCTTAAGTAGAGAGAGGGAGGAATTAATCACCATAATTCAATTAGAAATTAAACTAATTTGGGATAAGGTTGCAATGCTAGTAAGATTCCACAACTGTTTTGCCCTTTTCCCTTGGGCATAGTCTTCCCAGGCTTTTGACTGAAAGCTTGGCAGGTATTAATCTCCTGAGTTCTAAAAGACTGCAGGAAATCTACCTCTTCCCTTCCTAGATTCAACCCAGGTCTCCAGCTTCTCACCACATGGTTTTTAAAACTACTAAATATCTTTTTTTTTTAAGATTTTATTTATTTGTTTGAGAGAGAGAATGAGAGACAGAGAGCACGAGAGGGAAGAGGGTCAGAGGGAGAAGCAGACTCCCCGCTGAGCAGGGACCCCGATGCGGGACTCGATCCCGGGACTCCAGGATCATGACCTGAGCTGAAGGCAGTCGCCTAACCAACTGAGTCACCCAGGCGCCCAAAACTACTAAATATCTTAAGAGCGAAATTGTTGGTGTTCTTCAGGCAAGCCCCTTCTCCTGATGGATCTTTGTGGCTTAATCTCCAAGAGACTATGTTAGGGCTCCTTCTGCCTTTAGAAGATTTTGACCTAGCTTCCCAGCCTTCCATGCAACTCAGAACTCAGGAAACATTTCACATGAAAACTTGGGTTCTTCAGGTTGCCAATTTGTCCTCTAGCTCTGGTCAACCACTAACCGCTTTGCTGATTTCACTGATTTTTGGCAGGCACCCTCTTCCAAGGCCATTTTCAATCTTCAGTTTGTACCCAGAACTGGCTAATATGCCTGGGGGAAAGACAGTTGGTGACCATCAGCTTACCATAGAACAGCTTTGCACTTTGGGAATATAAATTCACCTAATCATTGTTTCTTCCATAGTTCTCTGATACCTTTACAGATATTATTTACCTGGGGCACCTGGGTGGCTCAGTTGGTTAAGCGACTGCCTTCGGCTCAGGTCATGACCCTGGAGTCCCGGGATCGAGTCCCACATCAGGCTCCCTGCTCAGCGGGGAGTCTGCTTCTCCCTCTGACCCTCTTCCCTCTCGTGCTCTCTATCTCTCATTCTCTCTCTCTCAAATAAATAAATAAAATCTTTAAAAAAAATATTATTTACCTGGCTTTTCAAGTTGTTGCAGTGAAACTGCTGATCTGCCAAGACAGGCGACATCCTACCTAAATGTCAATGTCAATCAATTTTCTGCTCTTAACAAACCCACAGTATAATAAACAAACAAGCAAATAAGCCAACAATCGTAATATAGTGTAATATGGGCCATGACTGATGTATACAAATGATTCTATGAAAGCGTATAGGAAGGATTTCTGAGCCAGTGGTGGGGGAAGAGAGGAAAAGGAGATGGAGCATCAGGGACACATTAGATAAGACTTCTTAGATTAGATTAATACACAAACTAGTTTTGAAAGATGAATAGAAATTAGCCAGGAAAAGAGGCCAAGGAGAAGGGAGGGCGAATGGGAAGGGGACAAAAGGGAGAAGAAGGGGATGAAAGAGAAGGAGAAAGAAAAGAAGCAGTTACAGAAGGAAGAAGCAATGGGTACAAAGTCCAGGAGGTATGAGACAGCCATCTGTCTGGAGGGCACAAGAGGAATGGGGATAAGCTGTAATAAGAGTGGAGAGGTAGACAGGGTCAGATCACAAAGAACTTTGGAAACAAAGCCACCTCTACTGCTTCCAAAAATACTGAAATAACATCCTAACTGGTCTTGCCACATCTGTTCCTGTCTACCTCCTTACCGGAGTAAGCCTGTCTCTCTTCCTTCCTTCCTTCCTTCCTTCCTTCCTTCCTTCCTTCCTTCCTTCCTTCCTTCCTTCCTCCCTCCCTCCCTCCCTTCCTTCTTTTCTTTCTTTCTTTCTTTCTTTCTTTCTTTCTTTCTTTCTTTCTTTCTTTCTTTCTTGTCTTTCTTCCTTCCTTCCTTCCTTTCTTCTTTTCTTTTCTTTCTTTCTTTCTTTTTTCTTTCTTTCTTTCTTCTTTCTTTTCTTTCTTTCTTTTCTTTCTTTCTTTTCTTTCTTTCTTTTTTCTTTCTTTCTTTCTTCTTTCTTTCTTTCTTTCTTTCTTTCTTTCTTTCTTTCTTTCTTTCTTTCTTTCTTTCTTTCTTTTCTTCCTTTCTTTCTTCCTTTCTTTCTTCTTTCTCTCTTTCAAAGATTTTATTTATTTATTTGAGAGAGCATGCATAAGCAGGGAGTGGCAGAGGGAGAGGGAGAAAGAATCTGAAGCAGACTCCACACTGAGTGTGGAGCCCAATGCCAGGCTCCATCCCACCACTATGAGATCACGACCTGAGCAGAAACCAAGAGTCAGATGCTTAATGACTGAGCCACTCAGGTGCCCCCAGAGTAAGCCTTTCAAACGCTGAATTGATCATGTCATGCGCCTTTGTTAAACCCTTTCAGTGAATGGTATCTCACTTCTTTAAGTTAGAGACCAAAACCTGAACCTTGCTCCACCTGGGCTGCTTCATGACTTGTATTCTCTATTCATTCTCCATCCACACCGGCTTCTTAAAGCCCACAGAGTTTGCTTTATTTGCCCTTGCCTCCGGGATATTACACAAGATACCCTTTTTGCCTACCCACCCCTGCCTCCATGACCTTGTCATTTCCTTCAACTGGCTCTCACCTACTTCTCAGAACTTCTCCCTCCCAGAGGCCTTTTCTGACCACCCCCCCCAAGCTGTCTAGGTCCTTCCTATGCAATTATACTCTATAATTACCTTTATAGCCCTTATTAGAGCCTTCTTACATATTAGTTGATAAGATTCTTTTATTAAAACCTGTCTCCCCCACTAGGCAAAAAGTTATATGAGGCAGAGATTGTTTCACTCTCCTCATGGCCTCATAGCCAACAGAATGCCTAGGTTGGTTGTGCTAAAAAGAAAATCTTTTAAATGAACGAGAAAATGAAAAAAATGAAGGAATAAGACAATAACATATATGAGGAATGTATTGCACACAGTCTGCAAAATCTATTTTCATTTTTTGTTCCTGTCTGTTCCCATTTCTAGGTTAAAACTAGATTATAAAGTTACCAGGGGAGTAACTTCTACAACTAATTCCCTCCCAGTCTCTCTTCGGGGACTCTTTCAGCCTTTCTATAATCCTAATTTTTCAACCCAGATAGTGTGTGTAGCAATACAATGTCTGAAGTTGGTCTTGATTTTAAATACCCTGTTCCATTGTTCTCAAAAAGTGTGCTCTTATTGTTAGAGAATATGTACTAATTTGGGGTTCAGAAAATTTAATTACTGTGATAAATGTCTCGGACATGCTTATGGAAGATATATGGGTCATTTTAGAGATAGGTAGGTAGGTAGATAGATGATAGGTAGATAGACAGATAGATGATAGATAGATGATAGATAAAAAGGATGGATGGATGGATGGATGGATGGACAGATCCCCACATATTTACCCCCAATAAATGGTAACCTTCTTTAATTTAGGGGCCATATCTTTCACTTCTTTTCTAACTCTTCCAATATTCAGTGACTAAGTAAATGTTGGGGTTCAATTAACCAAAAGCAGGATGAGAGAGAAGTAGATTTCTAACGTTGTACAATGTATAGTAGGGAAGGAGGTCTTTACTCTGGTCCTGCAGACTTTTGATCAGACCAATGAAGACCAATATCCTCAGCCAGAATTATGACATTTTGACTATGGCAAAGACAATGCTATGTGTTTCAAAGTATTCCTCTGTGTTAGCTACTATCATCTGTGTTTGGCAGGGCATTAAAAGAAAGAGATGAACTCCAGAGACAAGGTCGATTTGTAAGAGAAAAGAAACCAAACAGATACACTCTAGAAGTTTGGAGCCTCCCAAAACTGGGAAAGCCAATTGCTTCTAGACCCCCAAGGAATATGAAATGGGACTTTAGAGACTGAAAAATGAAGATCAAGTGAATTTTCTCAGATTACAGATGTGGTATTCCTGGCCCTAATGGTCTCAGGGTAGTTGCCATTAAACTGAGAGAGATATAGGATGTGGATGAGGAAGCAAAAAAGCAAGGGAGACATGAAAACTACGTCTAAGGAAATAATTCTGGGCATAGTTAATGGCACATAGTACCAACTGGAAGCCAACAGATCAAGTTTTAAGACAGACATATACTGGAAGAAAGCACAAATCCCAACTAAAAATGCCTTTGGCTCTTAGACACTTCCTACAACCTTTGGGCCCAGACTTGAGAACAGGAAGCAGGCTGGAAAAGCTTCACAGACCTCAAGGAGAGCATCCAACTCAACACCAACTCCAGTTGTAGCTAGAGAGGATATCTGAAAAGGATGAGCTTACCCACGGACTGAGCCAAGAGTCAAGGGGAACAACAGGCAAGGGACCTCCTCTTGAAGAGCAGAATCAGCATCTAGTCCAAGAATTTTTCCCTCCCCCCAGGAAAGACAGCTATCCTGATGGCTGCTCTATGGGATTTCATCATTGCCATGGGCCAGTGCCTTTGTATTACTCATCCTACCCCTTTCTCAGGAGGTATGCATTGCTGTCATCCTGTCTCTATTCCACCATTGTATCTTGAGTGTGTGGAGAGAACCAAATAGCTTGTCTTTTTGGCCAAAGATTGCTTTAAACAGTCACATTTGAATTTAAGGAAGAGGAAAACTGAAAAATTAACGGATCACTGGGAGATCCTGGACTTCAAGCCGGATGCAGTGGTTCAATGGGACTTTGAGTAGTATTCTTAAGGGAAGGGGTGAGCATATGCTCTATGCTCATCTCGTGATAAAATGGATATTTGGCCACTACAGCAATCAGTGCTTTGTGTTTGCCAGCCCTACCTCATCGATTCTATATGCCCTAACCTGGGCGTATAGAAAGGCTTCACCGCTCAACCTCCCTTAAAACTGAGGGCATCTGCTATGCTCTTGCCAGTGCAATGTGTGTAGAAGTTATGTGTGCAACTTCCAGACTTGCCCCCTAAAACTTCTCGAGAAATACTTTACATGTTCTCCCATTGCTTTGGTGCTAGGGAATGATGATGTCACTAGGCAGAAGGATCCTGGGTCCCCCAGTCTCCACTCGAAGGACAGCTGTCTTGGAGAGGCACCCAACCAGGAACATCCCATTTGGACATTCCACGAGCAAAAACCAAAACTTTAATTGTATTAAAAAAATTAAAATACACTCTTTAGGTATACTAATCCATTGACATTTCCAAGTTTCTTTGTTACTACAGCATAGAAGCATTGTCTTGACTTGCTTATCTTGACTAATACAGTGTACTTGCATAAATTTTCAATGATTCTCCCCTCACCTTTCACTTAGCTGTATAGTTCCTGCGTTTGGCATCTTTGTTTCATCATAGAAAACTAAAAAAAAAAAAAAAAAGTCAGTTTCAGGAAAAACATAACCCACTTGTATCTTTTTTGTTTTGGATTTTTGAAATATATTTATTTAGAGAGAGAGCATGCACAAGTGGGGGAGGGAGAGAATCTTAAGCAGACTCCCATTGAGCATGGAGCCCAACTCAGGGCTCAATCCCACAACCCTGAGATCATGACCTGAGCCAAAATCAAGAGTTGGATGCTTAACTGACTGAGCCATCCCAGGCGCCCCCACTTGTAACTTTTCTATATTTCAGGCACTCTGAATGATACAAAGCTGAAAGCTATGCCCTCAAGGAATTGCAAAGCAGTAGAAGACAAGACACATACACAAATGACCAAACTAAAAAGTAAAAAGTTCAGGGTACTTAAATTAGACACAAAGTCCTGTAACAATCTAGAGGAGAAGTGCTTACTTCCCATATTGCAAATTAAGTGTAAATAAACCTGTGGCTCTAATTAATTTTAAAAAAATTTTAATATGCCCCTCCCTCCATTCCTAATAGATTATTTATCACCCAGACATGCACTTTACCTGCTCGGTGAAATAGCTACTTCAGATTTTAAATCCTAGGCTGATTCCTGCCTGTCACCCAACACATATGTATCAGAACTGTCAACTCCTATCTGTGTGTGGACTCTGGGAATTAAACCAGTTCCAGTTTTAACAAAACAGATATTTGTAAGTGCGGAAAACTGATTTCAAAAATAAAGCCCACAAACAAATATAAGTTAAGTATTATATACTTTGTGACTTTGTCTCTACACACACAGGTAATCAAGGTAAGCTTGCTCACAATTAAATAAATTTAGGTTTTCTAGAAAGATTTAAGTGGGCAGCTACTCCCGCTCTCTTTCCAGTGAGAAACCTCTTCCTTGGCATCTCTGAAAGGGAGAAATCTAGTCTCTGCTTAAAT
Organism: Eumetopias jubatus; assembly: GCF_037043125.1. NCBI lineage: Eukaryota > Metazoa > Chordata > Mammalia > Carnivora > Otariidae > Eumetopias > Eumetopias jubatus. The sequence continues at coordinate 74,566,849 of NW_028274823.1, read as the reverse complement.
ACCTCTGTGTCCAAGATCTCATGCCTTCCCAAAGAAGCTTTTTCTGACGATGGAAAACTCAAAACCTAGCTCCATTTTTATCAATTACAGCAGATAAATCACATTTATTTTGAACTCTATGCAACTTCCCCCCCCCTTTTTTTTTTGGTAATAATTCCTTAGGGATTCATTGAGGAAGTATTGTTATAGAGTCAAGAGAAATAAATCCCTATATAGAAAGAAAAAGGAGGGGCGCCTGGGTGGCTCAGTCAGTTGAGTGTCTGACTCTTGATTTCAGCTCAGGTCATGATCTCAGGGTCATGAGATCGAGCCCCCACATCAGACTCCAAGCTCAGTGGGGAGTCTGCTTGAGATTCTCTCTCTCTCTGCCCCTCCCTGCATCGTGTGTGTGCGCGTGCACGCGCACGTGCACGTACCCTCTCTCTCTTTCTTACTCTTTCTCTCTCAAATAAATAAATAAGTCCTCAGGAAAAAAAGAAAGAAAGAAAAAGGAATGACAGCAGCTTGTATTTGTCCACAGCCGCTGTGCTCACAAATAGAGACATCAGACCCTGGTGCTTCCTGCTCTTGGCCTCATTGGTGATTTATATTTGTTTTGCTATCCACTAGGTCCTGGAGAGTTCCACCCACTCTGTCATGATCACTCAGAACCATTTCATTCTCTTTAGTGATGTCGAGGCTTCTGTTTGGAGGCTTTCCAATTTCAATCTGCTTAGGCCCTCCTGTCCCTCAGCGCCGCAGGACTTCGGGGGGTACTGGTGATAAATACACTCCACAGAGCACAGTTTTCCCTCTGTTACACTCCTGTAACCTCATTGTGATTCCTCTGCCAAAAACTGAAATATCTCCCCCAGGGGCAGAAGGAGACGTGTGTAAGTGCACAAACGTACATGCTTACAATTTTGAGCATCATTTCAAGAAATTCACAGACCTTCTGAATGGGACCTATGAACCTCAAGCAGAGAATCCGAGCCTCACAGCAAAACTGAGTGACTTTAAATCAAACAAATTATCAGGAACTTATTGAGCACTGACTCTGGTCAAACACGGCACTGGTCATTTGTCAGACGTAAATAAAGCACAGTCCCTACACAGACCACCTACATGGGAAACAGACATACACTTAGGTTTAATAGAGCAGGGTCTCATGTGTATCACTGATGAAAAGATTTTACTTATTTATTTGGGAGATAGAGAGAGAGCACAAGCAGGGGGAGAGGCAGAAGGACAGGGAGAAGCGGGCTCGATCCCAGGACCCTGAGATCATGACCTGAAGGCAGAGCTTAACCGGCTGAGCCACTCAGGTGCCCCAGATTAATGGTTTTGATCTTAGCTCTTCTTCCCTTGTCCATCTGGTAAAGATTGGATATAGCCAAGAGTACACTTTGATAATTTTATCCAATGTGTTTTGCATTCCATTCCTCTCCTCTGTAAATGACTATTCCCGGGCAGTCATTCTGCGAGAGCTCGGGGGATAGGCAAGGGCTGAGGTCATGGTGGGAAGGAGGACAGCACACTGTCACAGAGGTCTTGTCTAAACAGAAAGAAGAGGGGAGCCTCTCATCTCCGTTATGGGATGCTAGAGAGGGACAAGAGTAGAGCAAAGAACTTGAAGGTCAAAATTTCCGTATCTCCCCAAACTTCAAGCTACATCTCCAAGGATGGGGTCAAGGTGTTATAGAAACTTCCCGGTAAGTACAGGGGACACCAAGAACATCTGGCCTTGTGGCATGTTTGCCTGGGCATGAGAAAGAAAGGCTATGGGTTTCTAATATAGGAGACAACATGCCTTTGGTACTTCTGATAGTCGGTGAGAAGGTAGGTAAAAGTTACGTGTGCTACTTCCAGACTTCCAAACTACTGCCAGATAAAAAAGCCTGAGAAAGAGAGAGAAAGAGAGAGAGTGCGCACAAGCATTAGCCCCTTCCTGCCCAATGCTGGCCACAGGTCCCAGTACTGAGAAGACCACTGGATTGGCAGAGTCCTAAGGTCTGCAAGAGGAGCCTGCTGCAGATGGGACTCTCAATGACTAGAGGCAAGGCAAGGTCAGTGGTCAGGGACAGTGGATGTCATCACATTCCAAAAGGCCGGATGGGGCTAGCTGCCCCTCAGAAGATGGTGGTCCCAGCCTAGCCTGCTATTCTGCAACAGAGACCAGAGAGATCCAGAGAACCCTGCATCAATCAGAAACACTGTTGACTGTCAACACTGTTTAAGATACTTCCTTAGAGGGGAAGGAGAAGGTATAGAATTCTGTTGCCAATCTAATGTTTCTACCATTGTAGCTTACATATCTCTTCTCCCGAGCTGCTTTCAGGGTTTTCTCTTTGTCTCTGAGACTCGTAAGTTTTACTATTAGATGTCGGGGTGTTGACCTATTTTTATTGATTTTGAGAGGGGTTCTCTGTGCCTCCTGGATTTTGGTGCCTGTTCCCTTCCCCACATTAGGGAAGTTCTCTGCTATAATTTGCTCCAATGAAGGTATAGAATTCTGAAAGCAATCATTTTAACACAAACAGAAGCTGTTTAAGCCAGAAAAGACAGATTGTTAAAAAGCAGGTTTAAGCTTACCCACTATCCAGTGAGATGGAAAGGAGGGGAAATAATTACCAAAGCCAATTTTCTCTGCACAACGGAGGGCAGGGTGGAAAATTTGTGACCTACTCTACTAATCTTCAGGGGAAAGACTAGAGATGCGCAGCCAAAAGGAAGAACAACCAAGACATTGCAGAGGCAAAATAATTAGCCTCTGAACAATTAAGATTTTTTTGATAAACAGAACCACCTATTACCCTTACAAAGACCCACTTCTAGAGGGTAAAAAACTTGGCTGGGGTCAATCACACCTTAACAGCAGGGCCAGAGGTAGAGTTCACAGGCACTGAACCCAATCTTTAATCTCATTAAATAGCTTCAGCAAGTGGGGGGAGGAGCAGAGGGAGAGAATCTTTAAGCTGACTCCCCACTGAGCTTGGAGCCTCACATGGGGCTCAATGAGAGGCTCGATCCCACGACCCATGAGATCATGACCTGGGCTGAAACCAAGAGTCTGATGCTCAACCGACTAAGCCACCCAGGTGCCCCACCTTCACTGTGTCTTCATGTCCATGGTGGGGATGGCAAGGCTGAAGGTAAGAAATCAGCTGATGTGAACCACATGAACTGGCATCAGTCAGAACATAATGTAGGAGAGCTCAATGCTGGGCTTGCATGTCACTCAGCTCATGCAGCCCCTCAGGAACGCGGGCTTAGCACTCTATGGTCTCTCAGAGCAGCTTTCTTCTAATGATGACGTGGCCTTTGGCTGACTCTTTGGGCACAGAGCCAGCTCTGCAAGCAAGTCTTATCTTCAGAGTTCATAAAAGGCTGAGCAACTTCGGTTAAGTTGCCGGGAGTCACACAGAACTGGATAGTAAAGACGCATCCTGCCAAGGGGCAGGTGTAGAGAGCACTCTGCACATCATATCCTCGGAGCACAACTATACAGAGGTGGGAAGGACTGGGTTCTGAGGAGGAAGATAACTTGGAGAAAGATGTCCAGTTAGGAGAGTCCCGGAAAATTTTGGTGAAGTTGATTCATGAGCAGAAGTGCCACCCAAGCAGGGTAGCATCTATTCAAAGCCACGAAAGTCTTAGAATTCATGGCTCTGACTTCTGACAAAGGAGTAGAGAAGTGAGAGTTTCAAGCAAGGCAATTTAGTCCTTGTGTCTGGGCCCCAGTGGGTGAAACAAGAGCGCATAACAGGGCAGCAGGCGGCCCTCATCACATGCTTGGGCACTCTGTCACCGGGCACCGCTCACTCAGCCACCACCACCCTCCTGGTGTTGCCACCTGGGGCCACCTGGGTCAGAAACATATAGTAATAGCAAAAGGGGCTCTTGTTATTCCAGACTTTACAAGGATTAGACTTTAAAGGATTGAGGATTACATAACAGCTAATTTAAGGATATCAATACACATCAATATCTATTTATACCTGCGCCACAAATGAAAACATCACAAGCTCTATCGTGTGTTACCAGGCATGATGGAACCCCCAGCCAAGACAGTCCAGGGAGATGATCCTACCCAAGCATCCTCCCTTCTGTCAGCAGGTCCCAGAACTCTTTTCTGAAGCCCAGTCCAGCCCATGGCTCCCATCCATCCCCCGTTAGTTCAACTCCACCTGGTCCACCCGTGTGTCATTGCCAATATGCTAATTAATTACAGAAATTCCTAGGAGGTTTTGTGCCACTTTAGTTTAGACTTCCAAGTACTGTGGTGGTTAACTGCATTTCTAAATCCCCATATGTTTCTGCTCCTATAGTGACCCAGTTTTCTGCAACAAGGCTTTCTCACTCTGTCCATAGGAAGCGGACCAGAAGTCTCATGGCTGCCAGTGGAAAGAGAAGACTGTATAATTTGGGTGGCTCCTGAAAACATGTTTCCATTGCTTAAAAGCCATTTACATCCTCATTGCAAGCTTAACGTCCCATCCCAGGGCACTGGGACACTGGCACTGAGTTTCACGTACTGCCTCCCTGGGGTTTTGTGTTTTGTGCCTACTAGGATGATGTACCAACATCGTATCTCCATTATTTCTACCCGTTGCTCTAGGACCTCAGGTATCAATGATTTCAGTACAAAAAACCACGACAATGAAAGCATACATGACTTAAGGCTATATATAAAGAGAGGCTCTATGTAAATATATATTTGTATATATACGAATATCTATAGGCATTCATAACATATATACCCAAATAAGTGCTGCTATTTCTTCAGTGTCTACCTTGAGGGAGTTAGTCTCTCAGTTCAATCCCCCTGCTACTGCTCCAAAGATTTTCAGAACTCTGCTTTTAAAATGGCTTTTAGAATCGACAGCACAAACTTTTCAGTAGTTGCTATGGTGATAATCCTTATTCATAGAGGGTGGCTTCGGGTTTGGAAAACAGTCAAAAGTCATTTGGAGCAAACTCTGGCTAAAATGTGGTTGATTAAGCTGAGGTAAAAATCAATTTAGGTGCTTTTTTTTTTTCCTTCATTTTTGCCAAATAGTCACTCATTTGGAGAATTGTCAGGAGACGAAAGCAAATCAGTGGGCCATGGCACGTCTTCTTCCATTGTACAGAATCTCCATTGTACAGAATCTCTCAGAGGCTGCAGTTTTTACACAATAATTCTCCTGGACTATATGATGGTAGAAGGTGAAATCTATATAAACAATGCACTGTGTCAAAGAAATAAATGGACAGTAAATCATTTAACAATTCTGCCATTTCAATGGAAAAAAGACAGTCTCTTCAACAAATGGTGTTGGGAAAATTGGACAGCCACATGCAGAAGAATGAAACGGGACCATTTCCTTACACCACACACAAAAATAGACTCCAAATGGTTGAAAGACCTAAAGGTGAGACAGGAGTCCATCAAAATCCTAAAGGACAACATAGGCAGCAACCTCTTCGACCTCGGCTGCAGCAACTTCTTCCTAGAAACATCGCCAAAGGCAAGGGAAGCAAGGGCAAAATTGAACTATTGGGACTTCATCAAGATAAAAAGCTTTTGCACAGCAAAAGAAACAGTCCACAAAACCAAAAGACAACCGACAGAATGGGAGAAGATATTTGCGAATGACATATCAGATAAAGGGCTAGTATCCAAAATCTATAAAGAACTTATCAAACTCAACACCCCAAGAACAAATAATCCAATCCAGAAATGGGCAAAAGACATGAACAGACATTTTTCCAAAGAAGACATCCAAATGGCCAACAGACACATGCAAAAGTGCTCCACATCGCTCGGCATCAGGGAAATCCAAATCAAAACCTCATTGAGATACCACCTCACACCAGTCAGAATGGCTAAAATTAACAAGTCAGGAAACAACAGATGTTGGCGGGGATGTGGAGAAAGGGGAACCCTCCTACGCTGTTGGTGGGAATGCAAGCTGGTGCAGCCACTCTGGAAAACAGTATGGAGGTTCCTCAAACAGTTGAAAATAGAGCTACCATTCGATCCAGCAATTGCACTACTGGGTATTTACCCCAAAGATACAAATGTAGGGATCCAGAGGGGTATGTGTACCCCGATGTTTATAGCAGCAATGTCCACAATAGCCAAACTGTGGAAAGAGCCAAGATGTCCATCGACAGATGAATGGATAAAGAAGATGTGGTGTGTGTACACACACACACACACACACACACACACACACACACACACACACACACACAAAATGGAATATTATGCAGCCATCAAAAGGAATGAGGTCTTGCCATTTGCAATGACGTGGATGGAACTGGAGGGTGTTATGCTGAGCGAAATAAGTCAACCAGAGAAAAACATGTATCATATGACCTCACTGATATGAGGAATTCTTAATCTCAGGAAACAAACTGAGGGTTGCTGGAGTGGGGGTGGGGTGGGAGGGATGGGGTGATAGACATTGGGGAGGGTATGTGCTATAGTGAGTGCTGTGAATTGTGCAAGACTGTTGAATCACAGATCTGTACCTCTGAAACAAATAATACATTATATGTTAAGAAAAAAAAAAAGAAGATAGCAGGAGGGGAAGAATGAAGGGGGGAGAAATCGGAGCGGGAGATGAACCATGAGAGACGATGGACTCTGAAAAACAAACTGAGGGTTCTCGAGGGGAGGGGGGTGGGAGAATGGGTTAGCCTGGTGATGGGTATTGAAGAGGGCACATTCGGCATGGAGCACTGGGTGTTATGCACAAACAATGAATCATGGAACACTACATCAAAAACTACTGATGTAATATATGGTGATTAACATAACAATAAAAAATTAAAAAAAACCCCAACAATTCTGCCATGTAGGTTTTCTGGACTCTCTAAGACATTGTAATTTTTCTGTTGTTAATTTAATTTTTGTTTTCAGATTGTATTCAAAATAGTAAAATAACCCAAAAATCCTCTGGCTTCATCTCTGGGCATTTTCTTGAGAGTTTGTGAATGATGCTTACGATACGGATTTAACTCATGCAATTTATGGAGAGCTGATGTCCTGCTTTCGGTCCAAAGACCAGCAGGCTGAAGAATTCTCCCTTCCTTCAGCTGATTGGATGAGACCCCCCCCCCCACATTACAGAGGGCAATCTGCTTTACTCAGTCTATGTAAATGTTAAACTCATCCAAAACACCCTCACAGAAACACCCAGAATAACATTTGACCAAATGTCTGGGCACCCAATGTCCAGTCAATGTGTGTCAATGTTGACACATAAAATTAACCATTGCAATGCTCTATCTTTCCATTTTTCTCACCATTTCCCAAAAGAAGCACAGTCTTTGTTCGTAGATGTCCCTAGAGTATTTCAGAATGTTCTAGTTTCAAAAACTCACATCATACAATTCACTCTTTTGCAGGTGGTACTAGAGAAGACCCAAATCACTCAGCTGTTCAGAAGGAGAAGCACGTTCTAGAACCAAGTATTTGAACTCCCAGGGTACTATTCTTTTCACAACCCCATCCTAGTATACTTTCTACACCACTAACATTTTCCTGTGCAATGGGTCTGTATCTTTATTTACTTTTATTGCTTCGGGCATCATTGTTACAGTTCATAGGATATTTGAACCAGTCAAAGTTTTGACACTTGTTACAGTGTAAAAATGAAGACTTGGTTACTTCAAGCAGCATCACTCCAAACGTCTTCAAACCTCCTTGTGACACTCAAAAAATATTCATTTGACATTTTTTACTCATATGCTTATTTTAATGCGCCAGCTGTCTACTTGGCAAATTGATTTAACTTTATTCAAAGTTTGATGTGAATTCCTTTTTCTGATTAAGAGTTACTCACATGTACCCTTACATGCAGCACCATATACTCATGCCTGCCCTAACTAAAAGCATAAGTACTGTTATGCATGCTGAAATATTCCATTTGGCTTTGGAGAAGGAGCACTGAACTGAAAGTCAGGAGATGCTGACCAGAGAATTTTACTACAACAAAACAGCTTTAAGACCTTGATCCAGTGCTTTTATTTCTCAGAATATTAGTGAAAGGAGTTGAACCTTAAGACCTCTATTATCCCTCACATTCGTTTACAAAGACATGCTCTCATACAGTGTCTCATTCAACCCTTAAATATTCACTATAAAGTGGGTATCATTTCCCACGCTGGAAAGTCAATGTCTTTATCAGCAGAAGTCTATAAATTAAATGTTGCCATATGTCTCTGCTACCCCTCCTTCTCTGCTTCTCAAGCCATAAAGGAAAAATTTGTTTTAGTTACTGCTGATGCAAATCCAAGATCTCTTCAGGGATCCATCCCATGGTACACACCTGGAAAGATCTTGATTAGATGTTCATCCTGGGTGCAGGGAATGGAGAACACCCGACACTTAAGATGGGCAGAGATGGTACTGAAACATAAAACTTGTTAACTCATCAATCAGAGCAAAGCTGAGCCTTGAGCATGGGGGCAGCCTAGCGTGGGATTTGGGAAATGTGGGGTTAAGATTTAAAAACCTGGGAGTAGGAAAAGCATCATTTCCCTTCTGAAAGGAGTGGGCATAGAGTAGAGGTAACTTTCTCACCCATCTGACGTTCTAATGTGCGTATCTGCAGCCCAGACCTCTCCAATGGCATCTCGACATGAATGTCTAATGGCTCTCTCAAGCTTAGCATGCTCCCCTCCATCAAATTCCAATCTTCCCCTCCCACTATATAACCACTCTTCCTATAGTCTTTCCCTCTCAATTAACAGCCACTTCAGCTCTTCCCAGTGGCTTGGACCAAAATCCTAGAAGTCATTCTTTTTTTTTTTTTTTTTTAAGATTTATTTATTGAGAAAGAGAGAGAGGGAGAGAGACTAAGCAGAGGAGGGGCAGAGGGAGAGGGAGAAAGAGAAACTCAAGCAGACTCCCTGCATGGAGCCAGAAGCAGGCCTCAGTCTCACCACCCCGAGATCATGACCCGAGTGGAAACCAAGAGTCGGACGCTTAACCAACCGAGCCACCCTGGCACCCCCTTGAAGTCATTCTTGAATCCCCTCTTTCTCTCACCCCTGCACATATTAGCTCTACTTTCTTACGACTTTTACTACCACCCCCTTAACCCTGCTCCAAGCCACTATTGCCTTTTTTCTGGATTACTGCACTAAGCTACTAATCACTCTCCCTGATGTTACCCTTATGCTCTGTTCCTTAAAGTCTATTTCCAACTCAGCATTTGGAGTAATTATTAGAATGCAAGTCAGATTACATTACTCCCCTGCTTGGAAATCTCCAATGGTTTCTGCTTCAGTCAAGTGAAAACCAAAGACCTTCCAGCCGCCGCAAAGGCCTTGTGCTCTCTCTGACCTCGTTATCTACCCTCCTTACGGAGGTCCACTGATCTGTAGCCACACCAGCCTCCTGGCTGCCCTTTGAAAACTCTGACATCCTCTGGAGATAAGGCCTCTTATTTTCTTTGTTTAGCCACTGGAATGTAAGCGCCACAAGAGCGGGGATTTTATCTATTGTATTCACTGATACATCCTCAGTGTTCCACACCATGCCTGGTACAGGGAGGTACTTAATAAATATCTGCAGAATTAAATTTAATCAACAATCCTGGACCCTCCCCTCCGAAGGGCAGGGACCTCAGTCCATGCATGAAAGGCACTTCAGGGATGGCAGTCCTCCCGATGCCCAGAGCTCTGCACCCAGACCTGTGGGGTCTTGTCTGCTTTAGCACCTGTCAACTCTCAGCCATGAATGAATGCTGCTGGGTATCCCATGCATTTAGATGAAAAGTCATTAAGAAGGAATTCACTTGGAAACAAATTGATACTGGCTTTGGGCACCCAAGAAATGCTTCGTTGTGGTTTTCTATGCTTCCTTCTCGTATCTGGCTCCTGCTTGGCATAACGTGAAACAAAACTGGTACCTCTTTTCCAAGACGGCATTCAGATGGCGATGGTGTGCGGGTTGCCTTCTCACTCCTGCTCACCCTCACCAGCTCAGATGAATATGTGGCATCATGGAAGATCCCAGTGGAAATTTGACCAAATCCTGACAATCTCTGGAAGGGAAAGTCCTTGTGCACTTTAGCCTAACACTTGCAATAAGAGTCTCAGCAGGACAGCAAAAGCACTGTTCACCTGAAGGGCCCATTGAAATTTGGTGCACGGATGTGGAATAAGTTTCTTTGATTTTATGGATTATTGGGGAAAAAAGTAGTATTTGAGAGCAGAAAGCTCCTGATGTGGTCAGAGGCACAGGATGGAGTGTGGGTGGGGACGGGGGACCTAAAGTTTCAGTCACGCTGTCCTTGGTTTAGGAACACAGGATACACAGAGGAGCAAACGATGTGGCCCACTCCCATGTCACCATGCCTTTTCTTTCTTTCTTTTTAAGATTTTATTTATTTATTTATTTGAGACAGAGAGAGCATGAGCGGGGGTGGGGGGAGGGGGCCAGGGAGGAGCAGAGGGAGAGGGAGAAGCAGGCTCCCCGCTGAGCAGGCGGAGCTTGATCTCAGGACCCCTGGGATCATGACCTGAGCCAAAGGCAGATGCTTAACTGACTGAGCCACCCAGGCGCCCATCAGCATACCTTTTCAGTGTGGTGTGAATGATCAAGTGAGGACAATGTCTTTCCCGTGCCAGCATGACTACAGACATGCAACACCGCACCTCCTCACCAGCTGTAAGCACATTTGCTGGACAAATTCATTGTTCCAATGTTTATCTGATACAACGCTAATGTTTGTAATGTTAACTGTAAGAGAGCAAGTAGCCAAACATCCTTCTGCCGACTTCCTGAGAGAGGAAGAGAAGGAGATGATTTCAGCTGGATCCCTTTCCTCAGATGAAGATGAGGAAATGCCTTCTTTCCTTTCTGACCACGGAGATCTCCATGAGGGTAGAGCATTAACGTTCACTGGCGTCTCTTAGGAAAATGCTTCCACTGCACCATAAAACCCCCCAATCTTTGTGCGAATAATACATACATATTTTAACGTTGTAAAGCAGGGGTTGAGACAAAAGCAGAGCCTTTAAAGCCATTCATGAAATGAGGGAGTTGAAAATCAAAGAAAACTGAATTAGTATGTAAAACGCTGAACTGCTATTATGGAAAACTGAATTTTCCATTAAAATATTTGTTAATTATGATGAAATAGTCGATATCTTACTAAATCATATTCTAAGTGTTCGGCCTGAGTAAAAGATAAGTTGTTGGCCTTTTTTTTTATTTTTGAAAACAGACCCAACCCTATTATTAGAGGAAAATGGAAGGCTGAGAAATGTACATGTCAACGGTACCACCTGAAATTTTTTTAAATGACAAAACAGATACATCAAAAGAAAACAAAATCCATTAACAGGAATGATTTTTTAAAAAAGTGTAACCCAGAAATAGTGAGCATGCTCATATCTCCTGCAGAGTTTAGTAGGCACAGCAAACCCTGCTGAGTTCTCCTTCAAATGTATGCAGTCTCTGTGAGCTGTGACCTCCGTCACTGCCATGCAAATCCAAGCCCTCATCATCCCAGCCCACCGGCAATAACCCATTTCAGGTTCCCACTCTTCCCATTCAGTAGTACCTACTACAGCCAGTCCTCCACACAGATGACAGAATGCTTTGTTTTGTTTTGTTAAAACTAGTGTATGTCCTTTCTCCATTTACTTGCTCCCTTCTGCCCCCATGGCTTCCTATTAAGCTCCTGTTAATGTTTGAACTCCTCACTACAGCTTAAAAACCTTTAATGATCTAACCTCTGGTTACCTGATCAATCTCTCCTGCCAATTTCTCCTTGTCCCCTTTGCTCTGATCACACCAGTTCTCTTTTTCCTCCTTGAACTGATTGTAGTCTGAGGATCTTGCTCACTGCTCTCCCAGGACCACTTTGTCAGACATCTGAAATCTGAGATGACTTATTCTCATGTCATTCTGGTCTCTGCTCCAGTGTCACCTCTTAGACGTGGCCTTCTCTGACCACCCCAGTAGCAACACCATCTCCGAGTCACAATCTGTTTTCCTATCTTGCTTTATTTCAATTCACAACACTTACGAATACCTGAAATTATATATATATATATATATTATACTATACATTTACTTGTGTACTGTCTCTTCATGAAGATGGGGACTTTGTCATAGTCACCGCTGCATCCCTAGGGCTTTATAAAACTACTTGGTACATAGTATTTAATAAAAACTTGTTTAATGACTAAAGGAAAGAATGAAACATGAGAATGAAAAGGCTCACGAGGTTCTAGATGGATGCAAGAAAGAGGTCTAATCATTTTGCAATGGTACTTCATGACACTGAAGATAAAGAGAGCGTTCTAAAACTTCTAGGGAAAGGAAAACAAGAGGTCTAATTATTTCTCAATGGTATTTCATGACACTGAAGATAAAGAGAGCGTTCTAAAACTTCTAGGGAAAGGAAAACAAGAGGTCTAATCATTTCGCAATGGTATTTCATGACACTGAAGATAAAGAGAGAGTTCTAAAACTTCTAGGGTGAGAAAAACAAGTTACCTTCTTGTAACAAGCTGTTCACTGAATCTACTGAATATATAATAGAAAACACAGCTCAAACAGGCTTAAGGAATGAAGGGGATACATTGGCACCTATGAGGAAAGTCTAGTAATGAAACCACTGTCAAGGGCTCAGTCAAGGGCTGGCTGATTTGTCGCTCAATGATGAAACCAAGGAGACATTCTCTTTCCATCTCTGTTCTGCTAGACACAGAATTAGTTTTTGCCTAGGACTAGCTTATCTACTGACTGCCATTCTCAGTGAGAGCTACATCCTTCTTTGTTTCTGAAAAGGAAGAGAGAGCAAGCATTTGTCTCAAAATTCTAACCAAGAATCTCGAGATTGGCCCTGAAGGGGCCTGCAGAGTGCGCTGGGCTTACAACCTAGGACCCTAACGCTGTGACAGTGAGTAGGGTAAGGGGAGAAAGTACACAGAGTATGAGGCAGAGAAGTGGATATGCAAAAGGAAATCTGGGTGATGTGAAGAAGGGAGGCTAGAATGGCCGCTAACAGGCAGTTTATTGAGCAACATCACGCCTACAGAAAGACGGCAATTAGATGGACCCTGGACCTCACTGGCAACAATGTGTGACAGGAGAAATCACATCAGAGGTCTGAGGAAAAAGACTCTGAACCTAGAATTCTATAACCAGCTAAATTATTAGTCACATGCAAGGCTGAAGTGAAGATTCTATTGAATGTGGAAAGAATAAACTAACCACAAATTCTCTCTGAAAAGTGACTAGAAAACATATGTAGTCAAATGAATGTTCTAGAGAAAGACAAAGTTGTGGGGTACAAGAGACAATACTGAACAACGAAATTTGAGTCAACATAAGTATCAGTCATTAGGTAAAAACGAGTTAGTGACATTCTGCTGGTAAAATCACAGATGACGTCACAGAAGGGGGGATGAGGTAAGTTCTTTTCTTTCCATATTAATAGGCTGGATGTAGATATGATTTATTTAGCTATTAAAATATGTGTGCTTAAATGGGAAGGTGATTAGAAACAGAAAACATGTCTTCCACACAATGGCGGGGAGAGGAGGAGAAGAAGTGAAACAATAAAACCACAATTAGATGAAAACCTATCAAAAAATAGGAAAGGAAAAAAGAAGAGTTAATAGATAAAGAAGAAAAAGAAAATGAAAGAAATAAGTTAAAGCGTATCAGTAATGAAAATATCCATGAAGAAATTAAAATTTCAGATTTAAAATTGCCTCAAAAAATCAAAGAAAGTCCAGGTATACCCAATTTATAAGAGATATTTAAAAACAAATATATTTTAAAAACTATAAAGACAGAACCGTTGAAACACAGGAATGAAAAAAACTATGCCATGAAAATTGTAAAAAAAAAAATCTATAATAAAAAACAAAACAGAGTTTAAAAAGAAAGTGCTAAATGGGACCAAAAAACTAATTACATTTGAGAGAAATTTCATTCAATGAAGATTTAACAGTCATGATCCTTGATTACTTAACAACAAAGCAAATATATATAGCAAAATGGATAGGAATGCAAACAAAATTGGCAAATTCACAATCATAATGAGATTTTTTTTAAATGTCTTAGAAATTAGATTAAGGAGTTTAAAAATAAGTATGGTCATAATTTAATTAACAAGTTTTAATACATACCCACAACCATCCGCTTACAAATATATACACCCACACACACATGCACATACATACAAATACACTTGACTTCACTTACCCCAAAACCAAAAATCATACAATTTCCCAAATAATCATATGTCATTAACAAAAACTATCCATGTATTAAGACATAAAGAAAAAAATTATATATTGCAAAAATTGGATACTACAAGACACATTCTCTGACCCTAATATGCTAATATAAATTAAAAATGAAAGGATAACCAAAAACTACCCCTTGGAAAAATTCTAAATATTCTTTTAACCAACTCTTGTTCTAAGATAAAAACAGAACTGAAATTATAAGCAAATATGAGTGAAAATGACAGCACTATGTGACAAAATGGATGTATAATCCAAAATGATACAAAGAAGAAATTTTCTGGTCTTAGAAGCATTCATTTAAAAGAAAGATATATTAAAAATAAAATCACCAAGCATTTATCTCAAAGAACTAAAGAAAAGATGACAAAAATAAACCAAAAGAGTATAAGTATAGAACTATTAAAGATTAAAAACAAGTTAATCAAAGAAAAAAATAACAAAAAATAGAATTACTTAAGAGAACCAAAAACTGATTCTCTAAAAGATCAATAAAACAGACAATTTTTGGCACAGCCAATCAAGAAAAATAAGGGCAAAGGTACAAAGAAACATTAGTAAGTACAAAAAAGGAGGCATAATTAGAAAGACAGTAAATTGCACATTTAAGATGAAATAAGGTATAAATTTGAAAATTTAGACAATATAGGTGATTTGTTTCAATGTATATAAATTAGCAAAACTGGGTTCAGAAATTAGACTTACATGTAAAACACAAACTGTGAAACTTCTAGAAGATAACACAGAAAACATAGATGAGGCCGGGTATGATGATGACTTTGTAGGTACAACACCAAAATCATGGCCACGTGGAAAACAGTACGGAGGTTCCTCAAAAAATTAAAAACAGAAATACCATTTTATCCAATAATTCCATTACTGAGTATTTATCCACAGAAAACAAAAACACTAATTTGAAAAGATATATGCACTCCTATGTTCACTGCAGCATTATTTACAATAGCCAAGATATGGAAGCAACCTATGTGTCCACTGACGGATGAATGGATAGAGAAGATGTGGTATACACAGATACACAACGCAATATCACTCAGCCATGAAAAAAGAATGAGATCTGGCCATTTGCCACAACATGGAAGGACCTATCGGGTATTGTGCTAAGTGAGATAAGTCACACAGACAAAGACAAATACAGTAGGATTTAACTTATATGTGGAATCTAAAAAACAAAACAAACAAACAAAAAGCAGAATCACACCTATAAATACAAAGAATAAAGTGATGGTTGCCAGAGGGAGGAGAGTGGGGGGCAGGGGCAAATGGGTGAGGAGGAGTGGGTGATACAGGCTTCCAGGAATGGAATGAGGAAGTCATGGGAATAAAAGGCACAGCATAGGGAATAGAATCAACGGTACTGTGATAGCCTTGTATGGTGACAGAGGGGAGCTACACTTGCGGTGAGCGCAGCATAACATACAGACTTGTTCAATCACTATGGTGTACACCTGAAACTAAGGTAAAGCTAAGGTAAAGTCACATTGTGTGTCAACTATACTCAAATGAAAATTTGAATTAAGAAGCAGTATAAAACCTAAATTGACTATGTGTTACAAAATGAAAAAAAAAAGAAGATATGCAAATAGTTATCCCTAAACCAAGCATGTCTAGAGAGTCACAGCTCACATACAGTAGAGTCACACCAGGGTTATTCAGAAGGGTAGGGAGGGTGGAAGGGGCCCAGCGGGGTGGGGGTAGAGGAACAGGCCACAAAAACTAGGGTTCACCTCCAGCAGGAGGAAACCTTATCCTCACTGGGAAGCGAGGAAGCTGAAACAGCTTGGATCAGAGTTTTAGTTCTTACAGAGTTGAAAGTAGGGGCCAAGAAAGAACTAGAAATGGCAGCATGGGACTGATGGAAAACCCTTAGCTCCTTCTACAACCCAGTAACTGTAGCAAAACCCAAAGATCAGAAGCTTTCAAAGAACACATTGACCAATTAGACCAGATAAAAATTAAAGACATCTGGGGCGCCTGGGTGGCGCAGTTGGTTAAGCATCTCACTCTTGGTTTGGGCTCAGGTCCTGATCTCAGGGTCATGGGACTGAGAGGGCTCCTCGCTCAGTGGGGAGTCTGTTTCAGACTCGCTGTCCTTCTCTCTCTGCCCCTCCCCCTTGTGCTCGCTCGCTCTTTCTCTCTCTAAAATAAATAAATCTTTAAAAAAATTTAAAACATCTTTTGATAAATACACGTGCAGAAATTAAAGACAAAGTCAGAGCAGAAGTCTGTGTTGCACCTACAGCAATTAATTTATACACAGAATAAACAATTTTTTTTTTGGTTGCTCGCATCAGTGTAGCAATTTGGATACACCACAGTGGAGAGCACAGGGTGGGCTGAGGAGTTGGGATCAAACTCCTTCTGTCTAAACTGTCTTTCCCACTACCTATTGTATGATCATAGACATTTTTCTAAATCCCTTTGTATGTGAAGACAGTAAAAATACTTTCCTCATAGGCTTAATTGGATGCTTAAACATGATACATAATACACAATGTATGTAGGGTGCTTTTAATAGTGCCCATAGCATAGAGGAAGTGCCATAGAAGTCGCAATTATTAAAGAAGCATCACAAACAATATTGAGAGGTAACCAACAAACTAGGGCAATACTTGTGACGAATGCAAAAGGCAAGAGGAAATTATCCCTATTAATATAGCTCCAACATTTCTTCTAGGTCAGGCCTCACGAGGCCGGGGCCATGTTAACCATATCAAACGCATCTCCCTCCCTCTGGCTCAGTTTCCTCCAGTAGCTCTGCTTCCCTTTGCCTTAGGACAGCTTTTATCTCCCCTGCTTGGGCAATCCCCTTGCTTCCATCATCAGCTTAGCTCCCAAGAAAAATTAGCAAAACCACTTTATTTTACTTGAAGAACATAATGATCATGTAAGAGCTGAAAATAAGATCAAAGATGAGAGCAAAAGCCCCCAAATGGCTTTTAAACTACGGATCACTTTAATAGTTGTTCTAATGCATCACTTCTAAATATAATGTTTAAAATTTGCTGTTGCAAGGCAGTTTTATAAAAAGAAAAGGAAAGAAAAATGGCTGCTTATCTTGATGTCAATCAAACACGCTCAGAGTTGAGGCTTTCTGCTTTAGCCCTAAAAAGTGATTTTAGGAAATCACTTCACAGTGACAGCTACCAATGGGAGTCCTGAGCAAACCTTCATGTGTTCAATTCTTGACTCCAAAGTATGAAGACGACAGGTATTTGACAATGTAACCCAGGGGATAGAAGAAAATGGAACTCAAGTCATATGATGCTTGGGATTGTAGTTTAAACAGGTCATGGCTATCCTGCAAAAATGTCTGCCTAGATCCCCTCGAACTCCTACACGTTGCCCCCATCAGCTGAGATGGACCAGGGCAGCTTTCCAGTACAAAATGGTGCTGCTCTCCTGGCCACGGTGGGGCACCTCACACCAGCTGGCCAAGCAAAGGATTCTCCCGAAAAAGCTTGAGTTTGAGAAAAGAGTCATTCTCTCTATAGATGATGGAACTTGCTGGAAACTATAGACTGGACATCCTTCAGCCATTGTGAGGCCACCCAACAGGAGGAATGGATCATCATGGACAGGACAGCATGGAGCAGAGGTGGGAGCTGGAGAGTGGACAGCTCTCCAGTTCGAGCCTCTGTCTGTCTGTCTCTCTCTCTCCGGGAAACCCACTTGCATTGTTACTCTTAGCTTCAACGGTAGATTCCTACGTCTAGGATGAATTCTCCTTTTCTGTGTAAACTGGCTCCAATCTGTTTATGTGCTCTGAAACCAAAACTCCTAATTAGTAGAATGAATGCATGGCATGAGCACATACAAATCCACTGTTAAGACCTCGACAGCAGGAAACATGCCATTTTTCATTCATTTATTCATTCATTCCACCAATATTTAGATACCAAATGGTAGAGGAACTTACAGGACAATAGAGAACAAGATTCGGAAAATGCTTAGATTAGGATGTGCTACTATAGGTAGGATGGCCAGGGAAGGCCTCGCAGAGGAGAGGATAAGTGAGCAGAAATTGACAGAAGTCAGGGAATAAACACGGATAAGGCAGCAAAAGCAGTGATAAAGGCCAAGGCTCTGAGATGGGGGTGTGTTTGGCATTTGAGGAAGAGACGCTGGAGGGGCGGGGCGGGGCGGGGCGGGGGGGTGGGTGGGAGGGTGGGCAGTGAGCAAGGAAAAGTTAGGTAGGAAGCAGGGTTGGAAAGGCTGGATGTGGGTTTCAGTGTGATGGGAAGTCTCTGGAGGGCTTGGAGAAAGACAGTTATGGTCTGATGAATGTGTTTTTTTATAATAAAGTATGATTTTCTATTCTATCAACATGACTAAAGAAGCTTTAAATAGAACAGTTTGATTAATGTTTTAAAATGATCATTCTGCTTGGGGTGTAGGGAATGGACTGGAATGCCAGTGGGCAGAGGGCAACAAGATGGAAGAGAAGACACCACTATGGCTACTCTTGCAGGTCCCAGGCAAGACATAACAGGTGCTCTCATGAAGATGGCAGTGGTGGGGGGCAGTGAGAAGTGGGCACATTCAGGATGGGTTCCAAACATCGAGCTCACAGGCTTAGCCATGGGTTCAATGTGATATTTGAGAGAAAAGGAGGTTTGGAGAATGAGTCCAAGAATTTTGGCCCAAATAACTGGCAGAATATGCAAATGCCATTTACTGAGACGGGTAAGACTTGGCAGAGAAGTAGTTTGGTAGGAAAAACAAAGAATCGTATCTTTGACATACGAGTACGAAATTAGACATCCAAGTGGAAATGTCAAGGAGGCTGTTGGATAAACAAACTGGAGCTCAGGAGGGAGGAGAGTCAGGCTTATCAGCACATGTATGGATGGCTCGTCCAAGCACTAGACTGGTCAAGGTCACCTGGGAAGTGAGTTTAGCTAGGTAGGAGGTGTGAGGAGGGAGTTCCAGGTATTCCTATGTGGCATATGGGAAGAAAGGAAGAATCTAAGAGAGCGAAGTGAGAAGGAGCACACATGAGCAGAGTGTACATCCTATGTCCCCAAGGAGAGTGACATCAAGGGGGCCCTTGGACAAAGTGCAAAAACAGGCCCAACTAAACATTGCTAAAGGATACTACGGTCATTAAATCACTAGGGAAAGCAAGTGGATGCTGAATATAAGATTCAGCCAAGTATTTAATTGGGATGGGGGAAGCAGGTGGGACTGGGAGTCCCAGAGCCTGAGAATGTTGTACGATGTACGTAGCGTATGTATATGGACGTTCACTTTCTTGTTGCTCTTCTCACCTTTTGGCCTGGCACAAATAGTGGAGACAACCTTTCATATCTATTCAACTTCAAAATAATTCAACAAAGTAAAAAGAGTGAATGGGTCACAGATACTTGTTTTATTGTGAGGCTTCATCAACGATACGTATGTTGCACCTGTTCTTTTATCAGTATAAAATATATCATAACAAAATGAAAGGAGCCTGGGAGGTAAAGACATGTAAACCTTAAGTGCAGGGAACTCCTGAACTGTGATCTGAGAGATAACAGAAAACTGGGGCAGGGGTTGAAGGTGGACGTAAGGTCAAGAGAGAAGACTGTGAAGACGGGTCTATTATTGTCATGGCTACGTGTCAGTGGAAGAGTGGGGAGGGAGGCCATGATAGGAAGAAAGTTAGGGGCTCAGGTAATGCCAAAGTAGGGAGGGATGGGCCCCACTGCTCACTGTGGTTCCTAGCTGTGACCGCACAATAGAGGGAAACGGGAGTTTTTAGAATACCTCATGCCTGGACCCCACTTCGCCCCAATCAAATCACAACCATCGCAAGTGAGGCCTTGGCATTGGTATTGTTTAAAGCTTCCCAGGGGGCTCTTGGGTGGCTCAGCTGGTTAAGCGTCTGCCTTCAGCTCAGGTCATGATCTCAGGGTCCTGGGATCGAGTCCCACATCGGGCTCCCTGCTCGGCAGGGAGCCTGCTTCTCCCTCTCCCACTCCCCCTGCTCACTCTCCCTCTCTCTCTCTCTCTCAAATAAATAAAAGCTTCCCAGGAAACGGGGTGCCTGGCTGGCTCAGTCAGTAGAGGATGAGACTCTCGATCTTAGGGTCGTGGCTTTGAGCCCCACATTGGGCGTAGAGATTGCTTTAAAATAAATAAATAAATGCTTCCTAGGAGATTGTAATGTGGAGGCAGAGTTGAGAAACAGGGTTCTTATATCCTGAAAATGTATTGAATGAATAAAACAAGAAGGAACATTTCAGAAGTGGACATGTCTTTCCTATTTTGGAAACCATTCGATAACCTGGCCGCAGAAATGCTATTTAGAAAAATGGCTCTGTCTCCAGTCAAGGTCTATCCTGGGTCACCTGTACATGCTCTTCTCTGTCCAACTTCTACCCCCAGATCTGCTATCCATAAAACTTCATCAGCATTGCCAGAGCTTTTTCTACTGGAGGGGTATTTCACTGTGCGGGAGACACAAACTAGTTTACCCATAAGAGGAAAATAAAGCACATGGAAAAGAGGAGCACATAAGGTTTTGTTGGCCGAACGCGGTGGTCAAAGTCAACACATGCTTAATTTTCTAAGTCTTTGCCAGACCCTCGATCCCCACTCCTCTCTTTTCTCTGCGGTGTCCCTTAAGGACTCCTGTAACATTTAGAACTGGGAGAATCCTTGGAAATATCTATACTGATTCCTTGCGATCTTTTGTTTTTTACTTTAAGCCTCGAAACGTGATATCCAAGCAGTATCTAACGCTGACACAGGAGCCCAGCTCTTTGTGCTCACCTGCCTCTCTCCAGGGGGCTCTAAAAAGCATGGTGTGAAAACCTAGGGCCCTAGAGAGAAACTAGAGTACAAGCCCCTAATTTGTAGATGAAGAAATGCGGGCTGAGATAGGTCATGTGTCTTGTCCAAGGACAACCAACCAGGGCATGACCCACACGTTATCCTAGTGCCTGTGCCTTCCACAGCCCCAAACGGCCTTCCTCCTTCATGGAAACACTCATACCTCATTGGCTAGAATAGTATATTTCAAAAACTACAATGAAAAAACTAATCTGGATTTAACCCAAAGCTTACTAAATACGGGCCTAGAGTTACGTTTCCAGAGATAGCAAATAAAAATAGAAGATGCATAGTTAAATTTAAATTTTAGATTGCCAGTTAAATTCAAGTGTCAGATAAACAATAGTCCCCTGCAGTATTTGGGACATACTTATACTAAAAAAAAAAAAAAAAAAAAGTATTCTTTGTTTATCTGAACTTCTAATTTAACTAGGCATCCTGTATTTTAACTGCCAACCCTACCTGGAGCCAATCTGGAGAACATTGGTAATTCTTCCATTTTCTGATTAACTGAGTGAAAGTAAAAATCATTTCAACACTCCTTTTGTTTTCTCCAGCAAGGGGATTATTAAAAAGAGAATTAACCAAGCCTTGGTCAAAAAAACCATCTACTACTTACCAAACAGTGGTAGGTAATGTGTATCCAGGGTTAAGAAACAGGGTTCTAGTTCCTTAAGGTGTATTGAATAAGTAAAACAAGAAAGAAAGTTCCAATAGTGAATGAGTCTGTTGTATTTGGGTATAGCAAAATATCATTCCTTTGACCCTAAAATCCTAAGGCCTGTCTACCTTCTCAAGGAGGAAAAATAAATTTTAAAACTTGTGATTTTTTTTGCTAAGATATGATTCATTCTACTCTCCTTACTCCACAACTGAGGCCTAATTCCTCCTTAGATGATGACTTGCTGTCAGCCTCAGGTTAATCAAATGGCTTTTGGAGATTCTTATTTTATCCTGCTAATCCATCATCCCATGACAATGGCCAGACGAAGAAAGCAAAGGGGTGTCAGGTCACAGACTGGAGAAAGTGAATCTCCTTTGTTTGGCACTTTTGGAAACTCAAAATGTCTTTAGAATCTTGATAGTATTATCAAGAATTCAGATTCAGTTCAGCTTTGCCAAGAGCTATGAAGACTGAAAAAAAAACTCCATTTGGCTCTGGCCAGACTCAGCCCCACGTACCATAGCTCGCCCACCTACACACACGCATCACTCTGAGTTAGCTCCAGCCTGGAATTCCCAGGAAAGTCTCATAAAAAGGATCTAGAAAGACATACTTCTAAGAAGAAAAGAGGGGGTGATAAATTAACCATTTTATTTAGAAGATATAAAGGATATTATTAATTATATCTAATTAAAAGATATTAGGAGGCCATGCTTATTTGTAACCCACGGATAACCTCGAACATTATTTGACAATAGCTTTAGTTTGTCCTTTTCCCCATTTGTTTTTAAACCAAAGATACAAAAAGGTCATAAAGTGAATCCATTTCTACTATTTCCCTATTGCTCTTTCCCCTCTGGTTATCCAGGGTGCACCTGTGACCAACAGTGGGCAGGGGGCCAGACAGAGGAGAAGTGGTGAAACCAGAGGCCTGGATAACTCACATCCTTCCTCTTTATCTCTTTATTTTTTTTAATTTTTTAAAGATTTTATTTATTTATTGAGAGACAGCGAGAGAGGGAACACAAGCAGGGGGAGTGGGAGAGGGAGAAGCAGGCTTCCCATTGAGCAGGGAGCCCGATGTGGGGCTCGATCCCAGGACCCTGGGATCGTGACCTGAGCCCAAGGCAGATGCTTAACGACTGAGCCACCCAGGCGCCCTCCTTTTTATCTCTTTAAAAATCAGAGCTGACTGTATGCGTTCAGGGAGCACAAACAAGAAAGGAAGATGGAAGGCAGTATAAGAAGGAAATTATAGGGAAGGAATAGAAAATCTCTCTGAGTTGCTGCCTTCATTTATAATATTTAACAGAAAGTGTTGATGTGTACAGAAGAATTGGCAGAATATTATGATGTAAGCAAGCAAGAATGTAGACTAGTCCTTCATTTCAGCCCAGGGGGCTCTGACTACATGTTAGGCTGGAAGATGCAGCAAGATAAGCCTTTGTGAGCACCTGCTTAGAACCAGCCTAATGGAAGAAACAACAAAAGGATGGTGCCAGGCACTTGGCTTCCTGCTGGAAGGAGCTGAGAACTGGCAGCACCTGACAGACTCTGTGCTCTCTCCCTAGGCTTCCTTCCATAAGAGCTGTACAGGACAAGCCAAAGAATAGCAGAACTGGTTTCCAGAAAATGATGCACCCTCTAGGTGGTGGAGGTAAGATCATGCCCAGAGGAAGGATTTCCACCTTTGTGTATGAAGGCCTGTAGGACCCGGCCCCACACGACCCAACCCAAGCTGCATTCTAGAGCAAGATGACACCATATCACTTAATCCTGAACCACTGCACCCGCAGGCACTTATTGGAGGGATGCTGCTGGTAAATGATGTGCTTATTTCAAAGATCTATTGGCCCGCTGGGGCGGGAGGCGTATCATGTGATCACATTATTTTGCACCGGTTATTTTCCATACGTTTTCACTGTCTGGATGAGTCTTTCTTTGTTATGTCTCTCTCCCTTTAGACTAGCAGCTGGCTGGAAGCAGGAACCTTATTGTCTGGTATATAATGAAGGCTCAATGAACAAATACTCTCTGGGTCCCCTTCTTTAAGAGGCTAACTTCCAAGAGGGGTAGACATTCAAATATCAACAGGATCAACCTGGACATACATTTCTGCAAATACCAGGACAGAAAGCTGAGCCCACTTTGTAGAAATACTGAGAAAGCAATATTAATGGATGGGAAAGATTTTTTTCAGGCTCCAAAACCTTACAAGGGATTCACGTATGGCACGTTTAAAACTCATGAAAATAAATAGGAAAAATCAGAAAGCCTTTTAGAATACTGGCAAAGAATATGAATAAGCACAGAACTGAAAGGCTGAATAGCTAACAGCTATTTAAAAACAGGTTCGTATTCACTAGAATCTGAGATGCAGAGATTAAAACAACAATGCAATATCACTACACTCAATGTCTTTAGAGGAAGATAATACCAAGTTCTGGAGAGCATCAGAGGACACAGGAATCCTCATCCACTCCTGGAGGAAACGTAAATGAAGGTGGCCTCAACAGAGAATAATTTTTAGTACCTAATGAAATTAGACATGTATACCACTGTACCTAGTGATTCCATCTGGTATATACCTGAGAAAAATTAGCACACAGCCCCAAAAAAGAAAGATGCAGTAGGATACTCCTGACCACAGTGGTGGTGCTGATGGCAGCAAGAAGGTGGTAAGCTTTGTGTCTGTGCTTAGAAAAGTGGATAAGTAAAATGTTAGTGCTTGCAATGAAATATTTAGTAGCAGTCAGAAGAAGTAAGGGCAGCATGCATCATTTGCAAAAACAAGAACAAAATAGTAGAATGAAGAAAAAAGAGAATCAAAGAGACACATTTTTCAACATTATTAATAACATTAAAAGCATATTTAAATGAGGCTTATGTATTTTCCAAGGCTATTTACAGGGACAATATTTAAAGCCGATAAAATTCATGTGGCAAGGGCACCAACCCATCAAAACTGGCCCCCCCGGGGGACCATGCCCATGCGTGCTGTGGCACATCTGTGCAGGTACACATAGCAGTAGTGAACACCTAGAACGCGAATGGTGAGCATGTATGTGCAGGGTAGTCGAGTGGGTCTGACTGGGTAGGGAATGAGAGTTGAACAGGTAATGAAGGAAGTGAGGGCCTTGCGTGGAGTAAGGGGCATAGTCATCTCAATTCTGTAAGGTACGGTGCTAAACAGGAGAAGGTGAACTCTAGGAAGGTATCACAATGCACCACACTATATGGCTTCACAACCCAATCGCTAAACCAAGAGCAGAGCAACCATCAAAAGACATGGTGCTGTTCTCCTGGTGTAGGAACTGCACTCTACAGTTTCCCTTCTCTAATCCTCATTTGTTCCTCAACTCAAAAATTCATTCATTCATTCTATCCAACAAATATTTGTTGGGCAGTTGCCCGTGCAAGCAGCTCTTCTAGCCACTGGAGCTGTAGCAGGGAAACAAGGAAACAAAGCCCCCTGTCATTGTCGTGGAGCTGATGTCTTGAGTGCCTTGCAACAGGCTCAGAGTAAGCACCAGGGGCATCACCTGGTGCGGGCTCTGGAGGAGATGGGAGCTTCACCTTGTAGTATGACTTTGTGGAGGCGTCCCTTCCTTGTGCACAGTGAGCTCAAATTCCTCAGCATCCAATTTCAGAACAGGCTGGGCACATCTGCCCCTCCTGATTGGTTGGTCTCATCAGCACAGGTTCCTTCTCTGATATTTCTGAAGGAAGGACCTAACTGACCGTGGGCTTTGGTGGTCTGTGAATGCAGCTGCCAGCTTTCCCCCATTCCGGGGTTTCAGTGGCCCTTGGTATACACTTCACTTCATGAGCAGCCCCTCTGAGACCAGGGAACCATGGACCCCCGGCCATCATTTGATCTGGTCATCACCCCTCCCTCTTCACTACAGGCTCAAGTGGCCCAATGGATACCATGTCACCATGCTTGGTCAGGAAAGCCTGTGGACATGGATGAGATCCCACCCCCACTAAATGGTCTTCCCAGCGACTTCCTCTTGCTGTCTATGGGATGTCTTCCATCTCAAGGTGGCCTTCTGCCAGGCTCTGGGGGGAAAGTGGCTTCTTCCCTACTTCAGCAGCCTCTCTGTCCTACAGTGACTTGGGCCATCATCTCTTGGCGCCCCCTGGAACTCACAGGCAGAGGGGCCACCTGTCCCTCGTCTTCACAGCATCCTACAGACAAGTATGTTTGGGCAGATAACAACTGATGCACTATAGGGCAATGTTCTAGCACAGGCCCTCGTTGGTCTCCTTTTTATCAGGTAGAAATGAGAGTAACCTTGCAAAGGAGAATAAACATCTACGGTTCAGGGCACCACACAATCTGAGCTTAGATGCCAGCTATTTAGGTGAGGACTAGAAACAACCAGCTTCTCTATACTTCAAGACCTTGGGACCGCCAGACCCCTAGGAAGTTGAATTTATGTGTAGCCCCTTTAACTGGAAGAAGGAACAGCCGCTGGTCCCAGCTGGCTCGTTGCCAGGAAATGCAGAGCTAGCTCACATAGCCATTCACTGGACAGCTCTGGTGGACTCCATAAAGGGACAGACAAAATAATAAATAAGAAGTGATCAATGCTGTAAAGAAAAGAACATCTTAGGAGGCTGTAAAGGTTGTGCCAAAATTTAGGGGAAGAGCGCAGAGCTGGATTCTGTTCCATCTCTCCTCTGAAACTGTTCTTGCCATGATAACCAATAGTCTTTATTCACCAGTGATGACCTTGACTTTTTAGTCCTTTTATATTTGCTCTCCTGGCAGCATTCAACACAGACACCCCCTCCTCCTCTAAATTCCCCTCTCAGTCTTTCTGTCCCTACTCTCCATTTTCTATTAGTTAATGTCCTCACCATTCAATTAGTCCTCCACACCAGAAACCTGGGAGTCATGCGCGGCATTTGCCTTATTCATTTTCCACAAATTTTTCCAACTGTCCACTATATGCCAGACACACAGGGCTACGCTTTGTGTACTCATTTGTCAATAAAGAGAGCTGGTCCCTTTGTCATTGAGTTCACAAATTTGTGATGAGCATTATGGGAACTCCCGGTAGGAGGACCTATAAAAAATGAATGTCTTCATGAACACTGAAATTATTTTCGAGTTGCTAGATTTTACTCTGCAATTTAGTAACCATTTTTTAAAGATTTTATTTATTTATTTGACAGAGAGAGAGAGAAAACGAGCAGAGGGAGAAGCAGAGGGAGAGGGAGAAGCAGGCTCCCTGATGAGCAGGGAGCCCGATGCGGGGCTCGATCCCAGGACCCTGGGATCATGACCTGAAGCCGAAGGCAGACGCTTCACTGACTGAGCCACCCAGGCGCTCCTAGTCAATAACCATTTATTGAAGGACTCAGGGCATGTGTCACTGATATTTAACATTCAAAGTATTTTCCAAGAATACACATCTGAATTTCTTTTGTTGTACATTTCATAATAGTATTTGTGAATAAGGAAGTTCAAAGATCAGAATTACGTCGTGAGCTTTGTTTAATACTACACATTTATACGTGTGTGTGTGTGTGTGTGTGTGTGTGTGTGTATACACGTACATCTGTCCAAAGTCATGTTGAGAACAAATTTGGGGAAAATTTTGAGTATTTGAGAAGCAAATCACACATTTACTATTTCCTTATTTATAATTGATCATATTACTGGACAAAGAGAATACTAACTCTAAAACAGTCTCTGTTTTATGATTCAAAGCCTTATCAATCAATCCTGAAATAAAGAGCATTCTAACTCTGAGGATGATGGAAAGGATATAGGGTGTTTTTTTTTGTTTGTTTGTTTAATTTGTATTAAGTTAGTGATATGTTATATGCTTTTTTTTGAATATGCCTTTCCTATTCTGAATTTCAGGCAGAACTTGAAAAACTTCTTATAAAAAGCTCATGACCCTAGAGGACAAACATTCTTTCCTACCAGATATATGACTTATCAATATTTCAATGTGTTTTTTTTTTTTTTTCAGGAGCTGTCTGCCAAGTCACCATGAGATATGGACTAGAAGTCACTCCTTCCTGAGTTTCATTATTCTATCTCCATATGATGGCATTTTTAATGAATACAAACTGGGCAGTAAAATTATGACATGGACTTCAGAAAATTGCAGTAGTTTCCAAAAGTATGAAAGAACCAAGACCAGCAATCTTGATTGGTAGGCGAGATCACTTTTGCCCAGTATTTGAATTCAAGAGACAATTTCTCTGCCATTACAGGCTTATTATGTACAGGCAATTTTAACAGGGCTTTGAACTGGGAGGAAGAGAAATAAGCTAAATCATTTGAGTGAATATAGGGTCAAGTGTAGGTATTAAAATGTTCAATGAGCAATAAATGAGAATATTGCCTTTGATGTTCATTTCTAAATGACCATAATATGATAGAAGGATGAAAAGCAAGATTTTTAAAATTCATATCCCAAGGAATCACTTAATAACTGCCAGGAACAGCTGGGTTTATTTTCATGTCCAGAGTACTAATGCCAGATGAAGAAAGATGTCCAGCTTTTAGTATTTTAATCTCTTTATAAAATACATGCAAGGGCACCTGAGTGGCTCAGTGGCGTCTGCCTTCGGCTCAAGTCATGATCCCAGGGTCCTGGGATCGAGCCCCACATTGGGCTCCCTGCTCAGTGGGAAGCCTGCTTCTCCCTCTCCCACTCCCCCTGCTTGTGTTCCCTCTCTCGCTGTCTCTCTCTGTCAAATAAATAAATAAAATCTTAAAAAAATACATGCATAATTTGCACATCATTTAAATTTCTAGGTGACTAAAACCCATGGAATGCAAAATACTACTTAAGATATAAAGCTAAGATTTCAAGGATGATTTTTCTAACATGGGGCTTGGGTTGAGGTGTCTGTATTCATAAAGATCTTCTGACTTTTAAAAATCATTAATGGCTTTTTGTTCCCCACTGGGGGGAAAATCACTTAAAAGTCATTAAAATCATTTAAAACAATTACTAAAATTTTTATGGAACCACAAAAAATCCTGAAGAGCCAAAGCAATCTTGAGAAAGAAGAACATAGCTGGAAGCATCATGCTCCCTGATTTCAAATTATATTACAAAGCTCTAATAATCAAAAAAGTATGGTACTGGCATGAAAACAGACACATAGACCAATAGAGCAGAACAGAGAAGCCAGAAATAAACCCACACATATATTTACAACAAAGGAGCCCAGAATATCAATAAGGAGAGTCTTTCCAATAAATGGTGCTGGGAAAACTGGACAGCTCCATGCAAAAGAGTGGAACTTGACCACTTTCTTACACTGTACACAGAAATCAACTCAAAATGGAGTAAAGACTTGAATGTAAAACCTGAAGCCCTAAAACTTGTAGAAGAAAACAAAGGAATAAGCTCCTTGCCATAGGTCTTGGCAGTGATTTCTTGAATCTGACATCAAAGCAAAAGCAACAAATAAATAAATGGGACTATATAAAACTAAAAAGCTCTGTACAGCACAGGATGCCATCAAACAAATGAAGAGGCAGCCTACTGAATTAGAGAAAATATTTGCAAATTATGTATCCGATAAGGGGTTAATATCCAAAATATATACAGAATTCATACAACTCAACAGCAAAAAAAAAAAAAAATCCAATTAAAAAATGGGCAGAAGACTCGAATAGACATTTTTCTGAAGAAGACATACAGATGGCTGACAGGTACATGAAAAGTTGCTCGACATCATTAATCATCAGGGAAATGCAAATTAAAACTACAATGAGCTAACACCTCACAGCGGTTAGAATGCCTATCATAAAAGAGGACAAGAAGTAACAAGTGCTAGAAAGGATGAGAAGTAAAGCGAACACTGGTAGCACGCCATTGGTGGGAATGTGAAATGGTGCAACCACTGTGGAAAACAGCATGGAGGTTCCTCAAAAAATTAAAAATAGAACTATCATATGATCCAGCAATTCTACTTCCACTATTTATCCAAGGAAAATAACACTAACTCAAAAAGATATAATCACTTCCATGTTCATTGCAGCATTAATCAAAATCGTCAAGGTAACAACCTAAGGAAGGAACAACCTAAATGTCCATTAATGAATAAAGAAGTAGTTGTGGCATATATATATATATATATAAAATGGAGTATTATCCAGCCATAACAAAGAATGCTATCTTGCCATCTGTGACAGCATGGATGGACTCTGAGGGCATTACACTAAGCGAAATAAGTCAAAGCAAGACAAATATCATATGATCTCTTTTATATGTGAAATCTAAAAAAAGTATATATATATATTTATATATATACTCACAAAGAGAGAGAATAGAGTAGTAGTTGCCAAAGGTGAGGGAGAGGGATGAACTGTTTCTGTTTTTTATGCAGTTTAAATAAGTTGAATTTTTTAAATTAAAAAAGTCACTTGTGTGTGGTTAAAAAAGTAAAAGTAAAGTACAAGGGAAAAAAATAAAATAATTACTAAAAACATTCTTTACTCCTCTCCTTCCAATCTCATGCCTGTATTTCATGATGAATTTTTCTAGGGCCTATGACATTTGGGCTGGACTTCGCTGGAGCCAGGTTATATTTTTTCAATTGAACTTTTTCTTTTTAAATAATTGTAGATTCACATGCAGTTGTAATAAAGAACACACAGTGCAGGGATCCTATGTTATCTTTTACCCAGTCCCCCCTCGTGGTGACATCTTGCAGAACGACAGTACATTATCACACCAAGATACTGACATCGTCCCGGTTGGCGTACAGAACATTTCTATCAATGAAGATCTGTTGTGCTGCCCCTTTTATGGGCATATACAATTCCTTCCCACCTCAGCAACTACTAATCTCTTCTTCATTTCTATAATTTGATCATTTCATAAATGTTATAAAAGTGGAATCATATACTACATAATCTTTGGGGATTGGCCTTTTATTTTTGATTCAGCATAATTCTCTGGAGATTCATCCAGGCTGTTGTATGTATTAACAGCTCATTACTTTTCATCGCTGGGTGCAATTCCATGGTAAGGATATGCTGCAGTTCATTTAACCATTCTTGCATTGAAGGACACATAGGTCGTTTCCAAGGTTTTTTTTGTTATCACAAATAAAATTTCTAGAAACGTTTGGGTACAGGCCCTTGTGTGAAAATGTCTTCATCTCCACCAACAATCTATGAGGGATCCCAGTTTCTCTATATACTTGCCAATATTTGGTGTTTCTACTATATTTTAAATTTACCCATTTAAATAGGTATGTAGTGGTATCTCATGTGGTTTTAACCACTTTTAACCCTAATGGCTAATGGTATTGAGCACCTTTTCATGTGCTTATTTGCTATCTCCCCAGCGAAATGTCTTTGTGAGAATTTTGCCCGTTTTCTAATTGGATTGTTTGAGAATTGTTTGATTTTTGAGAGTTCTTTATATATTCTAGACGTAGTCCTTTGTTAGACATATGGATTGCAAATATTTCCTCCTAGGCTACGGCCTATCTTTTCATCCTACCAATAGAGCACTTGAAAAAGAAAAATGTGTGTTCTGTTGAGACTGGGTGGAATGTTCTATAAATATTGGTTAGATCCTGTGGGTTGATGCTGTTGTTGAGTTCTTTGATGTCCCTGCTGACCTTCTTATAGCTGTTCGGTCGATTGCTGCCAGAGAGGTGTTGAGGTCTGCAAAGATAATTATGGATTTGTCTATTTCTCCTTGAAGTTTCTACCAATTTTTACTTCGCACGTACTGCAACTTGGTGGTGTGGTGCATGCACATTTAGGATTGTTACGTTTTCATGGATTAACCCTTTTACCATTACATAATGTACCACTCTGTCTCTAGCAATTTTCTTTGCTCTGAAGTCAACTTGATATATTAATATAGCCATTTCTGCTTTGCCCTGGTTCATGTTTGTGTGATATATCTTTTTCCTCTTTTACTTTCAACCTGCTTGTACTGATATATTTGAAGTGAGTTTCTTACAGACAGCATATAATTGGGTTGTGTTTTCTAAACCCACTCCATTAATCTCTGTCTTCTAATTGGTGTCTTTTTTCATTCCGTTTAAGATCCTACTGGCTCTCGGTATGATGACAGATTTTCTACTGAAACCATGACATTTTTGTATTCTTCTGAGACTCTGAATCTCATTTAAACCTCTGTTTTAGCTGTTTATTTCTGATCCCACTCCAGGAGCAAAAAGGAGGTGCGTCACCTCATTACTGCTAGCACATGTGAAAACAATAAACTCTACAGCTAGTAGAATTTGTGTGTGGGTGATGGGGAAAGGCTGGTCTTCTAATTTCACGCAGGAGCTACAAATTTCAGTTTATCAATAATAATATTAATACAGGCAAGTGAAAAATAATTTTGTATCTTCATCATCTAGAAATACGGAATAAATTTAGAGATAATGTCCAACATGGGACCTCAAATCATCAGATCTGGCATTTTCTATCTACTTGGGATTTCAAAATCAAATCTGTTCACTTGCTGTTTTTCTTTTTATGAAGTGGAAAATCCTGTCATGTTGATTACAAGCATGACATATCTGTACTAATTGAGCTTTAAAGCCATAGTGTAAAATACATAAAACATAATTTGTCCTTGTATTTTAGAAAAAGCGTTAAACTCATAGTGTAAACTACATAAAACATAATTTGTATTTTAGAAATACAAGGATGAATTAAAAAGAGAAACCTTCAGAATTGTTAACGTACCACTCAAGTACTCTTTCAGACCTGGCATAGAGGGGTTTCCGCCCCGGCACCCCTCTCTAAGCGTGCTCTGCTCTTGTCTTCCATTATCTGGACCCTCCCTGCCTCTGGCCCTCCAATCTTGCAGGGAAGACATGACCAGACCAAGGAGGCATGTCTGTCTGGAGCCCAGACCTACCTAGGTCACACTCTGGGACTTAGGGCCTGGGAATTCCCGGCTCCACTGGCCCCAGGCGTACTTCCAGGACCTGCATAGATCTCTTCCCAGGTCTGTTCTGCTAAGGACAGCCCCTTAGTCAGCATGGGTGCCAGGACTGAAAGGTAGCCAAGGGGGAGCTGCCTTGGTGAGTTGGCATGTGCAGAGGGCACCCAAAGGCCTCTGTGCTGGTAAGTCTCTCTGTGGTGCAGGACGGAGCCACATTTGGGAAGGGGAGTGGGACAGAGCTCCCAACATGGCGATGTTCCAGCGTGGAACTCTGTGAGTCCTACTTGGCTTTTCAAGTCCTTAGAAAGGTATATTTGTCAACGCAGAGGCTTAAAACATACCTGACAATTGGTTTGCTTGATTTGTGACATTAAAATACTTACCAGGGTCTGAGTCCTGGTCTGACCTTGCCTTTGAGCCATGTACAAACTCACATTATAGTTCAGTCCCGGCTTAAAAAACCTAAGGGCAGGCCTTACCATCAATAAGTCTTTGACAATGCTATTTCAAAAAATAAACGAGAAAACAGAGGAATTGAAATAGTTAATAATGCATACTTTCAAACATTTAGGCTTATAAACAACGTATATAGAGTAATCTTTATAAAACTGTTTAATACATCTTCCCTTTTACTGATATATACCGGTTGCCTTTCCATGTCTTAAAAATGGAAGGTATTAAGGAGCTGGCTTTCAATTTCTTCAGGAGATGAAAAATATCTCAAGTCTCTATCTGTCCAATTCTTCCCCCATCAGAGGGAGACTGGTTGCATTCTCTGTCCCACAGGGCCCAGGCACCTCTCACCTGACACTATGATGTATTGAGCAGCAGAAGCCCGGAGGTCAATTTTTCAAGAAGGAAAGGCCAGTAAATCAGAGGCACATGTCCAGAGAGAATATGAGAGCAAAGACTGCATCATGAGGTAGACTGCAAAGCCAAGTCTAGGGTGGTCTCAGCAGACAGCAAAGGCACAGTGAGGATGGCTTTGTCAGGACACAAGACAAAACTAGGGTTTTGGGTTCCCTAGATCCTCTGTGTTTATGATCTGGATCTAATTTTTTAAAGATTTTATTTATTTGTTTGAGAGAGAGAGCATGAGCGAGGGGGAGGGGCCGAGAGAGAGGGAGAAGCAGGCTCCCTCCTGAACAGGGAGCCCGATGCGGGGCTCGATCCCAGGACCCTGGGATCATGACCTGACCCGAAGGCAGATGCTTAACCAACTGGGCCACGCAGGAGCCCCTGGATCTATTTTTTAGAGGCCAGGAAGGAGTGGGCACTATATAGACTCATCTCTACAATTTCTTGTGAATGCTGTGAAATTAATATAGCACCTAATTCAGCTCCTTTTCAGTTCTGGAATATTTACAGTAACTGAGACCCTTCATAAAATAACACTTTAAACATTTGTTGTTTTTCCATGTGCCAGGCACAGTTCTAAGCACTTCCAAATTGTTCTTAAGAAGGTCTGTAGAGTCTTTGTAAGCACTCAATTCTCATGGTAACTCCATGAAGTTGGGATTATTATTATCATTCCAATTTTGAAGTTAAAAACAAGTCACTGAGGTAGAGGGAAATTAAGGAACTTGTCTGAGGCCATGCAACTAATCAACAGCAGAGTTGAGATTCAAACCCATGGGAGCTGACTCCAAAATCTGGTCCTTTTGACCACTGCATGCCACTGTCTTCTAGTGGGAGCCTCATCTCATTCACACATCTGTCTTTTAGCTACAGGTAAAATAAGCCATTGGGTATGGACTCAAACCCCTCAAAGTGCCCTGAATCTTCCAAAGGAAAAGCTCTCACAACGTGCACTTTTTTCTGTGGTCACGTTTACCCATTTCTTGGGGTCTGGTTCAGGAGGAAGGAGTCCCAAGCAGCTTTAAGGCTGTTGAGTGTTGGTGACCATCACAGTTTCGACTCATGGAGTCACTACATGTCCATCAAGCCTTGCTAATGAAATGATGGTCCTTTTACGGGGAGAGTGTCTCATGCAGACAAAATCCTGACCGGGTGCCTGCAGCCACTTAGAGAACATTATAGCTTAATTAAAACATCAGACCGCTGGCAGTGATGAAGTCAGGATTCAGAAGGCCGTATGCAGCCAGCAGTGAGCAGAGCATTTGTCATAGTTACAGGCAAAGGCCTCCCTGCCTTCAGCCTCTCCTCTTCCCTGCCCAAGTAGCCAAATTCACTGTTCCTGAATAAAGTTGACACAAGGCCATTCTCCGTTAAAACATATCTTGCCTTGGGGCGCCTGGGTGGCTCAGTTGGTTAAGCCTCAGACTCTTGATTTCAGCTCAGTTCATTATCTCAGGGTCATGAGGTCGAGCCCTGCATTTGCCTCCATGCTGGGCATGGAGCCTGCTTAAGCTTCTCTCTCTCCCTCTTCCTCTGCCTCTCCCCACTCCCCCAGCTCGCACACATGAACTCTCTCTCTCTATCTCTTTAAATAGATAGATGATATAGATAGATGGATGGATAGATGGATGATAGATAGATAGGAAAATAGAAAAATAAAAATAAAAAATATTTTGCCTTTACCTACAATCATTCATTCATTCATTCATTCATTCATTCATTCACAGCTATGAGGTACCTACCACATGTCAGGCACTCTTATAGGTGTTGGAAATACAACATTACACTGAAAAGGCCCTTGTCCCATGGAGCTTACAGCCCAGCATAAGGAGAAAGAGAATGAGCAAATAAATATGTACAATGTCAGGTAGTGACTAATTCAAATACTATGGAAAAAAAACCAAACAGATGAGGGGATGGAATCTGATAAATGGGAGTAGATAGGAGTCATGATCTGATCATCAGGGAGTACTTTTCTGGGAAGGAAGTGAACAGACAGACACTAAGGTAACCTCCAATAATCCTGCTGTGACTGCACCCAACCGTGTACCCAGCTGTGTTCTGGTGTCCACACCCTGTATAATCCGCTTCCTTTGAGTGTGAATGGAGCCTGCAGCTTGCATCTCCTGATGGAACAGGGAATGGAACAGCACTGCCATGATTACAGTATGTTCCATAAACCTCCATCTGGCTAACGGTCTTGCATGCACTCTCTCCATCATAGTCTTTGAGGGAGCTGCTAAGAATATGTGTATGCAAACTTTTGTATGGATATGTTTTCATTTCTCTGGGGTTGATACCTAAGAGTTGCTGGATCATATGATAAATTTACGGTTAAACATTTAAGAAACTACTAATCTGTGGCCACACCATATCATATCATACAGCAGTGTATGAGGGTTCCAGTTCCTCCCCATCCTTGTCAACACTTATTTTTATTTTCACCATCGTAGTGAGCATAAAGTGGTTTGTCTTTTTGTTGTTGTTGGATTGTAAAAGATCTTTATACATTCTGGACAATAGATCCTTATCAGATATATGATTTACAAATATTTCCACCCATTCTGTAGACTATTTTTTACTTTCTTAATAATGTCCTTTGATACACAAAAAATTTATATCTGCATGAAATCCAATTTATCTTTTTTTTTTTTCCTTTTGTGGCTTGTGCTTTTGGTATCATTTCTAAGAATCTATTGCTAAATTCAAGGTCATGAATATTAACACCTATGTTTTCTTCTACTGGTTCTATGGTTTTTACCTCTTATATTTAGGTCTTTCATCTACTTTGAGGTGATTTTTGTATATGGTGTGAGGTAGGGAACCAACATTCTTTTGTATGTGGATATCCAGTTGTCGCACATTTGTTGAAGAGACTATTCTATCCCCAGTTGGTCTTGGCACCCTTGTGGAAAATCAATTAACCATAGACGTATGGGTTTATTTCTGGACTTTCAATTCTATTTCATTGATCTATGTCTATCCTTACATCAGTGTCCCACTACCTTAATAATTGTGGCTCTGTAGATTTTGATATTGGGACCTGTGAATCCTCCAACTTTGTTTCTCTTTTTCAAGGTTGTTTTCACTGTTCCATATGAATTTTAGAAACAGCTTTTACAGTTATACAAAAGAGGCCACCGGGATTTTGACTGGGATTACACTGCATCTGTAAAACACTTCGGACAGTATTGCC
This sequence comes from Eumetopias jubatus, assembly GCF_037043125.1. NCBI lineage: Eukaryota > Metazoa > Chordata > Mammalia > Carnivora > Otariidae > Eumetopias > Eumetopias jubatus. Next base: position 74,530,140 of record NW_028274823.1, on the reverse strand, counting down.
TTTCTTAATAATAGGAAGTCTTCCTATTCCTGAACATGGATGTTTTCCATCTATTTAGGTCTTACTAATTTCTTCCATGAATAGTTTGTACTTTTCAGTGTACAAGTCTTACACTCCTTGGTTAAATTTACTCCTAAGTATTTTATTCTTTTGGTGCTATTGTGAATGGAATTGATTTCTTCATTTTCAGATTGTTCATTGTTAGTGTATAGAAATGCATGTGATTTTTGTGTACTGATCCTGTATCCTGTAATTTTGCTGAATTTATGCATTAGTTCTAATAGATTTTTTGTAGGTTCATTAGGATTTTTTATACATTTTAAATTGTTACATCCTCTTGACTGATTGATCCTTTCACCATTATGAAATTTTTAACTCTGCTAATGCTCCTTTTCTTGAAGACAACTTTGTTTGATTGTTAGTGTGGTCATCTCAGATTTCTTCTGGTTGATGCCGGTAAATTTTTTTCCATCTTTTACTTTCTATCTGCCCATGTCCTTATATTTAAAGTATATCTCTATAGACAGTATATAGTTGCATCACACATTTTTATGCAACAAATCCAAGGATTTGTATTCAAGAAGTCCTCTGTTTAATTTGGAATATTTATCCCATTTATATTTAATGCAATTATTGATATGTTGGGTTCAGATCTACCATCTTGCTATTTTTTTTCTATTTTCCCCTCTTTTTTGTTATGCCTTTTTTGGGGTGGGAGAGATAACTGAGTCACTTCTAGTATTCCATTTTATCTTGGCTATTAGTATTTTGCCAGTTAACTCTTTGTATTATTTTTTTATTGATTGCTCTAGTGATTACAGTTTTTACCCATACCTTACCATAGTCCAACTTGGAATAATATTAAATCACTTCACATATACTGTAAGAACCTCATATAAAGTGTTTCTATTTAACCCCTTCTGTCCTTTGTGCAATTGTTGTTATATTTTACTTTTATGTATCTACATATGTATCCTACAATACACCAATATTATTTTGGCTTTTAATGATTGTCTTTTAAGGAAATTAAATAAAGGGGGGGAAAGCTTTTCAAATTTATTTGCATAGCATTTACTACATACAGCAATTTTATTTGTTTTTAGATCCTTTTTTTTTAATCTGAGTGTCCATGTGACATCATTTTCTGTTAGCCTGAAGTACTATTTCCTTTAGCATTTGCTTCAGTGTGGATCTGGTGGGGAAGAATTCTCTTAGCTTTTGCTTACTGAGAATTTTTTATTTCACCTTCATTTTTATTAAATATTTTCACTGGATACAAAATTCTAGATTGACTGCTTTTTACTTTCACACTAAAGATATCATTCAGTCATTTGTTTTCTCTCCCCTTTTGCTTCTGGTGAGAATGTGACTGTTACTTTTATCTTTGATCACTTTTATACAATGTGCCATTTTCTCTCTGGATTCCCCTGCAGCTTTTCATAACTCTTTATTTCTATCTGCACAGATTTAGCCCAAGGTCAGCCATTTGTATCATATTTGTTGAATCTATACATTACCCCTGTTTCAATGTCATGAAAAAATGAATTTGCAGATTTTTTTTTCCAACTTATTGCCTTTGCATGGTTTACAAAAGGAGAAAGGGAAAGATACTGATTTAGACAGCCATTTTATCATTAACTATAACTGGTTGTAGATATCTGAAAATATTATTTATAAGTTCTTTTTTTTAAAGATTTTATTTATTTGAGAGAGAGAGACAGAGATAACAACGGACATAGTAAGACAGAGCACGAGCAGGAGGAGAGAGAGAAGCAGGCTCCCCACTGAGCAGAGGGCCCTATGTGGGGCTTGATCCCAGCACCCTGGGATCATGACCTGAGCTGAAGGCAGACGCATAACTGACTGAGTCACTCAGGTGCCCCTATTTATAAGTTCTTTATGTTTTTTTCATATTGTTGTTTTGTTTAAGGTCAGGGCAAATCATTTACTTGACTTTGCCTCAATCTTTCTAATGGTATTAGAATAATCATCACCTAAATAAGGTTCAGTGGCACTAAATGTCTGTAATATTTGAAGTGATTTTGTGTATGTGAATAAATATTTTTTATATAGAATTGAAAAATACTTTGGGGCACCTGGGTGGCTCAGTTGGTTAGGCGGCTGCCTTCAGCTCAGGTCATGATCCCAGGGTCCTGGGATCGAGCTCCACATTGGGCTCCCTGCTCAGTGGAGAGCCTGTTTCTCCCTCTACCTCTGTCTGCCGCTCTGCCTACTTGTGCTCTCTCTATCTCTGTTAAATAAATAAATAAAAATCTTAAAAAAAAGAATTGAAAAATATTTTATTAATTTTGGTCTGCCTATAGATGGAATTACTCATTCTGTATTCTGACCTAAACCAGCAAATGGTAAAAATGTGAGGCCACAAGCAGGGAGAAGTTGCATCCTTATCTAATCCCTTGTCTACACATACTTACCCTTTAAACATAATAAGCAAATGTAATAGATAGTTACCATACTTAAAATTGGACCCTTACTGAAAAGACCTCTCATGGCAACATGGCTCTTGCAAAAATATAGAACTAAAAATCTTTACAATACTATGATTTGATAAAATATTTTCCACTGTTTTTTGTTGTCTTTTTGTTTTTGTTTTTCTCGCATCTCTAACTGTAGCCCATAGGACAGAGAAATAGTATGAGCAGCATGGAGGAAATCTGTCTCTCAATAGAAATGGTCATGAATGTATCTGTAAAGATACGGGCTTTCAGAACTACATTACAGAAGAATTTTTAATTAAGAATAATTTCTCATGTTTTTAGTATAGTATGACTACATTCCTTGTGAGTTGTCAACACTTCAAAGGTTTTTATCTTAATATAATTTTGGTATTTTTTCACCAGATTTTAATAAACTTATTACAGATTTTTATCAGATTTTTTAATTGTACTTATAGTGAAACATGCTTGCTGTTTTTTCATTGCTTTCTTATACACAATATACATTCAACAGACTTAAAGCTAGTTCTCTCAACATAGTGCCTTTTCATTTGATGTATTTATTTTTCAGTTCTTTGACAGATTAGAGCCATCTTTATAATTCCCAACCTCATTTTAGATAGATTACAGACATACCTCAGAGATTCCATGGGCTTGATTCTCCTACTGCAATTAGGAGCATATTGCAGTGAAACAAGTCAAATGAACTTTTTGGTTTCCCAGTGCATATAAAAGTTATGTTCACATTATAATGGAGTCTATTAAGTATGTAATAGCATTATGTCTTTAAAATAATATATACATATCTTGATTTAAAAATACTTTTATTTAAAAATACATACTTAATTTAAAAATACTTTTGTCATAAATTCTATTATAAAAATATACTTTATTGCTAAAAAATACTAATCAAAATCTATTTTCAGCAAGTCATAATCACTGATCATAGATCACTGTAACAAGTATAATAATAATAATAATGAAAAAGTTTGAAATATTACAAGAATTACCAAAAATGACACAGAGACACAAAGTGAGCAAATGCTTTTGAAAAAATGGTATCAAATAGACTTGCTCAACACAGGGTTGCTACAGACTTCCAGTTTGTAAAAAACAGTATCTCTGAAGCACAATAAAGTGAAGCTCAATAAAATGAGGTATAACTATATCAATATTTTAAACATTTATAAAAGATTCTTATGTAGAAGTGTTACGTGCTCTTTCTAGAAATTCATAGAATACAGACAAGTATAAAGAATAAAATTAAAATAATATAAAAGAGTTAATATTTTAATTGCACATATGCTCCTTGAACAAAGTTTCAATTTATATGTTATTTATATATGGTTTTATATAGCAATTTTTAATTTTATTAATTTCTATTTCCACTGAGACTCCCTAGAAACCTAATTATAATGGCTGTATGGTATTACATTTTTGCATGTATCCTAACTTATCGTATTATTTCTCTTTTGTTGTACATTGAGTTAGTTCCAGTTTTCCTTATCATAAATATTACAGTTAAAACTTTGTACATAACTCTTTGGCTTCATCCTTCACTGTTTCTTAGGATAGATTGCTAGAAGTGGTTACGACTCATCAAAGGTTAGGAAATTTTAAAGTTTCTTAAGTTACATTGCCAAATTCCTTCCTGAGAAGTAGTCCCAATTTATAATTCCACTGGCAGTATAACAGAATTCTCCTCTTGCTTTATCTTCACCAATATCGAGTATTATGGTTTAAATTATCTAAATTTATAGTAATTTGACAGGCATCTTGTTTTCATTTTTATTTTTTTCTGCCTAATAGGGTGAACATTTTTATTACATTTATGAAATATTTGTGTTTCTTTGGTGAATTCTTTTTTTTATGGCTTTTGCCCAGTTTTTCTACTGGGATATGAATATTTTTCTTATTTATTTACAAAACTTTTTATATGTAAAGGGGGTAATTACTCAAAATGTCTATTAAAGTTTCCAGGAATTTTTCTAAATTGACAATAATATAACATTGTATTAGTTTCATGTGTATAACATAATGATTCACTATTTGTATACATTGTGAAACGATCAGCACAATAATTCTAGTTGATGGTAGTCACCATACAGAGTTATAATTTTTTTTCTCATGGTGAGAACTTTTAAAGGCTACTCTCTTGGCAACTTCCAAATATACAATACAGTGTTATTAACTGTGGTCACCATATTGTACAGTATGTCACCAGGACTTATTTATTTTATACCTAGAAGTTTGTAAGTTTGATCTCCCTCCACCCCCATGAGCTTATTTCACCCACTCCCCCAGCCCCCTTCCTCTAGCAACCACCAATCTGTTCTATGAGACTGTTTTTCTTCAAGATTCTACCTGTAAGTGAGATAGAAATTAAAAAAAGAAACTATTCTTTTGCAGAACATTTCTAGATACATGATGAATTTTTTCATTGTTGCTTCAATTAAAGAAATAGATTTCCATTATGCCATCTAGTAATTTATTATTAATATAAAGAAAAACTATTGGTTTGTGTATTTATCTTGTGTCTTGCCCATTCAGCTAACTTCCTGAATCCTTATAAGCAATTTTCAATGGACTTTCTGTTTTTCAGATATATTGTCATATAAACTGCAAGAAAATTAAATTTTCTTCTTTCTTTTCAGAGGACTCATTTTTTTTTTTTTTTTAAGTGTACTCTTTTTTTAAAAGATTTTATTTATTTGAGAGACACAGAGAGAGAGCACAAGTGTAAGCGGGAGGAGGAAGGGCGGGAGAGGGACTCCCCACTGAGTGTGGAGCCCGACGTGGGGCTTGATCTCATGACCCTGAGGTCATGACCTGAGCTGAAATCAAGAGTCGGATGCTTAACTGGCTGGGACACTCAGGCGCTTGCAAAGTTCCTCATTTCTATTTCATAAGCAATTTCGTTGGTGAGAACTTCTCAAACGGTATTAAATAATGATGGTCCTAGAAAGTACTCTTGACTTACTCCTGATCTTAGTGGAAATGACTCTGATATTTCGTTAAGTATGACGTGGATTACTGGATCAAGATAAAGCTCTTTATCACAGGAAGAACATGTCATTATATTCCTAATTTTCTAAAGGCTTTTTAAAATCTTGAATAAATGTTAAACTTTACTCACTTTTAGACAATATATTGAGATTATCATATGATTTTTTGTTGGACCCATTGAAGTAATGACTTCACAGATTGCCTAACATTAAACCACCCCTGAATTATTTTATAATACACCACTGAATTTAATTTTCTAGCATCTATTTATGATCGCCCTATCTATATTCATAGTAAAATTTTATCTATAACAAAATTTTCCAAATTGTTTCACGAACACAGCTTCCTGAAATCAAATTAAGCTTGTGAATTCTATGTGCTGAACCAAACATAGAGATTCAATAATATACATAAAATATTAAACACAGTGAAGTTCAATACTAAAAAGACCAGAAGAGAAAGAAAAATTTGCTTAGCCTTTCCTCCAAATCTTTCATAGATTTTCTCTGCTTAGATTTCCAGCTTTGAGTCAATTTTGCTAATTCACACTTTTTAAGAATACATTCATTTCTGCATCAAACATAATGACAACAGCTTGAATATAGGTGTTAAACTTCATGATTAATAAAAAAAGGTCTCTTTTTCTATTTTTACAAGCCCTTTAGTGTGCTTATGAGAGAGGTTGCAAAGGGCTCACCAGTTACATGCCATTGTTAAAATGAAAATTCTCTACATTCACAGTTGATACTGCCTTGAGTGATTTTCAAAATGGCAAGGACAACACTGTTACCCTCATCAGTGTTCTGTGCTCCCTGCGTACAGCATGGTGGAAGATGTTAACAGGAATGTACTCACAACTATATATTTCATTCATCTACAATATTAAATAGAAATGAACAATATACTACCAAAATCTCCAGTTAAATCTCAAAATATATTTGTTTTATTTTTTACATAAAATGAAATTGACATAGTATCATTGTTCTTCACACATAGGTAGTTATAATAGTTGATTTTATATGTCAATTTGGCTAGGCCATGATGCCCAGATATTTGGTCAGATATTATTCTGGTTGTTTTGGGGAGGGTATTTTGGGATGACATTAACATTTAGATGGGTAGGCTGAGTAAAGCAGATTGCCCTCCATAATGTGTGGGCCTCACCCAATCAGTTGAAGGTTTAAACAGAAGAAGAGACTGATCTCCCTGAGGAAGGAATTCTGCCAGCTGACAACTTTGGACTTGAACTGCAGAATAATCTCTCTCTCTCTCTCTCTCTCTCTTTTTTTAGTCTCCAGGCTGCTGGACCACTCTGCAGATTTTGGACATTAACTTCCATAATCCCATGAGCCAACTCTTTAAAATAAATCTCTCTCTCTCTCTATCTATCTATCTCTGTCTCTATATCTCTGTATCTGTCTATTATATATCTCTTCTATTGGTTCTGGAGAACCCTAATACAGTAATGAACAGTTAATGTCTTAGACTTATAGACTTTTAGAGCTGAAAGAAACCTGAGAGATCATCTAGGTCCAGAAGTAATCATCAAATGACACTGAAATAAAGCAAACATCAGTGCTTGACACTCTGCTAAGGCCTGTAGAAATCAAGTCACACATATCCAGCTCATGCTGCCAAGTGATTTAAGATTAATGTAGGCAGCACTAAGTACACAAACACCAGGAAAACATAAAAGAACCACAATACTGTCAACAGAAGTCAAATTTCATCACTTTCTGCTTTAAAAATATTTAAGGAGTACTCATGTGTTTACACAAAATACTAAATTCTTTAACATGAAGTTCAAGCCCCTAAGAAAATGTAACCCCACAGAGTGGGGTTCTGGTGGCTATTGTTATTTTCCATGTACCAGATTTGCACAAAACACCTCACCCTTTAATTGAAGAAGGAGAAACCTGGAGATCAATGGAGGTGACATCCCTCACAGTCACTGAAGGCTAGAGTATACTACTTCATGTAAGAATGTCCCTGTTTCTTCTGAGCAAGCCCAAAACGAAGACACCGAGGGAAAATCTATAGTGGGTCAAAGTCATCAGTTCCTGGTCAGTAGCTAATAGGAGGGGTAGTATTGAGGAGAGCTGGTTTATGCCTTCTGGTGATATGGTCATTTTCTCTGCTTTGGGGTTTAGTGGACTCAATGAGGTGAAAAATGGGTGATAATTATCGATTTTAATTCAAGCAATAATCCATAGGAAGTGAGCTCTACAGAGAGAGTCCTTACAATAGAAAGAGAACTGTGGCCTCATGGACAAGACTTGTCACACTTGAATGGTTTCCTGGGCCACTGAGGATCAACAATAACAGACATCAGCAGTGCGATTCCAGATGGAAGCCAAAAGAGCAGCCTATGAGGCCACAGGGATATTGAGCGTCTTTGAGAAAGGATTCAAGGTGAAGTGACAAGGATTTTGGATTAGCAAATGATAGCTAAGGATGGAACTCTCTTGATGCATTCACAGTTCATTTGGGGTCCATATACAAGACAAATAGCAGACTATCGTGTACATGGAAGGGAAATCATGGCAGTCAGTGATGGTCCCCAAAGATGGAGGACGCAAGAGGCGTACTGTTTGTGGGTGCAGATTATATGTGCAATCATTGAGATTATGATCTCTTGGGAGCTCTTGCAAGAGGAGAGGCGCCAGGCTGTGCAGCATGATGGACCCGCCCACGTGTCTGGGCAGGTGCTCAAAATAAGAAAAGCATCATGAACCATCAGAAGGAAGCCACAGGTGCCTTGGCAGAAGAGCTCTTCTTACATGGAAGCACATGTGATAATCACTTGCAAAAAAAGGGAGATAAAATTCAGATCTTTCAGATAAAAGGAACTAGAATAGGTTTGTTTTAAAAAGGAACAGGTAGAGGGGGGGCCACTCCAAACTAACTACCTGTATTATATTCCCTAGTCAACCTTCCCTTTGGTTCTCTACCAAATACTCTCTTCAGGCATTCGTCCCCATTCTCAGTCTCAGCAAATTGCCTCCGCTTCTACTTCAGAGAAAACAGAAGCTCTCAGGTGAAGAATCCCTGAACTTCTTACTATCATACCTACAGTCTTACATGCACCCTCCTCCACACTTTCCTCCTTGCCTCCTAACACAGGAGAAGACTTCTGGCTCCACTAGGATGTCTGCCACCTCTCCTAGATGGCCACCTCATCACAGAACAGGAAACATCCGTCTACAGGCTTTATTCTAGGTGAGCCTTTTTTTTTCCAAGCAAGCATCGCTCAGTCTCTGAACTGAACTGAGGAAACACAATTTTGATAGGCGGTGTGGGTGTCATGAGCCACTGGGATCGTATGAAATATCCGGATTAATCATGTTTATAGAAATGGTGCCAGTTACTTCGTACTATTGTCTTTGGCTTAAAAAGAAACAGGATCTTATTTCACTGATAGGTTACCTTGGAGGTACAAGGTGACTGCTATTATTATTACTTATTATTATTTTGCAAGCAAAGAAAACTTGTATATGTCTATCTCTTCTTAAAACTATTGTCTCGGGGCGCCTGGGTGGCTCAGTTGGTTAAGCGACTGCCTTCGGCTCAGGTCACGATCCTGGAGTCCCGGGATCGAGTCCCGCATCGGGCTTCCTGCTCAGCAGGGAGTCTGCTTCTCCCTCTGACCCTCTTCCCTCTCGTGCCATCTCTCATTCTCTCTCTCTCTCAAATAAATAAATAAAATCTTAAAAAAAAAAAAGAATAGTGTATGTTTAAAAAAAAAAAAAACTATTGTTTCTATTGTTCAGTCTGCTGGGCTTTTGGAAAAGTCCTCTGGCTTAAAAATGGAAGATATTAATTCCTTCTCTTTCCCACAGAAAACAACTACCAATATATGTAACTCTTCATAAGGGTCGGGATTGACCTCAGATCTTTTTAGAATCACGATTCCAAGTCTTTCCCTTCACAATCTCTACACATTCTGTGTCCTGGTTTCTACTACTTCCTCCCACTTTTCTAGATACTTCTCTGTATTCTTGGCAGCTTTCTTTTCTTGTCCATTATATGTATGTTTCCCAGGGCATGGTCATAGTCTTTCTACTACTATTCACTGTACCTAGACAGAAGGATTCACTCTGAGATTTCAATTACATTCCTGTGCTACTGACTCCCCCCAAATCATATTTACAGTGCGAATCTTTCTCCTGAGCCCCACTTAGATGTCTGATAGGTACTTCCAGTTCACCATGTCCAAAGCTGTTCTTATCCCCCAAACTCCGTAACATAACCTCTGTTCACTGTTCCCTCAGATGCTGCCATGATGGCTGTGCTAGAAACTCTCCTCGTCACCCACACCATCGGAACATCTCACTACTTGACAACCACTTCTTGATGTGCGAACTTTACTGGGCACAAATTCTGTTTACCTGAATCTATCAACATAGCCTGACCCTGTGCTCAGACCCAAATGCCTCACAGGGATGAGATAATATCATATCATTTGGTAACTTCTTATGAACGGTTCATGTGTGCTAGACTAAAATTTTTAAAAACATTTGGCTGATCATTAAAGGAAAAGAGCACAGGAATGATGATACTCGGGACATTCTCTCCAATATTCCCCAACTGTGAGCCTCCCCTTGTGGTGTATTCATAGTCATAGTGTATTCCTTCAGTGAACACAAGGCAAGTCAGTCCTCGCTCAGTGACAGGTGCTGGGGGAGCAGAGGTACACGGCAGTCCTTGCCCCTAAGCTGCTTACAGTGTGAGGGGGGAGAGTGGTAGGGACATCATCACCATTAGCGGGGCAAGTCCTTTCACACGAGGTACAGGACCCAGGAGCGGCGGGGGGGGGGGGGGGGGGCGGGACCACAGAGCACCACTCAGACCAGTGCTATGTGGCAAGCTTCCCGGAGGCGGTGACATTCAAGATGGGTTTGAACTTGAGTGTTTCTTCACTCCATTCTCCATTCAGTCATTTATTGAATGAGTCTCTCATCAGCTGCTTCACAACTTCTCCTTAAGGAGCCATCTGATCAGGTCCTCAATCTCCAGCACCAAGTGGACCTTTGCTTTTACTGTTCAAAACCTTGGAATCCCAGAGTTTGACATGGAAGGGAGAAGATGTAGGCCAGATCAAATTAAGAAAAGAAGAAAAATAAACAGCTTCCCCAGCTCCCTGTCTTACTTTCAGGGAGCTGGACTGTCAGGCCGACCTCATGCAGATGGATGGGAAGGTTGGGAGCCACATTTAACACGCCCACTGTCTGCAGATATTTTCCAGATGCTTCTGTCTGGCATTGGGAGTACACAGTGCCCTCTTTCTGAATAAGTCACAGAACAATTACAGCCCAAGGGAGGGGAGTGTTCCGTCTCTGCTGCCACCACAGTGACTCAGAAGGGACCGAGAGGCCACAGCATGACAGTGGGGCTCAGAGACAAGAGCCCCCGCCCAACATCACCAGTGATTGTCTGGGATGGCAGAGTCAGTGGGAGAGCTGATCCCAATGCTCAAGCCTCATTGGTGCTTTGGTTGCTGACACCTGAGGTGATGTCAACTGGCAAATAATCCAGACTGAGTTGTGCCTTCCGAAACTTCAGCTCTCCCTGCTGTTGGCTTTGGAGCCAAGCTCTACCTCCAGCTCCTTGCGACACTGCTGAGAGACTGAAAGTACAAATGGGCAACGGCTAGACCATGCATAAAAAATAAAACTCTGACCCATAACCTGCAGTGACCTGTTCAGGACACCGACCGCTATGTACAACAAACAGCCTAGGGGGCCAGGCTGCTGTAAGTCAGACTTGTAGCAAGTCAGGCTGCTATCTCTAGTAATAATCCAGGGAGCCAGATAATAACCCATGTAACAATCAGCCCCCAAATGGCCAGGACTTGATTAATAACTGGCAGCTTCCTTCATTTCTGTTCCTGCTTCTGATGTAGGACCAATATGCTCCCTTAACCAACCACATAGGATGTCCTGCTTTCACTTGGCCCACCTCCAGTCACCCCAGAATGACAGCAAGCACTCCAGGCATGCGTGGAAATTTCCATTTTGTTCACTACAAAGCTTTCCCACTCCTCTGCCGGCCTTTGCGTCTCCACCAACACACAGGTGATGGTGGCTGACTCCCTCGCTATAGCAAGCTCTCCGTCACAGGCTTTGCCTCTTATTTATCACCACACTGCCGTTCAGACTCGTGGGCTGTCATCTGCAGCCTCAAGCTCTTGGCTCCAGATTGTGCCCTCTTGGTTCTTTTCTGGGCATGCGCTCAAGAATGAACAAGAGAAAGCTAAGGTTGTTTGAAAGGGGTGAGGTGGAGCAAGATTATGCTTTGGGGTAATAATGCAGAAATGTGAGAAGATAAAAGTGACATTCTCATCTCTGAAAACACAGTTTTCAGGGACAGGTGCAGACATGGATGCGGGTGTGGCTGTGGGGACAGGTATAGACAGAGATACTGGTGGAGCTGTCGTTTTTCCTCTATGTGCTGTAAAGGACGAGGTAAGGAGTGGAAAATCACATCGAAGGCAAAGTGTTTTATTCCCTGATAGACCCACAATAAGAAAGTCAAAAGAAAAGGAAAATGAGTAACTGACAACTGTACAACCACAGCAATAAAATTTCTCCTTGAAAACTTGCCACACATTGGCTGACTTGTGTGTGCATTTCCAAACTATGCATGGGTGTGTACGCGCACACACACACACTCTAGGCAATATCCAGCAATACACTCATTATTTTCCTTCTTCCTTACCCACAGGCAATCCCATGATTCTTTATTAAATTTTATTTTTATTATTTTTTTTAGAGAGAGAGTGCAAACTGGGGTGGCGGTGGTAAGGCAGAGGGAGAGGGAGACTCTCAAGCAGACTCCCCGCTGAGCACAGAGCCCGATGCATGGGGCTGGATCTCACGACCCTGAGATCACGGCCTGAGCCAAAATCAAGAGTCGGATGCTTAACCGACTGAGCCACCCAGGGACCCCCCACTTTATAATTGCATCTAAATTATATGCAATGAAATGTGAATATCATCAATCACCTTATCAATACTGGAAATATTCTAGATAATTAATATACGGCACAGAAAGGGAAGGCTGCCAACACTTATTCTTATTCTCTTTATAAAGTAGCAGTTGGACCCATATGGTGCTAACACTGATACTGAGCCACGAGGAAATTGTAAGCAGCCTGTAGTACTGAGTTTCTAAATGGGCCATACGGTCTTTCTTACCTAACTCCCTCCACTCCCTCCTCTCCACCTCACTCAGCCCCACCTCCCTCTGCAAGCTTTTGCTCACCTCCATCTCTGGTATTTACCTCTTAAACATCATTCCTTTTTAAAATTCCTGTCTTGAAATTCAGAGAATTGCGAATTCAGCGGTTACATACGAGGACCAGGAAGTGTCTGTATCCCTCTCAGCAACAGGTAACGAAGCTTCCTTGACACTGGCACAGTTATCACAAGTCCCTCCTGAGACGTCTCTTCCTTTGTCTCTGTACCTGGTGGTTCTTGTTTCCCGCACAGAACGCTGTCAACTCCAGGAGCAGGGTGAGCATTCAGCACACTACGTGGAATCCCAGGGACTAACCACTCCCCTTAATGACCATCCCCCGCACCTGCTGTACGTCAGTCACTCTGGGAGGTGCAGAGATTTTACATAAAGTATTCAGGTGGGGCGGACACAGCTACCCCAAAATGTCTCCCTCCTTCTTCAAAAACACAATGTTGTTTCCTTGAAAGACTGATCAAAACACACCTCCACAAAGATGTCCCAACTGAGTCCCAGAAGGCCCTTATTAACAGGTCCCTCCAGCACCCCAGCTGCATTCAAACTGACATATGAAACCACATTCACACAATTTCTTCCCCGGGCTCTGGCCTCATGACTGTAAGCACTCTTGTCTACGCCCGCGTGACATTTTCAGTTCCACTTCTCGACCAACGTGGTTTCTGATGCCTCCATCCCTGTGTACATCTGTCTGGAAAACAGAAAGGCGGGAGTTTTCAGAGTGCATCCCCCAACCAAAACACGTAATTACATCTTTTGTAGGAAATGAGTGAGGCAGAAAGCAACTGAGGTACTGCTAAGCGTACCAGTGCTTGGACAGGTTCCTTTTGCCAATTTGGGGGAAAAATGTTATTTCCCATCAGCCACACAGAGCAAAAGCCTGAGCAGCCCATGGGAAAGAAAAGCTTATGAGAATTTTTACAAGCCCTCAACTGGGCCCTTGAAGTGTAATCCAGCCGTGTGACAGGGACAGAAATGCTGATTGCTGGTGGCCTCACCCTCACTCCGTCTCCCCACTCATCCACGAGGTCTTTTTTTCTCTGATAGTGTTAGAGGTGGAGAAAATGTGGAAGGCTGAGCTGGCAGAAAAAGGGCCATCGAGACAAATTCCCAGGCAAATAACACCAACAACAACCTGAAGGGTGAGGAGGGGCTGAGGGAAGCTTAGCTAAAGTAAGAGAACAGTGAGCAAGCGGTGAGGTGACATGGGAAGGTCTGGAAGCAGAAGGATTGGGGACAGTCCTCATGATAAGTGATTCTTTGTGGAAAGAGACAAACAGGTTTTCCACGAGTCTCTCATGTGTCTTATGATGGAAAACCCCCACCTCACCTTCACGCTCTCTACACATCCCCGAGAAACTTTCCAAATAGACCGACATTGTTTGGCCAGGCTTGTCTGGTGTTGGATGACGTGTGAAGGCTGCCTTCAAGGCAGAAACAAAGGGGCCTGTTGTTCGGTGGCCTGCCAGCCAGGAACTGGGGCCTCAGTACCTAACCATGCCTTGGCTTGAACCCCAACCTAGAACTGGGTCAAGAGAGTGAGTTCACAACTGCTGAGGTTCTGGACTGGTGCTTGGAGGAGCTTGGGGGTGTCACAAGCACAATCTGTGATGACCCCTGGAATCCCGCTCAAAGTAGAAGAGAAGCAGAGGAAACTACTCTTGAGTTCAGAGTTACAGTTTTGGGGAAAAAAAACTGAGCCTCTGCATATATCACATAGAAACCAAACCTTTGCATGAATCTACCTCTCTCTGACTGGGAAAGACTAAGAAGATTTCTCACAAGTTCATAGGTCTGACCCAAATTTCTGGGAGGCACAAGTCTACAGGATTTGGATACTTTACAAGAAGGGGAGAGGTGTCTAACTCTCCTTGGGGTCACTGCCCTGTGTCCTGGCTGAGACCACCACGGCGCTGCCTGCCAGTGACGCAGGTTTAGAACCTGTGTGGAACATTAGGCGTGTCTGCATCACGTCACTGTAGGAGCAATTTTATATCTGGGAGTTGTTTTATTTTATTTTATTTTAGAGAAGGCGGGGGATGGGCAGAGGGAAGGGGAGAAAGAGAATCCTAAGCAGGCTCCACGCCCAGCGTGCAGCCCAACGTGGGGCTCGATCTCACAACCCTGAGGATCATGACCTGATTTCATGACTTGATTTCAACCAGAGTTGAAATCAAAAGAGTCGGCCGCTCAACCAACTGAGCCACCCAGCACCTCTGGGAGTTACTTTAAAAATGTAAGTTTCTCCAAGAGCCGTGTGAATTCTAGAGCAACACTGACGTAGATAGAGACAGCAGTGGCTGTGTTCAGAAAGTAAGATCAAATAACAACACTGGGACCAAAACTAGCAGTGTAGACCTTGAAGGGGAAGGACCCTACATATGACTCAGCCTGCTGAGGGCAGATTTTTGATAAATAAGGACCTAGTGGGTGGTAATAAGAATATTTCCCAGCCCTAATCAGTGCCTCCTCCTGCCCCCTTTCCTTCTTGCTTCGTCCATCCCCCAGCCCCACCCCCATCTTCTGGTTTGGATCATACATGATGCCTCTGATTCACTTCCAGGTGATGGAGGTGATAATGAGGAATACCTGAGCACTAAGCCCCAGGTACCTCACTGGACCTAGAACTTGGGGAATGTATTTAGTAAGCAACTCAGCACCCCCTGGGACTTGGGGCAATGGATAGATCCTTGCTCCCAGCATGGTTTTGACGATGAAAAACATCTGGTGGCAGATTGTACCCATGAGGAAAGAACTCTGTGAAGACCCCATTCTTCTCCTCTGGCAGAAGGCTAGCCCCTGGAACCACGGAATGACACCCACAGCACCCCCGGGGAACCTTCCACAGTATGTTTTTCCCAAGACAGCTATCCAGGCTCGGTATGAAATCATATGTCAATTTATATTTGTTATATGTGAAAATTGTTTGGGTATCTTGGATGGGAGAGGGATGTTATCATACTTCGTATTGTTGAAATTTGGTACTTAAAAAACATTAACAGCTTTCCAGTGGCGGGGTTTCTGGAAGCAGATTAGTGATTTTAAGAGAGGGACAGTTTTACCAAGGTGTTTTTTTTTTTTTTAAGAGAATCTCAGTGCCTCTAATTTGCTGATGCCAAAGTACGTGAGCCTGTTGAGAGAGCCAGCACTATGCTGGGTGACAGCACCCCCCCCCCCCGCCACAAACCCCCAGCAGCAGCCATGGAGTGAAAAGAGAGCCACTTCCGTGAGGAGGAGAACTCGGAGAGGCAGAGCTGTCTAAAGTGGACTTTCTAGAAGTCCTGGTAGGTGATGTGCAGACACTCTCTTTACTGCTTAGGGAGCAATCTTAGGTAGAGCTTGGTTCTCAGTGGTCTTCTTAGGTCTGTTTTGTGCTCCTTCTGGGTGCCGCGCCATGGGGAGACCGGCCTCAGGGCTGGAGCGAGGCCCCGTTGTATGCTGCTTGTATTCAGGTTATCTTATCTACAAGTCAAAGCCATATGTTCCAACATAAAGACAGAGTAAGCTTTCTGTTCATCACAGAGGTGCTTATGGAGTCTACACTGGGATTCAGACATGACAGTGGTCAAGAGACATTTTCATATTTTTGGCGTCAGAAATCTTGCCAAGATGAGGGTTGTACATGAGTTCCTGTTGGCAGAGATGAGACCTCATTTTAATGAGGAATTTACATACAGTCTGGGAAATCCTGAGGAACCCAGGATCACTCAATCTTATGAGACATTATTTGAATATTTAAATAGTATAACTTGCTTTGCTTCCATAAAGATGCCACTGTTGATCTGTCATTAGGGGAACATTCACTCAACGTTTTTGTCTTGCTGTCTTTTGCCATTACTGGGTTTTGTGGTTATTGTTGTTGTCTGTTTTTTGTTGTTTTTTTTTTTTTAGCAGTGTTGACAGATTCTCCGTGAAAAATGTACAATCTCTTACGAATGCACACTAGCTACTAGGCTATGATCAGGAACGTGAGTAGGGTTGGAGGCATAGTCTGTAACTGAGGATTAGAGAAGACAGGCTTGGTCATATGAAGACGAAATCTATATCCTAGGCCCTAATAATAATTTGTACTATTTTATTCATTCATTTAAGACTTTCAATGTGGTTCTGCTCGTGCCAAGCCAGGACTACTATGAGGGCCATAAAGATGAATGACTTGCCTTTGAAGGGGAGCAAACTTGAACACAAATAATTTCTTGTTTATTTTATTTATTTATTTGACAGACAGAGCACACGCATGGAGCAAGTGAGGGGAAGGGTGGAGGGGGAGGGAGAGGGATAAGCAGACTCCACACTGAGCACAGAGCTGGACGCGGGGCTCGATCTCACGACCCTGAGATCATGACCTGAGCTGAAACCGAGTCGGACAGTTAACTGGCCGAGCCACCCAGGTGCCCTGAGCACAAATAATTTCAATGCAATATTAAAAGTGCTGGAACAAAGTTGTATGTGAAAACAGAAGTGTGAAGCAAATTCTTTACCTGGGGAGGTAGGAAGTTTCAGAGAGAAGGTGACAGCTGAAATGCATTCTGAAGGGTAAGTAGGAGATTTCCTTAAGGAGGATTAAAAAAAAAAGAGAGAGAAGAACACCTTTTGTTACTTATCAGCTCTCGCAAGGCTCCAGCTTCACAACTATGTTCTCCCCTTGGAAGCAGATAACCCAGACTTGGCTTTAAGACTGAACAAATGGGGGCGCCTGGGTGGCTCAGTGGGTTAAGCATCTGCCTTTGGCTCAGGTCATGATCCCAGGGTCCTGGGATCGAGACCCACGTCGAGCTCCTTGCTCAACGGGGAGTTTGCTTCTCCCTCTCCCTCTGCCTGCTGCTCCCCCTGCTTGTGCTCTCTCTCTCTCTGTGTGACAAATAAATAAAATCTTGAAAAAAAAAAAAAAGACTGAATAGCTGGTATTAGTCAATGCAGAGTTTGTCTACATGAGCTCTGCCAAGGGCTTCAGGGGACACACCAGAAGCACAGACTAGGCTCTCACTCAAGAATTGTACGGATCATGTCTTTTGGATAAAACCACTAAGAACGAAAGAGCACACCGTCTTAAGTCCCCAGATCAGATGGAACAGAAATAAGGGCAGTAGAACCTCGGAGAAAGAATCCTATGAGCTGCTCTCTACAAGTAACACTTATTTGTTTCTTTGTAAACAAGGGTAAAAACAAAAACAAAAAACAAAACCAAACGAAAACCAAAAAACTAAGTCTCATCTCTTGAACGATGCCTTATAAAAAGAATCTCAGCCCTTTATCAGTTATAAGATCTTGTCATTTCTAGTCAGGAATTGTCTTTAATAAAAGATCTTCTATAGGCAGAGGGGAAAAGAAAGGTATTCATTTACCAATAAGGGTCAAAAATAGACACACATAAAAAGATCACATCAGCTTTTAAACAGTAAGGCAGAAACTAACTTTTTTTTTTTACATTTACCAGTGTATTAGAGGATGTAAGAAAGGGATACAGATGAACAGCCAGGTAAAGAGACACATTGTAAGGGTCCCAGAAAGGGAAGAGAGAGAGAGAAAGGAGCAGAAATATAGTTTGAAGAAATAAATGACTGAAAATGTCCCTAACCTGGGGAGAGAAAACAGACATCCAGATCCAGGAAGCACACAGAGTTCCAAATAAGATAAAACTAAAGAGACCCACAACCAAGACATATTATAATTAAAATGTCAAAGTTAAAGACAAAAAGAGAATATTAAAAGCAGTAAGAACAGGGGCGCCAGGGTGGCTCAGTCAGTTAAGCATCTGCCTTCAGCTCCGGTCGTGACCTCCAGGTCCTGGGACAAAGCCCCGCATCTGGCTTCCTGCTCAGCAGAGAGCCTGCTTCCCCTCTCCCTCTGCCCCTGCCCCCTGCTCATATGCGTTCTCTCTCTCTCTCTCTCTCTCTCTGTCAAATAAATAAATAAATCTTTAAAAAGGAAATTTAATATCAGTAAGGGAAAAACAACTTGTTATGTACAAGGGAACCCCCAGAAGACCATAAGCACATTTTTCAGGAGAAACTTTGTAGTCCAGAAGAGATTGGAATGATATATTCAAAGTCCTAAAAGAAAAAAATCTCCCAACCAAAAATACACTAACTGGCAAAGTTACCATTTAGAATTGAAGGAGAGATAAAGAGTTCTCCAGACAAACACAAGCTAAAGGAGACTTCATCACCATTAAACAAGTCTTACAAGGAATGTTAAAGGGATTTCTTTAAGCTGAAAAGAAAGGGCACTAATTAGTAATAAGAAAACATATGAAAGAATAAATCTCACTGAAAAGGTAAATATATAGTAAAGGTAGTAGACGAATCATTTATAAAGTTAGTATGAAGATTAAAAGACAAAAGTAGTAAATATAACTATGATGACAATAATTAGTGGATACACAAGACAAAAAGATATAAAATGTAACATCAAAAACAGAAAACATGGAAGAGGAGGATAAAAATGTTGAACTTTACCTGTTATCAACTTAAACTGTTACAGATATAAGTTGTCATATGTAAGCCTCATGGTAACCACAAAACAAAAGCCTACCACTAAAAAGGCACCAAACCATAAGAGAGCAAGAGGAGAAAGGATCAGAGAGGAGCTCAAAACAGCCAGTAAACAATTAACAAAATGGCAATAAGTACATACCTATTAATAATTACTCTCCATGTGGGGCGCCTGGGTGGCTCAGTCGTTAAGCGTCTGCCTTCAGCTCAGGTCATGACCCCAGGGTCCTGGGATCGAGTCCCACATCAGGCTCCTTGCTCAGTGAGGAGCTTGCTTCTCCCTCTCCCTCTGCTGCTCCCCCTGCTTGGGCTCTCTGTCTCTGACAAAAAATCATTAAAAAAAATGCATTTATCTTAAAAATAATAATAATAATTACTTTCAGTGTAAGTGGACTTAGTTCTCCAATCCAGAAGATACAGGCTGTCTGAATGGATTAAAAAAAACAAGACTCTGCTATGTGCCTGCCTATAAGAGACTGACTTTAGATGTAAGGACACGTACAGAATGAAAGTAAAGGATGGAAAAAGAGGTTCCATGAAAATGAAAACCAAAAGAAAAGCTGGGGTAGCAATACTTCTAACACACAAAACAGACTTTAAAACAGACTGTAATAAGAAACAAAGACGGGCATTACATAATGATAAAGGGATCAATTCAGCAAGAGAATGCAATATTTGTAAATATTTATGCACCCAACATAGGAGCACCTAAATATATAAAGCAAATATTAATGGTCCTAAAGAAAGAAGTTGACAGTAATACAGTAATACCAGGGGATTTTAATGCTCCACTTACATCAATGGATAGATCATCCAGACAGAAAGTCAATAAGGAATTATCAGCCTTAAATGAAACAATCCACCAAATGGACTTATAGATACATACAGAACATTACATCCAAAAGCAACAGAATACATATCCTTCTCAAGTGCACATGGAATATTTTCCAGGATAGATTATATGTTCATAGGCTACAAAACAAGTATTAATAAATTTAAGAGGACTGAAATCATATCAAGCATTTTTTCCAACCACAAGGGTATGAAACTAGCAGTCAATTACACGAAAAAAACTGGAACACTCACAGATATGTGGAGATTAAACAACACGCTACTGAACAACCAATGGGTCAAAGAAGAAATAAAAGGAGAAATAAAAAAATACCTTGAGACAGATGAAAACAGAAATATACCAAAATTTGTGGAATGCAGCAAAAGCAGTTCTAAAAGGGAAGTTCATAGCAATTTAATGCCTAACTTAAGAAACAGGAAGTCTCAAATAAAGAACCTAACTTGACACCTCAAGGCACTAGAAAAAAAAGAATAAATGAAACCCGAAGTTAGAGGAAGGAAGAAAATAACAAAGATTAGAGCAGAAATAAAACAAGAGATTTAAAAAACACAGTAGAGAAGATCAATGAAACTAAGAACTGATTCTCTGAAAAGATAAACAAAATTGACCAGCCTATAGCTAGACTCACCAAGAAAAAAAGAGAGGACTGAAATAAATAAAATCAGAAATGAAAGAGGAGATGTTATAACTGATAGCACAGAAATACAAAGAATCATAAGAGACCACCTGAACAATTAAATGTCAACAAATTGGACAACTTAGAATAAATGGATAAATTCCTCGGAATATACATATCCATACCAAAGCATATACACTTTGTCTATATACACACTTTGCTGAGATTTTGAGTAGGAATGCACTGAATGTATAGATCCAGCTGGGAAGAACTGACATTTTGACTATACCAAGTCCTCTCCTCGAGGTATTTGGGATATCTATCCATTTGTTTAGTTCTTTGATTTCTTTCATCAGAGTTTTATAGTTTTCCACACACAGATCTTATTCTTGTTAGATGTATATCGAAGTTTTTCATTTTCTTTGATGTTAATGTAAGTGGTATTATGATTTTCATTTCAAATTCTAATCATTTGTTGTTGGTATATAAACAAGAAATTGACTTCTTTTTTATTGTTATGTTAATCACCATACATTACATCATTAGTTTTTGGTGTAGTGTTCCATGATTCATTGTTTGTGCATAACACCCAGTGCTCCACGCAGAACGTGCCCTCCTCAATACCCATCACCAGGCTAACCCATCCCCCTACCCCCCTCCCCTCTAGAACCCTCAGTTTGTTTTTCAGAGTCCATCATCTCTCATGGTTCCTCTCCCCCTCCGACTTACTCCCCTTTTCTTCCAAGAAATTGACTTCTATATATTAATCTTGGATCCTAAATCACTTATTGGTTCCAAAAGTGTTTGTGTTGACTCTGGGATTTTTTACATTGACAATCATGCCATTTGCAAACAAAGAGAGTTTTATTTGACCTTCTCAACCTATAATATCTTTTATTAATGATGAATAGGTGTTGGATTTTGTCAAAAGCTTTTCTGCATCCATTTATATAATGATGTGATTTTTCTTTTTTGGCTTGCTGATGTGATTAATAACATTAATTGCTTTTCCAATGTTGAGGTAGCCTTGCATTCCTGGAATAAATCCCACTTGGTCATGGTGTATAATTCTTTTTATAAATTGTTGGACTTTATTTGCTAATATTTTGTTGAGGACTTTTAGTCTATGTTCATGAGATGTATTGGCCTATAGCTTTTCTTTTTTATAATATCTTTGTCTAGTTTTGGCATTAGGGTCATGTTTTCTGCTTACTGTTTGGCACACACAGGCAAAACTTAGCATGCAAGTCTTCATCATTCACAGTCCAAGACGGACCGTCAGACATGGGAAGTAGTACTGTTCTGTCTGGTGATCTGGTGATCCAGATTCAACTTTTCTAGAATCATGTGGAAGAGGAGTAGGCAGCAAAGCCACTGTGAGAGCAGATATGACACAGCTGTTGCAGGTGTTGGAGGAAGATGTGAATCTCAAACGGAGGCAAGCCATTCTCATTATCAACCAAGCACCAGGTCCCAGATTTCTCATTTAAATTGTAAAACTGTCAGAGAACATCTTTGTGAGAGGAATGTTCTCTGGAAGAAGAGAAGTAACTCTGGTTAAACATGAACTCCCACAGTATATGTGTGATCCAGGGAACAGGAATCCTTAAGGAACTCTGCTGGAACCAATTTAGTAAAGTGTCAGATTCCCCTGTTCCCTCAAGGAGTATTTGATGATGGTGATGCTATCTGGAGAGATAAGCACTTCTCTATGTGGGCCATGAACTGAAATGAAATTAGCTTGCTCCCTTCACAGGTTGCTGGGGATGCCAGTGGATGTAAGACCAGGAAGAGTCTGTGGCCTTCCATTCATATGGCAGCTGCATCATCAATGTGGATTCATGTTGGAGGGATGGGGCATCAGATGGATCCTGAAGATGGGCTATCAGACTTGCCAGACTGGCATCCCTTTTGTCCTTAATGCCCAGAGACCATTTACCAACCACTGCTCTGATTCTGAAGTGTTGTGAAGGAAAACAACCGTGAGCTGATTCAATAAACGTCTGGCCCACCTACTCATGTTTCCGTCCAGGTGAAGAGGACAGTGCTTTTAAGGCAACAGAGCCTCAGTGGTCAAAAAAAAAGAGCTGCTATCCTGACTCATCACACCGAAACATTCCCAGAAGACAGAATCCATTTCGGTGCCTCTTACCTTTTTTTTCCCCTCAGACAAAGAAGTTCATGAATAAAGATTAAATTCTCTTTTCTCTCAGTTCCCTTTGGAGCTTACAAGGGATCAGATTCCAGTCAGTACATAACTGTTTACCATGAGACACCTCTCAGGGAGAGAAGGGTTTGTTTTCCCAACCGCTATTGATAATTAATCAGCACTTGCACAGATTAAAATACTCTTTCGATGCCAGATATACTGTAGAAATTGTTATTAATTTTTTTTTCTTGGCAATCATAGTTTTCCCTATTTTACCAATGGAGAATTAAAGATGGCGCGCCTGGGTGGCTCATGGCTTAAGTGTCTGCCTTCGGTTCAGGTCATGATCCCGCAATCCTGGGATGGAGCCCCACATTGGGCCTCCTTCTCCCTCTCCTTCTGCTGCTCCCCCTGCTTGTGCTCTCTCTCTGTCTCTCAAATAAACAAATAAAGTCTTAAAAAAAAAAGAATTAAAGATACTTGGGAGAAAACAGGAATCCCAGATCAAAGACTGAGCAGAGGTTAAAGACATGTTCATAATCAATACAGGTAAAAGGTTCAAACAGGCATGACTTGTTTGTTAGCTCTTTTGTGGGGCTCTCTTAGTTCTAGTATCTACTGATTAAATTGAATCAGTCTGAGCAGTTAGAAAAGGCAGGCTAGAAATGGTGAGAATTTGAGTTGCAGATCATTTTAAACTAAATTTTTCTTCCATATTATCGATCGTCTCAGGAGCTTTCAGCTCATTAGTTTGCTGAGCCTGTTTTAATGAAAGTGTACCCTGTCATTCTTGGTTTTTGTGGGAATGTGAATCGCTGACATTCTTTAAAATACGTCCTCAAGTTAAACTTTCCCGTCATGATCCCACTTACTTCCATAAAGTCAGATGGGATAAGGCAAACCTCAGTCTGGCCGAATCATCCTGCAATTCCAGACGAGTGGCTCTGAATTAATGAAGCTTTAGGGTGATTTGCAAGAATCGGTGCGCTAATAAATTTGTGTTAGTCCCGATCACAAGGCAACCATGTCCCCACTTCTCCAGACGTCGACTATAACTCTGCAGAGCTCTGGAGAGAACACGGGGCTAGCTCCCAGAAAATCAGTACAGGGCCCTCTCTGAGCCACAGTAGGTGAGAGAAGATTGGAGGGGACACCCGGGTGTCTTCCCAGGGTACGTGTGCAAGGCTGAGCTCAGGCTGGGGGACCCTTGCCTCGTGTTCTGCAGCGCTTCACGAACAAGGCTCTAGCATTTCCCTTTCAGAGCTTTCAGGCCGACCTAGTTCCCACTGAGTCATTTCCTACCCCATCTGTTCACACCTCAGACCTCTCCCATTCTTGCTGCTTGTTACCAGCTCTGTACCCATTATTTCCTCTCTCCACTTGAGCTCTTAGATTCCTCTTAATAAAGCTGGCTTCTAAAAAGCCTTGGCGTTCTTTCTTTTTCTCTTCTCCCTATTCCTGTGTCGCCTGTATGGGGAAAGTAATCTTTTCTCCAAGTGCCTGACAAGACTGTTGCAGGGATTAAAGGAGGTAATGAAAGTGTGAAGTGGTTCTTTCGTGTGCAAGGGACCCTTTTTGTTCACTGGGTATTTATCCCACCGTGACACCTAGAAAGTCACATTCTCCAACCACTCTACCTGCCTTCTAGACCGCGGTGTGTTTGTAGGAGCGAAAGGCTTTCATGTGTAGCTTTTGTTGACTTCCAAGTATAGGTGCATTCTCCAACAATGGCTGATGTTTAAGCTACGAATGTGAAGTGTGCAGATGCGCAGAGTTGCTCCTGAACATATCGAACAATTGACACTTGGGAGCCTGTCTGAGCCAGCAGCAGCTCACCACTGGGGATGGCCCAGATTACAGGGTCATGAGCACCCAACAGTTTTACTGTCCAAAATCGTGACCTGTTCCAGCTTCCTCATCCCAGGATGGCAACTCTGCTGCCTCCCCTAACAATGACCCTCATGAGGGGCTGCTCCTCTGGACATACCTGCCCCCCTACCTATACCCCTGCTGTGCCTACTCTGGCCTGCACAGGGCTGGGGGAGGCGGGAGGAGGTGACCCTTCTCAGCTAGTGCTGGCTCACAAGGACACACCGTTAAGTAACAAGGAATTCTGAAGGCAGACGCTAAACCATCGGTAGCTTGAAATAGGCCACAGTGGGAGTGTTTATACCAGAGACATTGGCAAATGCTACAAAAATCAGAGCCTTCCCTCCACCCTCCACAGAATTAAGTTCTTCTCTTTGATTTCCTATGGCTGTCCGATATATCCGGCTTTAACCACTAAGAAAAATGGACCAAAGGGAACTACAATACAAAGCAAGTCTGTACCTGCTCCAAAGGGCCACAAGTTCAGTCGCTCTCTCGGATGGACTGTCTACTCTACTTTCACTTGCCTGCCTGGCGGGTGTGGAGGGGGCTCACTCCCTCATGGCCCCAAGGGCACGGCACCGAGTCTCTCCATGCCTTAGATCTCTTGCAAAACTGATTGCAGCCACCACATAAATGAGGATGCTTTTCCTTTTTTCGTAGTCTAACAGTGGCCTCCCAAGTGCTCATTTTCTGGCACAACAGTGACTTCTTTCCAGAGCAGATGATGGTGTGAAACCACCCCCTCAGGAAAACTTAACCCACACCCAAGGGCTGTTCTAACAAAACATTCCTGCAATAACCAAACCTCAACCATGTCCCCATGCCAGAAGCAGTCAGCCTTAGGAGCCCCATTCTAGAAACGGATTGGGCTGCACCTGGTTGAGTACAATTCCTCTTGAGTCTTTCTTTATTACAGGTTTTTAAAAAAAGCCTCTTTTGGGGCACCTGGATGGCTCAATCGGTTAAGCGTCTGCCTTCGGCTCAGGTCATGATCCCAGGCTCCTGGGATCGAGCCCCGCATCGGGCTCCCTGCTCAGCGGGAAGCCGGCTTCTCCCTCTCCCACTCCCCCTGCTCATGCTCTCTCTCTCTAATCAATAAAAATAAAAAATAAATTAAGAGACACTGTCTTGTCTCACACAGTGTCACCAGATTATATATAGCTATTCGAGGCTTTTTAAATCCATGGCTGTTGGGGTTTTACAATGTCACAGTGGGAAAGAAGAAATATTAACCACAGTGGGAGGCTTGGTGTCAACGATCGCAGGTTCTGAGGAGCCCATGCACCATGGAGAAACACACGCTAAGAACAGGTCTGGGGCGCTGAGCCGGTTTTCACCATTCCTGTAAAGTAGTCCAGACTCACAGGATATAGGAACTGTCCCTGTGATGGGATTCTGTCCATCTCCCAAACCCTCTCTAGATCATTCAATGGCAGCACAAAATCGCACTATTGACCTGTAGCCTGTACCTACGTGGCAAAGCTACACCTTAACACACAGCCAGGCTTGCCCTCTGCAGTGACTAAAGAATCTGGGAAGAGGGAGGAAAAGTGAAGGAAGGCACATACGAGGGACAGGAATGTTCCCAAGGCCGAGAACGTGTCAAAGGGAGCCGTGAAAGGAGGAAGGAAAAGGCCATGAAGCCGCTGGGGATGGAGGTGCAGAGACATGCAGCGGTGCTAAGATGCTTCAGCACGTGGGACCCCACCCCTGGGAGCAGCCATCCCTAACGGTGACCCGGAGCAGAAAGATGCAGGTGGGACATGTAGCAGGAAAGGGCAATAAAAGCCCTGAGAAGAACCCAGTAGGTGCTTTATTTTGATGACTTTGTCTAAGCCTCCCCTAACTTCTCATGAGCCCTTGGCCAGCTGAAATTTGCATGGCTAAAATAAATTCTCCCAAATCATGAATGCCTATGTGGAAAGAGCCCCAAACACATGTCCCTAAAGCAGCCCCAAGTGTTTTGCAGGTAATAACTTTCTAACGTTCCTTAAGACTCAGAGAAGCAGAGCAAGCTGGGGCAATGGTTGCTACTTTCCATTTTTCATTGTGGAAACTGTCCTATGAGTCTGATGTGTTGTGGAGGCAGGGTAGGGGGGACGGAATCTTGACTTCCTGACCATTCATTCTACTTCTCAGTGTTATGTCCGTGCCAACCATGGGCCTCGCCATGCTCCATCTTGCAACAGCGAACCACTGGGGCATGGAAGATAGAATGGACTCGTGCTTTCCTAAGCGAGCAGCAGCCTTTGAAGGCAGCCCATGAGGGCAGGCGGCAAGTGGGCATCAGCGTGGGTCTTCCTGCTGACGAAGGGTGGGGGGTGAGCGGGAGGGCTGCGAGGCAGGGCACACAAGCTGCCCAGCAGAGGCCGCCCCATCCCTTCACTGGAAAGACTGCAAGCATGGCCTTCTTAGGGCACTTCTATTATAAGGTAGGAAAACCTGCCTTTTTGTGTCCTCGTTGGGAGAGCCACCTCGCAGGGACTCATCAAAGATCTTCCTCTCCCTGACAACCAAGTCCTCGCCCAAACCAGGCCTGGGTGGCATTCAGAGAGACACAAACCGGAGCATCTGTATTGGGTCTCTCTGTAAGAACTATGGCTCCTCAGTTCGGATGAGTCCTTGTGCACACCTTAACTTGTTGGTAAGAAAGATCATCTCTGAATGTCGGTGCAGGCTCTATTGACCCCTGAAGGGTACCTGGAGAGAATGACACCAAAAAAGGGGCAAGAAGAAAAGTGAAGGTCACCATCATCCACTGACTCCACCCTATGCTTGCCAAGTGTCCTGCGTTGATCACATATTCGCTCATTCATTCCACAAATATTCCTTGAGCACCTCCCTTGTGTGAGGCCTGAGCTAAATGGAACAAGTAGGGGCCCAGCAGTGCATGGCTCTGAGGAAACTCAGATTCAGGGAAATTAATGGTCTTGCTAGTGTCATGTCATTAAGTAAACGGGTAAGTTGAAATGGGGCCCAAAGACTGACTAACTGCAACATCCTTTTCTCTCAGGCTGCTTCTCTCTCTCTTTGGTAACACATCTACTGGAGCTCCTTTCTTCGTAGAGAAATGAAATGAACCAAGCCTAGACACATCTTATTTTGCAGTGTGCCTGCTGAATGGCACTGACACTCCCCGGGGAGGTGAGAGCTACGCACTCAGAGGGGACGTCTCATTCCTTGAGATGATGTCGCTGATACAAGCACGTAAACTGCTGTATGGCCCATTACATGTCTACACCTCTCTTCTGTCGCTGAAAGAGGAGATACCCTTGAGTTAGAAATGCTTTAGGATTATCCTAATACCAACACCAAGAAGACCAACTGCAGAAGCCCGAACGATGGGCCAGTAAAGCAAGACTTGACAGACAAAATTATGGAGCAAAAGGAAAGCAGTCATTCCTGCCCTGGTCTCTGAGGAGGTGGACATACCCACATGGGTAACATGAGCACTGCTCAAACTGCCAAAGGATGTACGACAGGGCCAGCCATCTGTGTGGTGGCAAATGTCCTAGGGAAGAGTTTATTTCTTTTCAAACCTGTACAAAGTAATAAAAGGAGCAAACAGTGCACAGTACATGGAGGTGGATAAATCAACCTGCAAGCAAGGAGGGCAGGACCATAAAGTGTGCAGGACTTGCTGGTTTATTACTCTCCCCGCCAGGAGGCATCAAGGATGGGCTGCCTTGAAGGCAACAGATTCCGTAGCAAGTGACATGTGGAGGAACACAGAACATGCTCACAGTCATGTGCAGAGCTTCCGTGCAGCTCCGACCGAGCGCAGAGTTCAACTTCTCTGTTCCTACCTAGCGTGTAATTGGTCAGTTTGCCATGCTGAAAACGACAGCGTGAAATAAGTTGCAAAATTACAGCTCCCTCCTGCCTTTGCACACTTCATTCCAAAGCGTATGATAGAATCATGTTGTATTGTATTCTGGATCAACTGGAAATTCAGGGAGAAGAACATGAATTAGAATTTTTGCATTCCCATCTACGTTATACTCAAATCATGATTTCTACTTTTTTTTTAAGAGAGAGAGAAAATGCAAGTGAGGGGAGGGGCAAAGGGAGAGAGAGAGAGAGAGAGAGAGAGACAATCCCAAGCAGACTCCCCGCTGAGCATGGAGCCTGACACACGGCTCAATCCCAGGATGCTGAGATCATGACCTGAGCAGAAATCAAGAGTCAGACGCTTAACCGACTGAGCCACCCAGGTGCCCCATGACTTTTAGTTTTTAAAAGTGAAATAGTTTTAAAAAGATACAAGAAAGAAGCTCAAACTCAAAATTTGACGAGTTTTTAATGTTAAATGGATGTGTGGTTTTCCTGCTGTCCCTAAAATTTGAAATAAATAACAATTTGAAACTGCTCACCCCAACAAGGAAAACAAAGTGCAGAAGTGTGGTGTAGCGGGGCGCCTGGGTGGCTCAATCGGTGAGGCATCCAACTCTTGGTTTCGGCTCCGGTAGTGATCTCAGGGTTGTGGGATCAAGCCCCAGGGTCGGGCTCCAAGTTTAGTGGGGAGTATGCTTGGGACTCTCTCTCTCTCTCTCTCTCACCCTCTGCCCTCCCCCAATAGATGAGTAAATCTTTAAAAAAAAAAAAAAGTGCTATGAACTGCAATCTGCCTCTTGTGTTGTGCTCTTGTAGAACCACTAGAGGGAGCACAAGCTAACTAACTCGCCCTGTCCCCAGAGCCCTGGAACCTCTCCTGATGCTCGAAGTTAACTTTGGGAGGACATAATATGCTTCCCTCTTGGTATCTGTTCTAAAAAAAAAAGACTAAGCAAATTGGAACCATACTCAACCGTTAAGACTGGGAAGACTGTGTTTCCCATTACAGAGTGTTCTCTTTTCCCGGAAACTCCAGGCACGCTGAGACTGGACAGGAAGAGACAGGGCTTGATCCTAGTTCAGGAAAAGGGCAAGAACATACAGAAATGCACAGGCCTCAGCAAAGGCCTGTTTCCAACTCCCCTTCCCTGAGCAGGGGTGAGGGGGGGTGAGTTCTTTGATGTGGAATCCAGGCAAGCACCCGTGGAGACAGGGATGATATAGAAAGGGGTGTGTGTGTGTGTGTGTGTGTGTGTGCGCGCACGTATGTGTGTGTATATGTGTGTGTGTATGTGTGTATGTGTGTATATGTGTATGTGTATGTATGTGTGTGTGTGTGCGCGCGCGTATGTGTGTATGTGTGTGTGTGTGCGTATGTGTGTATATGTGTGTGTGCGTATGTGTGTATGTGTGTGTGTATGTGTGTGTGTGTGTGTGTGTGTGTGTGTGTGTTTCTAGGGCAGGATACAGATTCTGACTGGTCAGATTCTTTCTACCATCTCCCACCAGATCAGGAGCTGGGAATCTTAATAACCAGAAAGAGTTTTCCAATAAGGGTGGCAGCAGGGAAGCCCCCGCCTTTTTTTTTTAATTTTTAAATTAGGTTCATAGGAAATATTATCTGTACTCATTTAGTGAAATTGTTAAGTAATTTATGTCTCCCAGGAGGATAGCAGAATGTCCCAGTTACATTATCACTTTCTCATCTGTTTCCTAGTAAGGAGGATCCTTCCTTCCTTAGGCTCAAATTAGGCTGCAGAGTACTTTAGAATTCCCCAAAAGGATTTGGATGGAGTGAAGAAAGGAGCTCAGAAAACAAAGTTTCAGGGCAGGATACACAGGAATTTCTTCATGAAATCACTATTCCTTGAGTTCTCACTAATATGCCAGTTGGATACCATGCCCACCAGGAGTCAGTGGGTTGATAACTCAGTAGTAAAGGACGTGTCTGGCACATGGTAGCTCCTCCATAGACGTTTATTACATGAATGAATTAACGAATGAGTAAGTGAATGAATAACAGAAGGAAGTACAAGGCACTGAGGAATCGTGAAAAAGGGACACAGAAAGCAGACTGGAGGGGGAGGCTTGCGGAGAGGAGAGGAGGTGCTGGGGGGCATTTGGGGAAAACATCTCAGAGAAGATCAGGCCTGAGCTGAGCCCTCAAAGATGGCTGGAAGGCAGGGGGTCCAGGAAGAAGAGGGGGCAGCAGGGGTGGGACGGGGCATCCCAGGCACAGGGCGGAACGTGTGCACAGATGCTGAGCTGTGAAAGCCTAAACACATTGGGGAAGCTGCAGGTAGCTTAGTATGATGAGAGCATGGAGTTCAGCTGGAGGTTACTGAGGCCTTGCGTATACAATTAATTTTATTAATAATTAGTGAAATCATAATATTTATTAAATTAAAATTAATTTTATCTTAATTTATAGGTAATTTTGACATTTGGTACATATCGATCACCGCTAGCAGCTACGCCCAGTACTACATGCCTTCCAAAATGCGTTTAGTCCTCACAACAATATAGGGCAGGCCATTCTTCTTTCTTTTTTTTTCCTTAAGATTTTATTTATTTGAGATAGAAAGAGCACACACAGAAGCACAGTGGGAGGAGGGGCCGAAGGCGAGGGACAAGCAGACGACCCCCCACACCCTGAGCAGGGAGCCTGGGCATGGGGCTCGATCCCAGGACCCTGAGATCATGACCTGAGCTGAAGTCAGATGCTTAACTGACGGAGCCACCCAGGCGCCCCCAGGCTATTCTTATTTCTTATCCTCATTTTTACAAGGGAAGAAACTGAGGTGTGGAGAATTTAAGAAACATGCACCAAGTCACGTGCACTCCTACAGTCTTACAGAAACTTTCAAAGGTGAGGTGACCGGGCCACTGATTTGACCAAGTCCAGCTTCACTGGTATTTAGTTAGAGAAAAATTTTACGAGTCATTCCAAACAAAGAAGACTTCCAAATCTTAGGTCAAATCATTTTCTGGAACTTAAGTCTTCAATGGTGGAGTTACAACATTCCATATGACTGAATTAACTCATTCAAAGTACTAACAGCCAATTCAAAAGGGGGTGTAACTAAAATTCTCAAACACTGAAAAAGCAGAGGTGGAAAAGAGAGGATTAATATTTAGATTTCGGGGAACTACTTAATTCTTAGGGAAAACATATATATTTATATAATATAAAATTAGACTTCCCAGCTCATACATTTATAAAAAATAATGTCTAAGTGAGTCAGTGTTTAACTGTTAAAAAAAAAGAAATAAGTAAATGATAAAATATGAGAAAAAAGTAAATGTAAATATTTGTATAATCTTTAAGAAAGCATACATGCAGGGGCGCCTGGGTGGCTCAGTTGTTAAGCGTCTGCCCTTAACAGGGTCCTGGGATGGAGCCCCACCTCGGGCTCCTTGCTCAGGGGGAAGCCTGCTTCTCCCTCTCCCACTCCCTCTGCTTGGGTTTCTTCTCTCACTTTGTCTCCCTCTGTCAAATAAATAAATAAATAATCTTTAAAAAAAAAAACACACCAGTCAGATTGCTACCAAATCTGTTTAAAAAAAGAAAGAAAAGAAAGCATACACGTGATGATTAGTAAATTAATGAAAAGCAACTACATTCTCTAGGCTAAAAAAAGTGGTCATTTTTTTCCAAAGAAGGCATACAGATGGCCAATAGGTACAAGGAAAGGTGCTCAACATCACTCATCATCAGGGAAATGCAAATGAAAACCCACAGTGAGATACTACTTCACACCAGTCAGAATGGCTAGAATCAAGAAGATAAAAGATAAGTGTCCCTGGGGCGCCTGGGTGGCTCAGTCGGTTAGGCGTCTGATTCTTGGTTTCGACTCAGGTCATGACCTCAGGGCCTGGAAATCAAGTCCTACGTTGGGCTCTGCGCTCACTGGGGAGTCTGCTTGGGATTCTGTCTCTCCTTCTGCCCCTCATTCCATTCTCTCTCTCTCTCTCTCTCAACCTCTAAAATAAATAAAAAATAAAAAAAATAGGTATATTATTTCAGTGTTGGAAAATGACAAGAGTTCTGGAGAGGGACAGTGGTGATGGGTAAACAATCATGTGAATGTACTTAATGCTACAGAACTATGTGTTTAAAAATAAGACAGTAAATTTTGTTATCTATATTTTAACACAGTAAGAAAAAAAAAGATCAAATGTATGCAAAAAACATGTTAATTCCTGTAGTCTGCACAGAAAACACCCACTTTACACTGAGCTCCCCCAGGCTAAAGTCACTGCTGTCTTCTTGTCCAGGAGCTCTGGGACTAAGTCATGTCACAGATTTCTCACGGCAGCGAAGCTCCATTTGGTTTTTCCTGAAGTTAAATAATCCTAACTCAAATTTCATCTATTAGAAGTGCCTTGGAAATTCTGAGTAAGTAATGATTCTTCATCTTATTCTTGTCTTTAATGTCACTAAATTTCAGGCCAGTGTCTCGGATCAGCAGCTCATATTGCCATATTACCGATATAAAGCACCCCAGCTTTCCCGATAAAATGGCATTGCCATTTTAAAATTTTATTTTTATGTTACACTCTTTGGAAGTCCCAGAACATTTTGTATGGGAGCAATTAAGAAATAAAGATCCACATTCCCCCTCGGGCAAGAAATCAATCACAGAGTAATGTTACCCTTGTAAATGAGCCCACTGGCTAAGTTTAGTATCTCAAATTCAGCCTCTGCTTTAGGAAAGCTTTACTGCATCGATGTCATAAATGGAGTTTATAATTTATACTGAAGTTATTTCTGGAAAAACTTAGAATGGCTTATGATAAAATATGTGTCTGTTTTTTTATACTCACGCATACATTCAAAAGGACATGCATTTTCATGGGGGTGATTTCACTAACCAAGGCGATGAAAACTGGCTCCTGGCAGGGGGAGGTTAAATAATTCAGATATGGGGCACCCTGGGTGCCTCCGTTGTTAAGCGTCTGCCTTTGGCTTAGGTCATGATCCCAGGGTCCTGGGATCGAGCCCCGCATCGGGCTCCCTGCTCAGCGGGAAGCCTGCTTCTTCCTCTCCCACTCCCCTGCTTGTGTTCCCTCTCTCTCTGTGTCTCTCTGTCAAATAAATAAATTAATAAAATCTTTAAAAAAAAGAAAAAATTCAGATATTATAATAGTCTGCGGCCTCCCAAAGCTCCACTCAACCCAATAAAGTCTTATTCTTTAGCATTTACTTTCTCTCATTACACAGAAATGAAATGAAATTAACAAATACCTAAATAAATTTAATTTAATGTTTCCCTTCAGTAGGGGCAATAATGGAAAGGTTTGGAAACACTGCAACCTAAGAAAGGAAGGCTAGACCCCACAGGTGACTGAGAGTAGTACACTCCCATCAATGGGACATTAACGATTCAGGCTAGGTGATGCAGGGGGGCCGAATTCTGCACTCACCACCTGGCTGCATATGAACACGGGCTGCCCCTTTTACCTGCCCATCACCTCCACTTGCTGTTCTGCCTCAGCAACCTCCCCACCCCCCGCCGGCCCCAGTGAATACCAAGATTTATGGTAGTAGTCGAGCTCTGTTCACATACAGATGTTCTCACGGTATTGCCCCAGATCGAAGTATCTGGGGGACTGTCTCCTTCAGCACTGCCAGGTGATGTTGTAAAGGTATGCGCAACTTCAGGTGACTCTCCTTATCACATTTCTGTCTCTGAGGGGTCTCCCCAGCTTCTCTTACGAGCCTGGGCTCTTGCCAAACTCCCCTCACCCTCTTCTCTAACCACAGCAAACAAGGTGGCTTCCCCAAACCCAGCCTGCCCGTGACTAATCCCTACTGTTGTCCTGCCTGTCCTCTTTATGTTACTAACAGATCCTCTTTCCCGTCGCTCCTTGCTGAAATTCTACCCATCTCTGAGCTCCAGCTCAAATGTCCCCCTGTATGAATCCTTACGCACCCCCCCACCCTGTCATCAATTTGTAATTAATAGGCCCATTTTCTGTGTCCTTCTCGCTCTGTTGGAGCGCCTGTCACATTCTGCTCATCTCAGACCTGTGTCACCACAGCTTTCCTCCCACTTACCCAACTTCTTTGCAGGGAGGACTGGGCCTTCTGGATTTTTCTGTCCCTTTGAGTTTTTAATACAGAATCAGGGACTGAAAAAACATTTACGAAATTGATCGACCACTGTATTTTCTTTAAAAGAACATACGATGCTTTAAAAACATTGTTTTAAAGATATTATTTATTTATTTGCGAGAGAGAGCAAGAGAGAAAGAGCATGAGCAAGGGGAGGGGCAGAGGGCGAAGCAGACTCCCCGCTGAGCAGGGAGCCTAATTCGGGACTCCATCCCAGGACCTTTGGATCATGACCTGAGCCGAAGGTAGATGCTTAACCAACTCAGCCACCGAAGCACCCCTAAAAATTTTTTAAATACTTGCACAAAATACTCTCAGGAAAGAAATGGATGTAAAAAGAGTCACCTGATTTTTTTGTTTTATTTAAATTCAAGTCAGTTAATTCTTAAGAAAAAAAGAGGGGGACGCCTGGGTGGCTCAGTCGGTTAAGCATCTGCCTTCGGCTCAGGTCATGATCTCGGGGTCCTGAGATCAAGCCCCACCGGCTCAGCAGGGAGCCTGCTTCTCCCTCTTCCTCTGCCCCTCCCCCTGCTTGTGTGCTCTCTCTGTCAAATAAATAAATACAATGTTAAAAATAAAGAAATAAGTAAATTCAAGTCAGTTAACATATAGTATATTGTTAATGTCAGGGTAGAATTTAGTGATTCATCAGTTGCATATAACACCCAGTGCTCATTACTTCAAGTGTCCTCCTTAATGCCCATCACCCAGTTACCCCATCCCCCAATCACCTCCCCTCCAGCAACTCTCAGTTTGTCCTCAATACTTAAGAGGCTTTTATGGTTTGTCTCCCTCTCTGTTTTTATCCTATTTTTCCTTCCCTTCCCCTTGTTCATCTGTTTTGTTTCTTAAATTCCACACAAGTGAAATCATATGGTATTTGTCTTTCTCTGAATGACTTATTTCGCTTAGCATAATGCACTCTAGACCCATCCATGTCATCGCAAAATGGCAAGATACCATTCATTTCGATGGCTGAGTAATATTCCACGTATATATATGTACACCACATCTTCTTTATCTATCCCGCTGCCGATGGACATCTGGGCTCTTTCCATGGTTTGGCTATTGTGGACATTGCTGCTATAAACATTGGGGGGGGCATGTGCCCCCTTAAATCACTATGTTTGTATCGTTTGGATAAATACCTAGTAGTGCAATTGCTGGGTCATAGGTTAATTCTATTTTTTTACTTTTTGAGGAACCTCCGTACTGTTTTCCAGAGTGGCCACACCAGCTTGCATTCCCACCAACAGTGTAGGAGGGTTCCCCTTTCTCCACATCCTTGCCAACATCTAATGTTTCCTGACTTGTTAATTTTAGCCATTCAGACTGGTGTGAGGTGGTATCTCATTGTGGTTTTGATTTGCATTTCCCTGATGATGAGTGATGTTGAGCATTTTTCATGTGTCTGTTAGCCATTTATATGTCTTCTTTGGAGAAATATCTGCTCATGTCTTCTGTCCATTTCTTGACTGGATTTTTTGGTTTTTGGGTATTGAGTTTGAGGAGTTCTTTATAGGATTTCGATGCTAGCCCTTTATCTGATATGCCATTTGTGAATATCTTCTCCCATTCCGTAGGCTGCCTTTCAGTTTTGTTTCCTTTGCTGTGTAAAAGCTTTTTATCTTGATGGAAGTCCCAAAAGTTCATTTTTGCTTTTGTTTTCCTTGCCTCTGGAGACATGTCTAGCAAGAAGTTGCTGTGGCTGAGGTCAAAGAGGTTGCTGCCTGTGTTTTCCTCTATTTTGATGGATTCCTGTCTCACATTTAGGTCTTCCATCCATTTTGAATTTATTTTTTGCATGTGGTGCAAGAAAATGGTCCAGTTTCATTCTTCTGCGTGTGACTGTCCAGTTTTCCCAACACCATTTGTTGAAGAGACTGTTTTTTCCATTGGATATTCTTTGCTGCTTTGTTGAAGATTAATTGACCATTGAGCTGAGGGTCCATTTCCGGGTTCTAGAGTCTGTTCCATTGATCAATGTGTCTCTTTTTGTGCCAGTATCATACTGTCTTCATGACTACAGCTTTGTAATCAAGCTTGAAGTCTGGAATTGTGATACCACCAGTTTTGGTTTTCTTTTTCAACATTCCTCTGGCTATTCGGGGTCTTTTCTGATTCCATACCAATTTTAGAATTGTTTGTTCCAGGTCTGTAAAAAATGCTGGTGTTATTTTGATAGGGATTGCATTAAATATGTAGATTGCTTTGGGTAGTATAGACATTTTAACAATTTTGTTCTTCCAATCCATGAGGATGGAATGTTCTTCCATTTCTTTGTGTCTTCCTCAATTTCTTTCATAAGTGTTCTCTAGTTTTCAGAGTACAGATCTTTTACCTCTTTGGTTAGGTTTATTCCTAGGTATCTTATGGTTTTTGGTGCAATTGTAAATGGGATCAATTCCTTGATTTCTCTTCCTGTGGCTTTGTTGTTAGTGTATAGAAATGCAACAGACTGGGCATCTGGGTGACTCAGTTGATTAAGCGTCTGCCTTCAGCTCAGGTCATGATCCCAATGTTTTTTCTGCATCTACTGTGAGGACCATATGGTTCTTATCCTTTCTTTTATTAATGTGGTGTATCATGCTGATTGATTTGCGAATGTTGAAGCACCCTTGCAGCCCAGGAATAAATCCCACTTGGTCATGAATAATCCCTTCAAGGTACTGTTGGATCTGAGATGCTAGTATCTTGTTGAGAATTTTAGCAACCATGTTCATCAGGGATATTGGTCTGTAAATCTCCTTTGTAGTGGGGTTTTTGTCCGGTTTTGGGATAAAGGTAATGCTGGCCTCATAGAATAATTTTGTCATTTCCATTTTTGGGGAACAGTTTCAGAAGAATGGGCATCAGTTCTTCTTTAGATGTTTGGCAGAATTCCCCTGGGAAGCCATCCAGCCCTGGACTCTTGTTGGGAGATTTTTTATTACTGATTCAATTTCTTTACTGGTTATGGGTCCCTTCAGATTTTCCATTTCTACCTGTTTCCATTTTGGTGGTTCATATGTTTCTAGGAATTTATCCATTTCTTCCAGATTGTTTAATTTGTTGGCATATAATGGCTCATAATATTCTCTTATAATTGTATTTCTACAGTGTTGTTTGTGAACTCTCCTCTTTTCATCATGATTTTATTTGTTTTGGGTCCTTTCTCTTTTCTTTTTGATAAGTCTGGCTAGGGTTTTATCAAATTTGTTAATTCTATCAAAGAATTAGTTTGATAGTTTCATTGATCTGTTCTACCATTTTTATTTTGTTTTTTTAAATTTCTGTATCATTGATTTCTGCTCTAATCTTTATTATTTCCCTTCTCCTGCTGGATTTAGGCTTTATTTGCTGTTCTTTTTCCAGCTCCTTTAGGTGTAAGGTTAGGTCATGTATTTGAGACTTTTCTTGCTTCTTGAGGAATGCCTGTATTGCTATATATCTCCCTCTTAGGACTGCCTTTGCTATATTCCAAAGGTTCTGAACAGTTTTCATTTTCATCTGCTTCCATGTATTTTTTTGATTCTTCTTTAATTTCCTGGTTGACCTATTCATTCTTTAGTAGGATGCCATTTAACCTCCATGTATTTGTGGTCCTTCGAAACTTTTTCCTGTGCCTGACTTCAAGTTTCATAGCACTCTGGTCGGAAAATATGCATGGTATCTTTTTGTACTGGTTGAGGTCTGATTTGTGACCCAGTATGTGACCTATTCTTGAGAATGTTCCATGTGCACTTGAAAAGATACGTATTCTGCTGCTTTAGGAGGAAATGCTCTGAATATATCTGGTGAAGTCCATCTGATCCAGTGTGTCATTCAAAGCCCTTGTTTCCTTGTTGACCTTCTGCATAGATGATCTATCTATTGCTATGAGTGAGGTGTTGCAGCCCCCTACTATTATTGTATTATTATCAATGAGTTTCTTTAATTTTGTTATTAATTGATTTATATATTTGGCTGCTCCCATGTTAGGGGCATAAATATTTACAATTGTTAGATCTTCTTGTTGGATAGATCCTTTATTATGATATAGTTACTTTCCTCATCTCTTATTACAGTCTTTGGATTAAAATCTAGTTTGTCTGATATAAGGACTGCCACCCCAGCTTTCTTTTGATGCCCATTAGTATGGTATATGGTTCTCCACCCCCTCACTTTCAATCTGGAGGGGTCTTTGGGTCTAAAACGAGTCTGTACGCAACACATCGTTGGGTCTTGTTTTTTAATTCATTCTGATACCCTATGTCTTTTGATTGGAGCATTTAGTCCATTTACATTCAGAGTAATTATTGAAAGATATGAATTTAGTGCCATTGTATTACTTGTGAAGTTGCTGTTCCTGTAGATTGTCTCTGTTCTTTTCTGGTCTTTGTGACTTTTGGTCTCTCTTTCCCACTCAAAGGGTCCCCTTTAATATTTTTTGCAGGGCTGGCTCAGTGTTCATGAACTCCTTTTGTTTTTGTTTATCTTGGAAACTTCTTCTCTCCTTCTATTCTGAATGACAGCCTTGCTGGATAAAGTATTCTTAGCTGTGGATTTTTCCCATTTAGCACATTGAATATATCACACCGGTCCTTTCTGGCCTTCCAGGTCTCTGTGGACAGGTCTGCTGCCAGCCTTATGTGTCTACCCTTGTAGGTTAAGGACTTTTTCTCCTAAGCTGCTTTCAGGAATCTCTCTTTATCTTTGTATTTTGCAAGTTTCACTCTAATATGTCATGGTGTTGATCTGTTTTTTTGTTTTGTTTTGTTTTGTTTTTGATTTTGAGGGGAGTTCTCTGTTCCTCTTGGACTTGAATGCCTATTTTGTTCTCCTGATTAGGGAAGTTCTTAGCTATAATTTGTTAAAATAAGCTTTCTGCCCCTTTCCTGCTCTTCCTCTTCTGGGATTCCATTGATACGGATATTATTTCACTTTATGGAATCACTGAGTTCCCTAAGTCTACCCTCATAATCTAATATTTTCTTTACCTCTTCTTTTCAGCTTATTTTCCATAATTTTATCTTCTATATCGCCTATCCTCTCCTCTGCTTCAATCCTTGTAGTGATTACATCCAGTCTGTTTTGCATCTCAGTTATAGCATTTTTTATTTCAGCCTGACTAGTTTTTCAGTCTTTTATCTCTGCAACAAAGGTTTTTCTGCTGTTCTCTATGCTTTATTCAAGTCCAGCTAGTAGCTAGTAGTCTTTTAACTGTTGATCTAAATTCTTGATCAGATATATTGCTTATATATCTGCTTTGAACAAAACCCTGGCTGTGATATCTTCCTGACCTTTCTTTTGGGGAGAATTCCTCCATCTTGTCATTTTGACTAAGTTTCTACCTTTTGCATGTTATGAAAGCTTGTTATGTTTCCTGCACCTCAGAGTAATGCTTTATTAAAAAGAGGTCCTGCACAGTCCAGGGCCTGGCACTTCAGGAAGAGTTTCTGGTGTGTGCTGTGTGCACTCTGCTATTGTGTTTTGGCTACTCTTTCCTACTCGTTCGTCCTAAAAAAGTCACCCTTACATCAAAGTGGTTCCTCTGGGTCTTGAGATAATGAGCAACTTGACTTGTGCTTTTCTGTAAATTTCCACATATGACACTGTGAAACTGTTTTTTCCAAATCACAAATGAATAAAATTGAGTTTTGTTTCCAAAAAAAATGGATGGTAGGCTTTACAGGCAGGCAGAAATCTCCTAGTCAGCCCAGTGGTGTCTCTGTAGTGGAAGGCTTGAGAGGCTTGGGAAGGAGATGGGCTCAGCAGGACAGTGGCTGCTTGATGACACACGGCTGTCACGGGTGGAAACACAGCACTAGCACTGCTTATCTGCCTGCCCTGAAGCAGTACCAGAGCTCCGAGTGCTGCTGCCTCCACATGGAGTGGGTGGTGGGCTTCATGGTGGAAGCAGTGGCCTCAGCTGGAGACACACGTTATCATCTACAGCTGATCGGCTAGGGCGCAAAACCAGCAGGGCCTGTTGTGTGCCGGGCCTTGTGGTAGGGTCACGTCAACCTTTTTAACCTTCATAATAATCCTATGAGATTTATTACCACTCCACAGAGGAGAAATTAAATAACTTTCTCGAGGTCACATAGAGAGAAGACTGCAAAGCTTGGACCAGAACCCAGAATCCCGAGGCCTGCGCTCCGTCTGCCACCTACAACTTCATGCTCAGGGTGCTCTGGAGGGGGCCCAGGTGACCGAAATAACTCTACCTGGAGCAATAAAGGATCCCATGGGCCTACCAGGTAAGTGTGGCTTCAAAATACCTCAGATAAGTTCTACTTCAGGCACTGAAAATAAACCCAAACATCTACACACAACAACCAAACATTGGCGGTCTGGCATTTAACGTTTATTTTCTCAAAGAAAAGAAAGAAATCTCTAGGGTAAAGCAGTGATCTTTCCTTTCCTGTTGGCAAGACCG
Organism: Eumetopias jubatus; assembly: GCF_037043125.1. NCBI lineage: Eukaryota > Metazoa > Chordata > Mammalia > Carnivora > Otariidae > Eumetopias > Eumetopias jubatus. Next base: position 74,489,088 of record NW_028274823.1, on the reverse strand, counting down.
GGTAAACAACAGTGTCTCTACACTCCAGCAATGGAGATCTGTGGTTTCATTTTAGCCCTAACACTGATTCATGCTGAATCTGTTATCCCACCTTCCAAATCAGAGGAAAGCAAGGGGCAGGAGGGAAGTTTTAGGGGTGATGGAAATGCTCTATGTTTGGATTTTGGATTGCAGGGGTGATTACGTGACTCTCCATAGTTCCTAAACTCACTGAACATAAGGCTTAAAAAGTAGGTGATTTTAGGGGCACCCGGCTGGCTCAGGCAGTTAAGCATCCAACTGTTAGTTTCAGCTCAGGTCTTGATCTCAGGGTCATGAGATCAAGCCCTGAGTCAGGCTCCAGCTCAGTGTGGAGTCTGCTTGTCCCTCTCTGCTCCCCTCCCCTCTTGCGCTCTTTCTCTCCCTCTCAAATAAAACTTTTTTTTTTTAAAGTAGGTGATTTTATTGTCTGTAAATCAAACCTCAATAAAGCTGCTAGAAACAGAAGTACAGAATTCTCAACAGATTCCAGCAGCACAGAGAGCCGTTCACGGCGAGCTGCAGAGCACCAGGTCAGCACATTAACTGTGCATGGCTCCCGTTGTCGGGATTCATAGCCTGTGTCCTGACCTCTTCTCAAAATCCAGACAAAACACAGGAGAAGACAATGCAGCAGAACTTTACCTACTTCAAAGGTCCTCAGTAGATACTGACTGCCTAGGTTCTGGTGGATTTTTTTAAACTCCTGTTGATGAGATCCTAAATATCTGAAGGGGTAACAATTATTAGTATTTTTATATTCTGAGATATTAACTAGGAATCACCTCCATGTCCACCCCTTTAAGAAAATTATGCAGGAAATAAGCTATTCCTAAGAAGGTGAGAAGGAACCAGTCAAGGCTGAGCCAGGAGGGTCAGACTTGGAAATCCACGGGAGAAATCGGCCTCTCCGTGTTTGTGAGACCATATCTAACCCTTTTGGCCTCACTTTTTTAAAAACTGAGGTATGACCGATGTACAACATTATATTGGCATCAGGTGTACAATATAATGATTCAGTATTTTCATCTATTGCAAAATGACCACAATGAGTCTAGTTAACATCCATCACCACACAGAGCTAACAAAGTTTTTTTTTCTCGTGATGAGAACTTTTAAGATTTACCCTTAGCGACTTTCAGATACGCAAGGCAGCATTACTGATTATCACTGCATTCTTACATCTCAAGCCTCACTTATTTTCTGACTAGACGTTTGTACGTTTTGACCCCCTTCACCCATTTCTTACCCACCTCCTCCCCTAGCAACCACCCATCTGTCCTCTGTATATTTGAGTCTGGGATTTGGGGAGGGTTTTTTTGGTCTCACTTTTCTGAACAATCAAGAAAAGATATGATAATGTCTTTAATGATACTGTACATCTAAGGCCAACAAAATGTTTTGCCAGCCCCAAAGCTATTTCAGTGGTAAATAAGGCATCGACACATTCTGGGGGGTTTGGATTATCTCTATTTTGATCTCTATCAGTCACTGGGATACAAACTTGCAAAGCAGACTTGATTCTCAGCAGTGATAGCGCTCTCTCCTGATAGTTTTTTCCCTTCAAATTGCACGACCCTACACCAGCATCTGTGGGTTTGTAAATGAAGCCTGCACAATGCTCCCTAAGTTGCTTGATTGGACAAAACCAAACATATCCTTTAAGACATTTAAAAATAAGCACAAATGTGTCTGTGTTAAGAGGGTTATATTATATATTCATTTAGAATGTGAATTTGTGAAACCATTTCCATCCACATGATGAGAGTGATTGAAAAATTGAGGACAGAAAATGTGTTTGCTGCAAATGACACACCCTCCAAGCAGGCATGGGCAGGGGAAACACACAAACGTGGCTGAGTTCTCGCGCACTATGCCTTACTGTTGTGTAAATGGGCGTGCTGCACTCTGACCTGGGAGTCAGGAACGTTAAAAACCAATTTCCAGTTCACCATGGATTTGGCTCCCTTGTTCATCTGGATGCTGCTCTGGTCATTACTGGAGAGGCAGACATTAAATACTGATGTGCTAGGCATGACTGAGGCAAGGCAACACATATAAGAAACCTAAAAATTAAGTTGAGACATGGAACACTTAAATACTGCTACCACCAAGCATAATTTTCAGAAGTCACTCAGATCTGTCCCCACTGGCAGGACCCAGGACAAGAGCACAAATAGAGACTCCATAGTAGATGACTACAATTAAAAGTTAGAAACCAAGTCACAATACTTAACTACAATATGTTCATTCATCTTACCTTACCACATAGACCTTCATAACGATCTAGGCCAGGCTGGTATTGAGGATGCTCAGAAGCCTGGGCTGGCAGACGATGGGGCAGGGAAAACTGGCCCCAGGCCTCTGGCCCTGGCCCACCCCTTCCCACCTTTGGTTCCATCTTGCCCTGTGAAGTCCTTACATGCACGTGGACCCCCTCATCAACACAGCCATGCTCCGCTAACATCCCCTTCTACGTAATTGCCCCTTGGGCCTGGGTGTATGTGGCACGAAAGCCAGCAACACAGTGCAGTTTTGGGAGAATGGATCCAAGACATGCAGATTTCATCAGCCCCACTGAGTTAGGAACATTTGGGCAGAGAATTCCCAGGTTTTAAACACATGGAGCAGAGTCTAGTGGGGATGGCATGGGGTCCCGGAGGATGTGCTCCATGGGCCCTGCAGACCCCCCATTCCAACACTAAGAGGCACGCCAGAATGAAAGGGTCTCTAGACCTTGGGGCTCAGGTTAGGGGGTCCTCTTATCTGGACCTAAAGGTGGTTCCAGAGCCACTGACAACATTGCTGTAATCTACCTTCTTTAGACACTGTAAATTCAGGGACAAGAGACAAATGGGAAGTTGTACCTATTTCATCAAAGGCTCTCAGAAGACAGAAAGAATAGCAATCCCAAGCGTTAAGAGATAACCATCACACACACGGGCTTTCTTAAAAAGTCTGTATGTCTTCTCCTAGAAGCTCAGGAATAGTAAGTGGATCCGAATCCACCCTTGTAGAAAGAGTAGATCAGTTCCAACATCAGGAATGTTTTCTACAAAAGCTGGGAAAACACTGAAACCAAAGATGAAGCATTCACTCACTTACCGATTTGAGAAATATTTATGGAGGACCTTCTATGTGCAAGGCACTGTTCTAGGTGTAGAAGATACAATGGTGAACAAGACAAGCCAAAGTCCTGCCCTCAAGGTACCTACATTCCAGTGGGGGGACAGGCAAGAACGTAGGAATAAGCAAATCCATTTCCATTTGTGGCAGATTCCCCAAAGAAAACAAAACAGGGAGAGACTAGAGAATGAGGAGGGTGTGTGTCTGTGTGTGTGTGTGTGAGTATGTGCATGTGTGTGCATCTTTGTGTAGGGGTAGCTCCTTTAGTTAGAAGGTCTGGGATGAACTCAAGAGGAAGCTGAAGTGCTCAGTGACCATCAATAACAGATCCTGCTGATCAAGTAAGTCAGACTCCACACTGGATCGGGTCTCTCAAGGGGTAAGACTGAATCTGAGGAGCAAGGGGGTTCCATTCTGAATGGATAGCTCAGCTGCCCACAAGGCAATGCACGTCCCAGAATAAGCCACTCCACCTCGCCATGCCTCATTAAAGAACTTACAAATGGACAGGAGGATGTCCACGACGTAGAATTATTATTGTGAACCCAACTGAGATCATACATCATATAAAGTGAGTAAGCCCAGGGCAGGCCTGTTGTAGGCAGCTCCCAGTAATAAATTATTACAATTTCTAGTAGTTCAAATAAACCTTTACAGCCAGAAGTTTGGTTTTTTGTTTTTTGGTTTTTTCTCATATAGAGGAATATGGTGAGGTTCAATTTCCTGGAAAAGGACACACAGTTGTAAAACACGGCGTGCCTGTCAGGTGCAGAATGTCCCCTGAGGCCCTCAGGTGGCAAATACTGTGATCACAGTGAGGACAGGATGACCACAGCCACTGCAGCTCATGGAGGTTCTGCCGACATGTTTCGATCGCCTTTAGAACAAAAGGATGAACTGGATCCAGGGTTTTCACATTTGAGCCGCAGAAAGATCAAAGGAGCTTGTTAACAGAATCCAGGGCTGGCCACTCAGCAATGCTGATTCAGCAGGTCTGAGGTGGAGACAAGGAAATGCATTTTCACTAAGCCCCCAGGTAATTCTAAGACAGGTGGTCTTCTGACCCTGTTCGGAGCGACACGGAGCTGGATGATGGTCTTGCATCTTGGGTTAACACCTTTTATGGAAATCTAACCTGAATTTGGCTTGAGAGTCTGCTCACATCAAAGGATCAGATGACCCTAAACTTGAGCAGGCTCAGAAGTCTACCTTGCCTTAAACTTAACGAATTCCCACACTGCTTTAATGGTCGGCTGGATAGATTAATATATGCAAACTGCCTGGGCACCTCAGGTATAGAGAGGTGCATGTTTGTTATCAGCTCTGAGGTCCCCAAGGGGAGGGGAGCTGTGTAAATGCAAATCAGTGTTGTGCTGGGTATTGTAATTTTTAGCAGCTCTGAGGAAAGCGAACCTTAATGCTTCAGTTAGGCTCCTGGGAATCTGGTCTTTATAGCTGGGGTAGGAACATACAGTTTCTATCAAGCTTGTCCTCTCAAAAGTGTTAACTATTGACTCTGGCAGCAACAGTTTTGGAGAACATTATTCTGCCTCTAATTCAGATGGTCCTTTTTGCGTAACAATAAAATAAAAATAAAGCAAACACCACCACCAACAGAAACCAGACATAACGCAAGCAGCTGGGAGACCTGGTGTTTCTAGGTTCGGGTCTGCTGCTGAGTGGTTATGTGACTTTGGCTTTGTGAGACTTAGTTTCTCCATTTACACCCTTCCACTAATGTATGCATCTGGTGAGACAGTAGCTGTGGAACCACTCTGGACATGGTGGGGCATTTCGCTTCCTTCATATCAGCCTAAAGAACAGCAGCTCTCAAAAACAGGTCCCTGAGGTTCCTCCGGCACAGTCAAGCCTACGCTCTTGAGGATGCTAGGAGAGCTTAGGATGGCTGCAAGTGAGGGCAGGAAGTCTGCTTGAAGATTCACTTCCTCTCCCTCTGCCCCTCTCCTGGCTGTCGCCGTGCATGCACTCTCTCTCTCTCAAATAAATAAAATCTAAAAAAAAAAAAAAAAAAAGAACCAAAGCTTTCTTCTAAATGCTCAATACATTCTGAGAGGCATACTTTCAGGGACCATTAACAATAATTGTACTTTTTCTCTTGATTCATTCTGTTCTTAAAGTTTAATTGACATTACCAATTGCATTACCGAGGATACCATAATGCATTATATGTTCTACAAGGGGATTCTCTTTTTTATATATGAAAGACAGATTTCAGTTCTAGAAATGTGATCACTATTCCATATCCTTAAAAGCATATTATTACTATGATTCCTAAGTTCTTATATTACTAGAGGGAAGGAGAGCAGAATGAAAAATATTGACCATTCCATGGGACCAATCACAGTATCGCCTGAAGAAGTCTGGCCAACTTCCATTGTATTTGGCTAAAACAGCTTGCCGCAAGTGTTACATCCTGCTGAGAACAACAGTGGTCTCTTCAGACCCAGGTGAAATGATTTATGGCTCTGCTCTTTTGAAAATGGCTTGTGTCATCTAACCACGTACCCACACAAACATGCCTCGACAGCTGTCAACAGTTTATAAACCATCCAGGCTTCCACTGATGTCAACAGATGTGAATAAACTCAAGGCCTCGAGTGTCTTTCTATACATGGTTGCTTTATTTTGTTCTCATCTACAGCGGACAGCTGCTTCTGAGTTAAGGCTGCTATCCCATAAGGCCCAACAGAGATGAAATGGAAAGGAGTGACTGGCCCAGAGCAATTGGAGAAAAGAGGAGTGCACTTTGGTCGGGATTAGGAGAAGGGTGCCTTAAGTGCTTGTATTAAAAAAACAGTGTTTGCACAAAACACTGTGCTTTTATGATTAATTAAACAATGAAGATGGTTAATAATCTGGAACTAAAAGTTCCATTTGTTGGGAACATAATGAGGGTGAACTTTTAAGAGAAGATTTTTTTTAAAGAAAAAAAATTTTTTTTTAATTTTATTTATTTGCCAGAGAGAGAGAGCACAAGCAGAGGGAGCGTCAGGGAGAGGGAGAGGGAGAAGCAGACTCCCCGCTGAGCAGGGACCTGATGTGCGGCTCAAACCCAGGACTCTGGGATCATGACCTGAGCCGAAGGCAGATGCTTAACCAACTGAGCCACCCAGGCGCCCCAAGAAATTTTGTTTTAAAATATTAATAGGACAAATTACTACTGAACTATTTATTTTTTTTAAAGATTTTATTTATTTGGGGCACCTGGGTGGCTCAGATGGTTAGGCGTCTGCCTTCGGCTCGGGTCATGATCTCGGGGTCCTGGGATTGAGCCCCGCATCAGGCTCCTGGCTCAGCGGGGAGCCTGCTTCTCCCCCTCCCTCTGCTTCTCTCCCTGCTCATGCTCTCTCTCTCTGTATCTCAAATGAATAAAGAAATCTTCAGAAAAAGAAAATAAAAGACTTTATTTATTTATTTGACAGAGAGAGAGAGACACAGCGAGAGAGGGAACACAGGCAGGGGGAGTGGCAGAGGGAGAAGCAGACTCCCCGCTGAACAGGGAGCCCGATGCGGGGCTCGGTCCCAGGACCCCGGGATCACGACCTGAGCCGAAGGCAGACGCTTAATGACTGAGCCACCCAGGCACCCTACTACTGAACTATTTAGCCATTATTTTATGTCAACTTCCTTCTTTATGATTCTTTACTTCTTTTATGTAGGTCAGAGAGGTAAAAAGTACTAGCCCACAGCCATTTATAGCATAATTTAGAGAATTAACTTATTAATGTCCATGAAGCACTTTTTCTACCTCAAAATGACATGATAGGCAAAACAATCTAACTTGCCTTTTTTCCTTTTGAATATAAATGCACTAAAAAGACATGTTCCGCAACAGTTTCAGGAAGTAAATGAAGAAACCTTAAATAAACACAGATTTTTCAGAATGCTTTCACCTTATGTGTCTTAGAAAATAAATTACAGACACAATGAGAATCAAAACTGGTTTGGGTTTAATTAGTGAAAGAGTTAAACAGTCTGGGTTTTAGGAAAGCTTTCTAAGAGTACTTACGTACAATTGGAGAACTTATTTCCATCACTTATATCAAGCAGGGCTATTGCCTTGCATTGTACAAGTACCATAATCACCTTTCCAGAGGCAACATAATTCAACTGTATTTTGAAATTCTTACAGATAAACTAGCTTTGAAGAAAGATAAGTAAAAATGGCCATGACTTAAAGGTCATGGATTTCAAACTGGAAATGGCAGTTCTTGTTAAACAATCCTTTTAGGGACGCCTGGGTGGCTCAGTTGGTTAAGTGTCTGTCTTCAGCTCGGGTCCTGATCCCGGGGTCCTGGGATCGAGCCCCGCATCCAGCTCCCGGCTCAGCAGGGACTCTGCTTCTCCCTCTCCCTCTGCCCCTCCCCCTGCCCGTGCTCTGTCTCTCTCTCAGTGTGGGTGGCTCAGTTGTGCTTTATTTTAAAGAAAATAAAATCTTTAAAAAAAAAAAACAAAAATAAAACCAATTCTTTTAATGCAATTGTTCTGCTTTCTCTCTCATACAAAATAGTACATTTGTGAACGAAGTGTAGAATATTTAGAAATATGTAAAGTAAAAATTAAAAAGATCTATAATTCAACCATTCAGAAAAGCAGTTAATTAATAAAATATTGTTAATATTTTAGTGCATTTCCTTAAAAAATATATCGGTGTACCATTGCAAATTTGAGATCTACTTTATTTTCAGTTTTGTATCCAATTTTTTGTGTTTAGCTTTCCTTATATTATGAGCATTCTCTCATTATCAGATGTTTCTTAGCAGCTTGATTTTTAATGGCTGTATGACATACCATCATAGGAATGTACTATAATTTCTTTAAAGCATTTCCTATTTTTGAAAATGTGGGTTTCCATTCTTTTGATTTTATAAATGATAAAATATGTCATATTTTAAAATAAGTGACCAAATCTTGTCAATTGTAGCTATGAATTACCTTTCAAAACCATCCATTGTTCTACATTCCCATTGTTACTTCCATAACTCTCTCACTTACTGGTAATGACTGTCTAGTTTCTTTGCCCTCAGGCTTTCTCTCCACAAGTTCATTTTCTACAATCCAGACACAGTAGTTTTCTATTTCATTTTTGACTTGCAGAGTTTGATAATTTACTACATTAGCAAGGCTGGAGGAAAGCTGGCATTCTCATGTACTGATGGTGAGAATCTAAATAGGTACATATTTTAAGGAGGGCAATTTGGCAGATCTATAGATATTATAAATTACAAATTATAAATTCAAAACTTACATACCTTTTAAGTGAGGCATTTCCACAATTAGAAATGTATGGTGCAGATCAATAAGTCAATGACAGAGGATGCAAGAATACACAATGGGGAAAGTCTCTCCAAGAGTCTCTTCAACAAATGGTGTTGGAAAATTGTACAGCAACATGCAGAAGAGTGAAACTGGACCACCTTCTTACACCATATACAAAAATAAATTCAAAATGGATTAAAGACCTAACATGAGTCCTAAAACCATAAAACTCCTAGAAGAAAACATGGGCAGTAAACTCTCGGACATGGACCTTAGTAATATTTTTCTGGATCTGTCTCTTTAGACAAAAGAAACAAAATCAAAAGTAAATAACTGGGACTACATCAAACTAAGACGCTTTTGCACAGCAAACAAAACTATCAAAAAAACCCAAAAAGGCAACCTACTAAATGGGAGAAGATAATCTGCAAACAAGGGCACGTGGGTGGCTCAGTCGTTAAGTGTCTGCCTTTGGCTCAGGTCATGATCCCAGGGTCCTGGGATCGAGCCCCACATCAGGCTTTCTGCTCGGCAGAAAGCCTGCTTCTCCCTCTCCTACTCCCCCTGGTTGTGTTCCTTCTTTCACTGTCTCTGTCAAATAAATAAATAAAATCTTTAAAAAAAAGATATTTGCAAATAATATATCTGATAAGGTGTTAATATCCAAAATATAAATAAAACTTGTACAACTCAACACCAAAAAAAAAAAAATAACCCAATTAAAAATGGGCAGAGGATCTGAATAGACATTTTTCCAAAGAAGAACAGATGGCCAAAAGACATATGAAAAGACGCTCAGCATCACAAACCGTCAGGGAAATGCAAATCAAAACCACAATGAGACATCACCTTATACCTGTCAGAATGGCTAGAATCAAAAAGACAAGAAACAAGTATTGGCAAGGATGTGGAGAAAAGGGAGCACTTGTGAACTGTTGGTGGGAATGTAAATTGGTATGGCCACCAGGGAAAACAGCATGAAGGTTCTTCAAAAATTAAAACTATCATATGATTCAGTAAATGGTACTTACCCAAAGAAAATGAAAACACTAATTCAAAAAGATATATGCACCCCTATGTATATTTCAGTATTATTTACAATAGTCAAGATATGGAGGTAACCTAACTGTCCAACAATAGGTGAATGGATAAAGAAAATGTGGTATGTATATACAAAACAGAATACCAACCACACAAAAGGATGAGATCTTGGCATTTGTGACAATTTGTGACAACATGAATGGACGTGGAGGGTATTATGCTAAGTGAAATAAGTCAGAGAAACATAAATACCGTGTGATTTCTGTGGAATTTAAGAAACAAAACAAACAGAAACAGACTCATAAATACAGAGAACCACCTGTGGTTGCCCAAAGGGAGGTGGGTGATGGGACAGGCAAGACAGATGAAGGGGAGGAAGAGGTACAAATGTGCAGTTATAAAATAAGTCACAGGAAAAAACAGTACAGCATAGGAAACACAGTCAATATTATAATGTTGTACGGTGACAGCCACTGCACTAATCGTGACCATTTCATAATATAAATAATTGTCAAATAACAATGTTATACTCCTAAAACTAACATAATAATGTATGTCAAATATACTTTAATTAAAAATAAAAAAATAAATTTATCATGCAAATATACACATATACAGCAGATGAAATGAGTCTGTATGAAGTTTTTCATTATAACTTTTTTTGGGATAGAAAAATATTGGAACCAATCTAAAAGCTTATTATTAGGTTAAGTACATTATTGTCATTATTAAACGGAATACTATGCAGCAAATAAAAAGGGTAAGAGTTCTTTATGTACAAATATGTAATAAACTCCAAGATACATTTAAAGTGAAAAAGTTACACAAAGTATCATATAATATATTACACATTGTATAAATAATAAAATTAAAACATACAGCTTTCTTGAACCTGTATAGAATAATTCTGGAACAATAGCTAAGAAATTGGTAAAACTGGTTGCATTCAGGGAAGCAAATGTATGGCCAGGGAATAAGGCTGGAAGATAAAATTTTTACCATATGACATTGCATCTTTTGAACTATGAGCCATGAAAATATATTACTAATCAAGAAATCAAATTTTTAAGGAACTTAAATGGAGAAATGAAAGAGGATATTCACAGCCAGAACTCATGTATTCAGTACTTACATTTGCCAAATCTGAACATTTTGCTGTGGACATAGTTCAATTCTCCTGCCTACCCTCATTGATCCTAAAACTCAGTGGTGCTAAGGTGGCTGGAACTTGCAAGTCAGGGTTCCAAAAAGAAGTGCATACAGAAAGAACTACAGAAATCTGTATAAAATTCCCTTGCATCTTTGGGCAAATATTATTCCATATAAGTACAGGGCAAAGCTTGGGAGAAAACAGCTAGTAGGGAGATGTGAGTTGGATGGACTTTTCTGAGGTGCTACAATTCAAGGAGATACAGAGTTCAAAACAGTCTCAGTAGAGACAGCTTGCTGAACATTCTGGGTATTCTGTTGAGACCTAATAAAGCTTATGCCTAGCCCTACAGTAAGGGCTATTCTAGAACTTCCTTAACAAAGCCTCAAAACAGACTTCTGTAGGGTTACACCAATGTGCAAACTGCCTACCTGCCAGAAACCTCAACACTTTTCATAGGAAGACAACAAAATCCAGCTCTCAACAACACAGCATTCATAACATCCAGGCTACAATAAAAAATTACTAGCAATGAAGCAAGAAGATGTGACTAGTAACAGGAAAAAAAAAATAGAAACAGATACAGAGATAACACATTTGTTGGAATTAGCGGTCAGAACTTTTGAGTCCACTGAATTTTGATCTCAGTTTTCTCTACCAACTACTGCTTTATGCCTACATTCTAGTTCCTGGGGCCACCATTCCAGACTCAGAGTGGAAAGACAGGGCAGATGTCAGATCCTCAAGGATCACAGGACTCACCCACTGTCAGTGAACATTTTCTTCATTTCATCCAATTTGCCAAGTGGAAGGCTAAGTTTAACAGCCATTACCTTGTTAATAGCATTAATATCAAAAGTAGCATTCTTTGAGTTGCTAGTAAGTTTGGTCATAGATTTCAAATATTTATTAGTTATTTAGGTACCCTCTTTGGTGAAATGTTTGATTCTTAACTTTGTTCCATTATTTTCCTGAATTGTTTGTCCTTCTCCTAATTTATATGAATTTTTTAGGTACTTTGAAAACTTATATTTTAACTGAAAAATAACTTCTTACCCAAAGACCATCAGAGACTTTTCTATGATTTTTTCCCTAAAATTTCAATGTCTGGCTATTTAGAACTTTACTGTACAGAATGGATTTTTTGCATGTTGTAAAGTTGAAAAATTTCATTTTAAACATAAGGATAAACATTTCAACATGCATGGAACCACATGTTACCATTCTACTTTGTTCCATTACCTATTTTTTTATTCCCATGCCAATGACACATTTCATGAATTACTTTAGCTTTATAATCTATTGTGATATCTTTCAGGAAAAATTTTAAAACAGGGTACCTTTTACAAAATTGTCTTTACTTTTTTTAACACTTGGCACATTGTTTATTTTTAGTTATTTTTTAATTTTTTTTATTATGTTCAATTAGCCAGCGTATAGTACATCATTAGTTTTGATGTAGTGTTCAACAATTTGTTAGTTGCATACAACACCCAGTGCTCATATCACAACACATGCCCTCCTTAATACCCATCACCCGGTTACCCCATCCCCCACCCCCTCCCTTCTGTAACCCTCAGTTTGTTTCCTGGAGTCCAGAGTCTCTCATGGTTTGTCTCCCTCTCTGATTTCACCCCCCTTCAGTTTTCCCTCCCTTCCCCTAATGTCCTCTGTGCTATTCCTTATGTTCTACATATGAGTGAAAACCATATGATAATTGTCTTTTTCTGCTTGACTGATTTTACTTCGCATAATCCCCTCCAGTCCCATCCATGTCAAAGCAAATGGGAGGTATTCATCCTTTCTGATGGCTGAGTAACATTCCATTGTATATACGGACCACATCTTCTTTATCCATTCATGGTACTGGCACAAAAACGGACACATAGATCAATGGAACAGAATAGAGAGCCCAGAAATGGACCCTCAACTCTGTGGTCAACTCATCTTTGACAACGCAGGAAAGAACATCCAATAGAAAAAAAGACAGTCTCTTCAATAAATGGTGCTGGGAAAACTGGACAACCACATGCGAAGAATGAAACTAGATCATTCTCTTACACCATACACAAAGATAAACTCTAAATGGATGAAAGACCTCAACGTGAGACAGGAATCCATCAAAATCCTAGAGGAGAACATAGGCAGTAACCTCTTCAACATCGGCCACAGCAACTTCTTGCCAGACATGTCTCCAAAGGCAAGGGATACAAAAGCAAAAATGAACTTTTGGGATTTCATCAAGATAAAAAGCTTTTGCACAGCAAAGGAAACAGTCAACAAAACAAAAAGACAACCCACAGAATGGGAGAAGATATTTGCAAATGACATTTCAGATAAAGGGCTGGTATCCAAGATCTATAAAGAACTTCGCAAACTAAACACCCAAAAAACAAATAATCCAGTGAAGAAATGGGCAGAAGACATGAACAGACCCTTCTCCAAAGAATATATACACACGGCTAACAGACAACGAAAAAATGTTCAACATCACTAGCCATCAAGGAAATACAAATCAAAACCACAATGAGATACCATCTTACACCAGTCAGAAAGGCTAAAATTAACAAGACAGGGAACAACAAATGTTGGCGAGGTTGTGGAGAAACGGGAACCCTCGTACACTGTTGGTGGGAATGCAAGCTCGTGCAGCCACTCTGGAAAACAGTATGGAGGGGTTCAAGACGTTAAAAATAGAGCTACCCTAGGACCCAGCAATTGCACTACTAGGTATTTACCCGAAAGATATAGATGTAGCGAAAAGAAGGGGGGGCCGCCTGCGTGGCTCAGTCGGTTAAGCGGCTCAGGTCATGATCCCAGGGTGCTGGGATCAAGTCCTACATGGGGCTCCCTGCTCAGCAGGGAGCCTGCTTCTCCCTCTCCCACTCCCCCTGCTTGTGTTCCCTCTCTCGCTGTCTCTTTCTCTGTCAAATAAATAAATAAATCTTTAAAAAAAAGAAAGAAAAGAAGGGGCACCCCAATGTTCATAGCAGCAATGTCCACAATAGCCAAACTGTGGAAGAAGCGGAGATGTCTTTTACTCTTCTTAGGCGTGGTCTCTTCTTCATAGTCTTGAGAATCACTTGACATGTTCTGGTATTACTTAACTCCATAAAGATGTGAAAAAACTGAAGTTTTCTGTGTATCACCAAAAAGGATACAGAGTTAAAAATGAATATAACGTGGGATGCCTGGGTGGCTGTCAGTTAAGCATCTGCCTTCAGCTCAGGTCATGATTTCAGGGTCATGGGACTGAGCCCCCCGCATCTGGGTCCCTGCTCAGCAGTGAGTCTGCTTCTCCCTCTGCCCCTCCCCCTGGTTGTGCCCCCCCTCTCTCTCTAATAAACATTTAAAAAAGCTTTAGGAAATGAATATAACTTATAGGGAAATCTAGGATTCTGTAGTCCAAAAATAAATCCTCCGACTAGATAGATGTTTGATTATTTTTTCCCACCCTCCCAGTCCCCAGGAGTGGGGAGTGTAAACGGTGACCTAGTCTGGGTTGCATGGGCCACGTCTCTTTTTCACTCTTACTACTCCAACACCTGTTCACCCTCCTCCCCAGCCTGATGCTATCAGCTATCCCCCTTGAAGGTTAACCTACTAAATGGTAAAATTGGTGTTCAGCCTGCATCCCTGACCCGTGCCCCACATTGAAGTCTGAACAGCATTTGGTTCTGTCTTCCCTTACTGTCTTTCAGACAGAATCCAGCTAATCTCTGCTTTCCCTGCATTCCCAGTGGGTTCTGTGGAGAGAAAAATGAAGAGGCAAGTTTCAGAAGAGATGTAGAACGTGGAAAATGATTAAGGTTTTACTTTATAATAATTAGTTCTTTCCTCCCAATCAGACTTTCTTTGATTTGGCCAGAAAGTGCCATTTGGAAATTACACAGTGATTTAATCAAATCTCCTGAGAGTTATGTCCAAGTATTCATCCAGAGTTACAAATGGGGAAATTGGGGTGCAGCGTGCAAGCTAAGGGAATTCTGGCAATCCAGTAATTATTCATGCGCAGTAACACCACTGCATTAGCATATTATTCCAATAAATAAATTCTTAGAAGATCAGTAGTTTACATGCCCTGATTAATAATACTAGTGACATAGGCACTAAAGAAAAACCCAAATCAACACAAGTAACACATAATTAGAGAACAGATTTTTTTTTAAAAAGATGTCCAAATGCACATTATAAAAATTCAAAAAAGGAGAATGCTAATTAAGTTCAAGTCTTTAACTGCTGGGACTACATCTGATTACAAGCTGTCATGTATTTCCTGGCTGAACTTTTGCATAAATGCTCTTAATTTCCCCTAATGAAACTATGGAAATCGAGGATTCTATTATGAAATTGAAAAAATAAAACCTTTAAAAACAATCACCTTGCAATTCAATCCAACTGTCATCAGTTTAAAAACAAGGTAATCAGGAGTGTCTGACAATGAGGAAAGAGAATAAGGGTTTGCATGGCTACTAGATAGGCAGACTGCCACACTCAGATGAAAGGTAGATCTAGATCCCCGGCTCCAAAGGACCTGCCAGGGGTCAACAGATGATCTTCTGGGGAAACCTCTCCAGTTGTATTCAAAATGTTCTATTTGTGCCACAAGTTTAACTTTCGTCAAATCTGCAAATGATTCATGAGCTTCTGAAGGTGAACATTCTACAGTGGTATTCATAGGAAGGGTTAAGTCTGGAGTAGAGATGAGGGGTGGGGGGAGGTGTGCTGACAGAGGTTCAGCTCAACCCTGATCAGATTAGGGGTGCATAGTACAGTTCAGTTCCCTGCCCTCAGTCACTACTTGAAGCCTGGAGTACTTTCCAGTGATGACCCTGAAGGGCAGAGCCGTCACAGCCCTTGTCCACGCACACCTGCCAGGTGGCACCTGCCACGATTGGCATATCTAGGCCCTTTTCTGGACTGCAGGAAGCCACGCTGCCCTCCTGCATGGTGAGCCCAAAGCACTAGGGAATCCATCTCCCTTGAGAACAGCCTTTGACCAGGGCCTCTCGGGAGTTGGTATATAAACACTCTAGCTTCCTCACCCTTCCGCTGCGATAATTCTGAGATGTGTGTTCTATACACCTTTCAGAGTTCCCCCCAAGGGATGAAGCCCGCATGGAGCTGGTTTAATAACTCCCTCTTACAGGCCATCTTCTCATCCCTATGTCACTTCCCCAACCCCCTGCTGGTCTTCTCTGTATCTCTCAAGACAACTACTTGCACTTGAGCCCCTTGTCTCAGGGGTCACATGGAGGAAACTGGACTAAGACCAGCCAACACTTGACCCCAACTCCTCAGCACTGGCAATCCTTTATCAGCCATCATATCTTCTGGCTGGTCTTCTTAAAGAATGAATTTACAACAGGAGTTTCCAGAGGTCTCAACAGGTGCAGAGTGGCAACCTAATCTCCACAAGAAGCTGCAGAGGCAGATTTGTTTTCCTCAGAGGTCCCTCAATTGGGAACATCATCAAGCCCAGCCTCGTACTGCACCCTAACTTCTGGAAAGTGTACAATCTTTTTCAGTTTCCACTTCCTCAGAGGGGTCCTCTGCTGAAGACAGTTGGCTCCTCAGGAAGTAGTCAATGTTCTCTGGGCACCGACTGCGTGGCCTTCTGACTCAGGTAAATGGATGCCCGTGTCTGAGTCTCCCAGGGCTGTGGGTAGAGCTATGGTAGTCCCCAGGTCTCAGAAGACTCTTTCCGGAAACCAATTTCTCTCTTTTACAGCCTGTATCTCCACTGAGGCATCTAGGTTTTTCTTCCAGCAAGAACCCGTTAAATAACAAAAATGCAAACAAGTAAATGTGAAGATGTAATTGGCTTTATTAAGTGATTCATGAATCAGGCAGCATCCCATCTAGCAATTTGAGGGAAACTTGGAGGAGTTGTACAAAATGGAAGGTTTTTATAGGAAGAAGGGTGAGGCAAGGAGTTATTAGCAAAAGAAAAGCAAGGCCACTTCCCTTAGAGGGAAGGATAGGGGTCTTACCACGCAGATTACCTCAGCTTCTTTGGTGGGGGGGGGCGGCAAGTGACATATTCTCTCTTTGGTGCTGATCAGAAAATTCAGAACTAATGGCTTAAGACCACATTTCTAGGGGAGGCTGAAACTACAATTAGGTTAGGTATTAAGTCCTGGTTTGTTAACTCAGCCTAAATGACACCATTCTGGGCCTGTGGTTTTCTTTTTGACAAACCAAAATCTCCCGCTTCCTGGGCCATAGCAACCTTATCCACTGGAAGCAACTCTGGTCTTACGGGAAGAGCTGCATTTGGATGCAGAACCTTTGGGTTTGTGTTCTAACTCGAGCTGTGTGACCTTCTACAAATCATTCAGCCTCTCTAACCTTGGTTTTCTCATCAGTAAAATGTTCAAAATTAACAAAATTATACCTAACAGGGTAGTGATGTGAATTAAGAGATGGATGTTTATGACAGTATCTTGTAAATGAAATGAAACCTATGGAGATAGTATTTTTCACTGATCATGTTAGCAAAAATAAAAATGTCTGATAATGCACTGTGCTGGTGGGGAGTGCGGGTGGCCTGGCGGACAGGAACTCGCATACATTGCCACTGGCAATGTAAACTGTTACCACTTCCCTGAAGGAACCTTTGGCCAAAGCTTTCAAAATTACAAAAACGCATGCCCTTTAACCTAGCAATTCCACTCCCTGGAATGTGTTCTCAGAGATATTCATACACGTGCACACATACACTGTGCACACATACACACACACATACACAGAAGATATGAATATAAATCACAGCATTGTTTATGATAGAAAAAATATTTGAGACAACTTAGTCATCCAAATTGGGTGGATGAAATAAGTCACAGTTCAATGACTCAGTAAAATTCCATGCAATCATTAGAAAGAGCAAACCAGTTCCACATACCCTGACACAGAGTCATCTCTGAAATATCTTGATAAATGGAGGAAAAAAAAAAACAGGTGCAGAACACTGTGTATAGGGGTGCCTGGGTGGCTCAGTCACTTAAGTGTCTGCCTTCGGCTCAGGTCATGATCCCAGGGTCCTGGGATCGAGCCCCGCATCGGGCTCCCTGCTCAGCAGGAAGCCTGCTTCTCCCTCTCCCACTCCCCCTGCTTATGTTCCCTCTCTCGCTGTGTCTCTGTCAAATAAATAAATGAAATCTTAAAAAAAAAGAACACTGTATAGCTTGCAATGGTTTGTGTAAAAATAGTTATACATCTGTGCAAACCTCTGGAAGAATACACAAAACACTGCTGGATAGGAGAATCACACACAGCTGGAGGACCAGAGAGCTGAGGGGGTCTTCTTCTGATACCTTTTTGTACCTTCTGAATCTCATGCCATCTGTAAGTACTACCTATCCAAACAGCACTAAAAAAAAAAAACTAGAAGACTGTGTGAAATGTGCAATATTATTAGATCTACTAGCCCATGTGAGTAAACACTGATATCAGTGCTTGCAAAGCAAAATACTGCAGCATAAGATCCTGGACAACTTGTGCAAGAGGTTGCCAGGCTGCAGAGACATCCCAGGCTCCACCCCTAGATGGCGCCACGATGCTCATGAGGTCCTGAGATTCATTCACTCTGGTCTCATCCCTGGGTCACAGCTGCGGGGTGGGTAGGAGCGACCTGGTTTCCTCACATAATGTGGAACTTGGCGGGTGGCCAGCTGGTTAGCATAATAAGATCAAACACTTGCCTCATTTCCTCCCCCTGCGTTCCCTTTACACACGCAGACAGGAGCCTACTGCCTGGCTGCATTTGTCAGGAGTTCCACAAGCGGGTGTGTTTGTGCTTACTCCTGCTCTGTATTTGCATATGTTTGTTTTCCTCCCAGTTGGTCGCACTGGGTTGTCTGTGCACGTGGGCTGGGCATCTTGCTGCATTACTTCATGCAGTGTTACCATCTTGGGCTCCAGCTCTCACGGGGACTTCATGGTGCTGAAATGCACCTATTTGGGGCTTCCTTTCAGATTATGAGCACCTGCGGCAGCTGCCACATACAGAGGCATCGCTGGATTTAAGCCCACTTAGTCTGTTCAGGCTGCTATAACAAATGACCATGGACTGGATGGCCTAAACATTAGTTTATTTCTCACAGTTCCAGAGGCTGGAAGTCCAAGACCAAGGTGCCACAGATCCTTGTCTGGTGAGGCCCTCCTTCCTGGTTTGCACAGGGCTGTCTTGCTGTGTCCTCACTAGGCAGAGAGGAAGCAGGGTCTCCTGTCCCTTCTTATAAGGGCCCTAATCCCATTACAGGGACTCAACTCTCAGGACTTCATCACCTCCCAAAGGCCCCACCTCCTAACTCCATCCCACTGGAGGTTAGGTTCCAAAATATGAATATGGGGAGGGGGGCAGGGATACAAATAAGTGGTCCATGCACTGACCTACAGTCCCGCAGGGGAATCAAAGACATCTTTCAAGAAAGATCAGCCACGACATAGTTGTTACCTTGAGTACGTGAACTGGTGAAGAGATGACCTTGAGGGTTACGAAGTGTGGTGTGCTAAATCCCAGGGGCATCACAGGCCAGAGTTTCTCAATTCTATTGGACCTGTGCTCCCTTCTTTCAACAAATAAATTGTAACATCCTTCTTACTATTTGGAAATGAAAGCTATAAATAATATTACCACCTACACAGAGAATTTCAATAAAGGAAACCATTATAATTGCAATATATGTTAAACTAGAAGGGAGGTCGCTGGTAATACAAGGGTATGTCTTTCCACATGTAAATGCTCAAGTCTGAGCACACTAGAGGACATGGTGCAGCCCCGGGCTCTGTGTACCTCCACGCAGAGTCGCCAGGAATGCAGCGGCTACAGACAATGTGGTGGTGTGTATCACGCTAGTGAATTGCATGGCAGGAGAACAATGGCAGAAGCAACAGAATTTTCTGAAACCAGAAATCACTCCTGATTATGTTCGATACAAAACAGAATCTTATAGTAGAATTCTTAAAAAACTTAAAGCCTGCAAAAAATACTTTGGGTCTATACACCCGAGGAAGTTTTCACATATAAAATGGACTTACATAAACATAGATCAGTTTTTCACTGAAAATCATGCAGGATGTGTGGGTAAACTCTTTCTTGGGCATGACTATCCCATGTACTTAAGGATTTTTAGCCTTCCTGGCCTACATCTAGATGCCAATATCTACCGGACTCCCTAAGGATTGGACAAAGAAGAAATGCTCACACAAATTTCTACTACACACTGATGGAGCCAGCCTTCTCTGGGCTCTGCCTGGCCCCAAGAATCTCCCCAGCTGGCTTCCAAAACCCTTGAGCTCTCCATCCTTAGGGTCACTGGTTTGGGTAACAAGTTTTCTTCACAGCATCATGGCAGAACATACATGTTACCTGGAAGAGCCACTAGCATAGCATGAATTCATACACTGAAACACTAACTGCTATATTACAGCATGCACCCCTGAGGTCATTAAGAATTGGGCAGCAGGGTTCACACCCTAACGATGAAATTCTACAGAGAGGGAACAGGTCCAGATGGGATCGTGAATGTACACAACTAGCCACAGGGGGTATTTGTGCACCTGTCTTCACACTTTTCCCTGTGAGTCCCTGAAAGATGTTTCAAATCTATCACCTAGCATGTTGTGAGGTTGACAACAAAATTTTTTTAAGTTTACATGGTTGAAAAGAATATGATTTCTGGAGTATTATCCATATTGTCATTTTAAGAAATAATTATTATATTTATCTTTTATACCCTATGGAATCTAAATACCAAAGTGGTTTGATACCATCCCAGTATTTTCTATTATAGAAATTTTCAAACATACAGGAAAGTTGAAAGAACTTTACATTGAAGGCCCATATACCCGCCACCTAGATTCAACAACTAAACTTTCTGTACTTATATATCCATCCATCTCTCCATCACTCTATCCAAATATCAATCCATCTTACTTTTATGCATTTCAAAGTAAGTTGAAGACATCAGACACTCCTCAAAACACTCCAGCATACATACTGATGAGGGAGCAGAAGGCTAGCTAAGGACAGGCAGAAGGTGACACCCCACAAACCACCCCCCCCCCACGGGATATATGTGACATCCCTCAGGCACTCCTGACTGCCCTAAAGGAAAAACAAATAGTTAATTTATAGAGATTATAATCCTGCAAGACTTGAGTCTCCCTCAGTTTACAAAAGTCTTAGCAATTTATAAGAACAAAGCATTTCTATCAATGGTCTAGCTTCCAGAAGGGAATGTAGATACAGTTAAATGTCCTTATAACCTGCAGCCCATTGACAGAAACTTGAGGAAGGCAAAGTGTAATGTTTCTCCAGGAAGTTCCCAACTATCTTACTGTTAATGCCTTACTAGAAGGAAAAACAACTTTAACTTGACAATCGCAAGGCCTCAGGTGTCTTGAAAGTCCTCTTCTACATATGAAAGTTCTTTTGAAACCTCCCTTTTCCCTTGCCTCCCCCAACCCCATAGTATATAATCAGCCACCCCTCACAACGCTGAGACAGCAGCTCTTTCTGCCCATGGGCCTTGTCCCCATGCTTTAATAAACCACCATTTTGTACCAAAGACGCCTCAAGAGGGTCGTCGGCTCTGGACCTCACCCCACCGAACCTCACCTATATTCCAAAACTACATCACATATCATTAATTAGAATCCCATATCTGCTTACAGATTTTTTTCTTTTGAGTTAAATTGATATAATGTACAAATCTTTTTTCACTTGAACCTTGAACCCCTATAAAAATACAGTACATTAACTTCACTGCAGGAAGATTCCTGTATGCCTTCCCAGTAACTCTCCATCCCCATTCCCTCAAAGTTCTGATTTTTTTCTTACCACACAATAGTTTTGCCTATGCTAGAACTTCATATAAATGGAGTCATACAAGAAGTACTCTTTCACTCAGCAAGTTTCCAACATTCATCCATATTGCTGTATCAATCAGTAGCCCGTTCCATATTACGGTGGAGTAGTATTCCATTTTATGAATTTACAACAATTCTGCTTTCGATAGACACTGAACTTGTTCCAGTTTGGGGGTATTACAAATTAAGCTGCTATGAATATTCTTGTACAAGCCTTTTTGTGGACATATATTTTCACTTCTCTTGGGTAAAACCTGTGATAGAATTTGGACTACATTAAGATTTTCCTAACAACAATGTATGAGAGGTCTATGTGTTGCTGAGAATAACTGACCTCCATTATGATATTAACAATATTAAATCTTCTAATTCATAAATATGGATTTTCCATTACTTTAGTTCCTTTTTCATTTCTCAACAATGCTTCATAGTCTTCAGTGCACATCTTTTATTAAATGTATTCCTAAGTAATTTAATTTTTAATTCTTTTGAAGATAGCTTTTCAATTTTATTTTTGTTTTTTTGCTATCTGTATATAAAAATACATTTAACTTTGTGTCCTACAACCTTGTTAAATTCATTTATTGGTTCTACTATTTGTTTTGTGAATTTCTTAGACTCTTCTGTGTAAACAATGATGCCATATGCAAAAAGAGACAGTTTTACTTCTTCCTGACTTTCATGTCTTTTATTTATTTATTTTTCTAAAGATTTTATTTATTTATTTGAGAGAGAGAGAATGAGAGATAGAGAGCACGAGAGGGAAGAGGGTCAGAGGGAGAAGCAGACTCCCTGCTGAGCAGGGAGCCCGATGCGGGACTCGATCCCGGGACTCCAGGATCATGACCTGAGCCAAAGGCAGTTGCTCAACCAACTGAGCCACCCAGGCGCCCCATGTCTTTTATTTATTTTTCTTACATTATCACACCAACTGGAGCCTATAACACAACACTGAATGGGAGTGCTCAGAGACAGCATCCTTGCTTTGTCTACAGTCTTAGGGGGAAGGGTTCATTGTTTTACCATACGAAAGATTTCAATCTAAAATGGACCTGAAGGATATGAAACGGAGAATTTCACACACGTGCCCTCAGAAGAAGAGAGACTAATTTCCCAAAAATGCCTGATTTACAGAATACCAAGACTTATCTGCTGACCAATGAACATCCACAAAGAATCTCTTCCCATCCTCAAGTCAATGAATTTACCACTGGGACTCTGGCTGGATTTCCCTTTTTGCACTCCTAGCCCATAAATACAACCTGCCCCAAACCCTCAACAGAACTGCGTACAGCTTGTTACAGCATGCACCTCCCAAACTGTAATTCCTCTTGCATTCTTTTTTTTTTTTTTTTTTAAGTAGGCTCCACACCTAATGTGGGCTTGAACTCACAACCCTGAGATCAAGAGTCACACGCTCTACACTCTACCAGCTGAGTCAGCCCAGGTGATCCTCCTCTGCTATTCTTGAATAAATTCAATTTCTAGTAATTCAAGATTGCCAGTTTACCTCTTCATCTAGGTTGACAACTCTTAAGTATGATGTTAACTGTACATTTTTTTTAGATTTTATTTATTTATTTTAGAGAGAGAGAGAAAGAGCGTAAGTGGGGGAAGGAAATAAGGGGAGGGAAAGAGAGAGGGAGATAACCTCTAGCAGACTCCGTGCTGAGCACAGAGCCGGACACGGGGACAGCCTGATATGGGGCTCAATCCCATGACCCTGAGATCATGACCTGAGCTTAAACCAAGAGTCGGAAGCTCAACCAACTGAGCCACCCAGGCACACCAGATGTACATTTTTATAGATGATCTTTAATAGAACGAGGAAGGTCTCCTACATTCCCAGTTTGTGGAGCACTTGCATCATAAAAGGATGCTGTATTTTGCTAATTATTTTTACTGTATCCATTAAAATTATATGATTTTCCTCCTTTAGTCTATTAATAGGGTGAATTTTATTGATTAATTTTTGAACCTCAAACCAACATTCTATACCTGAGGCAAACCTTATGTGGTAATGATGTATTATCCTTTTTATGTTCTGATTTGATTTGGTATGTTTTTTTCTTTGAGGTAATTTTCCTTCTCTGTTCCTGAGTGATACTGGTTTGTAATTTTATTTTTCCTTTCTACTATTCTTTGGGATGTCTTTGTTAAGTGTTGGTATGTGGTATTGGTAGGCTAGTCTCATAAAATGGGTTGGAAAATGTTCCTCTATTTGCTGAAAGAGGTTTTACAAGATCGGTGTCATTTTCTCCTTAAACATTTGGTAGAATTTAGTGGTGAAAAACTCCTGACCTGCAGTTTTCTTTGTGGGAAGTTTTTTGATAATTCAATTTCTCTTTTTATATTTACTATTTAAATTTTCTCTTTCATCTTGGTGGTAAATTTTAGTTTCTAAGGAGTCTGTCTATTTCATCTAATTTATCAAACTGTTGATTTAAAACTGTCCATAATATTCCTTTAACTTATTTTAACATCTGTAGGATTTGGAATCATACAAGAACTACTTGTATGTACAAGAACTTCCCTTTCATTCCTGATATTGGTGATTTGCATTCTCTTTTTTTTCCCTAAATCAATCTAGTTTGGAGTTTATCAATTTTGCTGATCTTTTTAAAGAACCATCTTTTGATTTTGTTTATTTTTTATCTTTTATTGTGTTGATTTTTGCTCTTTATTACTGTTTTCCTCGTATATACTTTGCGTTTATATTGCTCTTCTTTTTCTAGCTTCTTAAGTTGGAACTTTAGGTTGTCCATTTGATGCATGTCTGCACAATATTTTAAAAAAGAAACCTTGTATCTTGAGTATATTTTGCCATGCAAAGTGCTTCCTTCTTTTTATCAAAACTGTTTTCCAACTGGATTGTAGTCTCCCTTTAACAGATGTATGACTATAAAAGGGATTTCATTAATGAAATTATTCAATCTAAACTTAACCTATAATATATATTGTGAGTGAACAAACTAGACCAGCTTTTCTGTAACTTAAAAAAATTATTTATATAAATATATACGTGAACAAGAGAATGACAATAAATGAAGAGATGGAAATCTCTCTCATTCACTTATTCTTTCATTTAACAGGTGTTTATTAAGCACATGTTATGTACAATGTACTCTGCTAGGTATTTCAGGATAATGGTTAAATAGTTCATGGTCTAACAGTCTGACAGGGAGATAAACATGAATTTGGAGAGTGAAGGTATCATGTGCAATGGCTGGGCATTTGGGAAAGGAGTAGAGAGTTTCAGTTGTTGGAACATAGGTTCATGTGTGGGTGTAAGGACAAAGATTTAATGAGGTGCCCCAGGGATGGCCTTGAAGGCAGGACTGAAGAATCGGTTGGATAAATTATGGCTTGACAAACAAAACTTCAACGTATAAAAACGAATTTACAGTAATCACAGTCACTACTGTTTCTTCTATCCCACTGTAACAATGCAAAATGCATAAAAAGTATAAGTTAGCCTCCACCAGTTTTTCCCAATGCCTTCTGGAGAGTTAACCTTTCTATCAAGAGAAGGTAACATTTAGACAACTAGCTACAAAAGAATGAAACTGGACCACTCTCTTACACCATACCCAAAAATAAACTCAAAATTGATTAAAGACCAAAGTGTGAGACCTGAAACCATAAAAATCCTAGAAGAGAGCACAGGCAGTAATTTCTCTGACACCAGCCACAGCAATATTTTTCTAGATATGTCTCCTAAGGCAAGGGAAACAAAAGAAAAAATAAACTATTGGGACTACATCAAAATAAAAAGCTTCTGTACAGCAAAGCAAACCGTCAAAAAAACAAAAAGGCAACCTACTGAATGGGAGAAGGTATTTGCCAAGGACATATCCCATAAGGGGTTAATATCCAAAATATATAAAGAACTTATACCACTTAACACCAAACCAAACAAAACAAAACAAAAAAACCCAAGTAATCGGATTAAAAATGGGCAGAGGACCTGAATATACATTTTTCCAAAGAAGATATACAGATGGCCAACAAACACATAAAATATGCTCAACATCACTAATCATCAGGGAAATGCAAATCAAAACCACAATCACCTCACATTCGTCAGAACGGCTAGAATCAGAAAGACAAGAAATAACAAGTGTTGGTAAAGATGTGGAGTAAAAGGAACTCTTGTGTTGGGGACAAAAATTGGTGGAGCCAGTGTGGAAAACAGTGTGGAATGTCCTCAAAGAATTTAAAATACAAATACCATGACTCAGTAATTCCACTATTGGGCCACTTACTCAAAGAAAATGAAAACACTAATTCAAAGGGATACATACCCCTATGTTTATCGCAGCATTATCTACAATAGCAAGCAGCCCAAATGTCCACCATAGATGAATGGATAAAGTGGTATATATATACACAATGGAATGTTATTCAGCCATAAAAAAATGAAATCTTGCCATCTGCAACAAACGTATGCTAAGCAAAATAAGTCAGTCAGAGAAAGACAAATACCATATTACCCCACTCATATGTGGAACTTAAGAAACAGAACAAATGAGCAATGGAAAAAAAGAGAGAGAGAGCAATCAAGAAACAGACTCTTAATTATAGAGAACAAACTGATGGTTACCAGATGGGAGGTGGGTAGAGGGATGGGGGAAATAAAGAATGGGGATTAAAGAGTACAATCATCATGATAAAAAAAATTAAATAAATTTAAAAATAAAAAATAAAAGCAACCCTACCAAGGGCTTATAAAAGGTTTAAACCAATCCTACGAAGAGCTTCAGATTCCAGTTGATTTTCTATCATGGCATGAAGTTCAGAGATGGATCATCCAGGGCAGGTACAACTGCTCAAAAATGCCATCAAGTATTTGGATTCCACCTATTTTAAATAATAAAACTGAAAAATTCTGGCTTTCGGCCTTTGTGATCATTGTTGAAATACAGCTGCTGTAACTCCAGCTCCGAATCCAAGTTACAGGCAGAAAGAGGAAGGCATGCAAAGGGCAAGAGTATTTCTTCATGAGGTTTTGCCCTTTCACGATAGAAACACAGAGCAAAGTAGGAATAGAAGAAAAATTAGAAGAAATAGAAGGACATTTTCTCAACCTAATAAAGAGCATCTACAAGACCACAGCAGTGGTGAAATACTGAATGTTTTCTCCTCAATATCAGGAAAGAGACAAGGATGTGTGTTCTTACCACTGCCACTCAATATTATACTGGAGGTTCTTCATAGGCCAGTTAAGTAAAAAAAGGATTAAGAAATAAAAAAGCATCAAATTGGAAAGAAAGAATTAAAACTATCTCAATTTGGAGATGATAGGATATTGCACACAGAAAATCCTGAGGACTCTACTAAAAATCCATCAGAATAAGTAAGTTCAGAAAGATGGCAGGAGATAAGATAAACATATAAAACTAAATTTTATCTCTATACACTTGCAATGAACCTGAAAATGAAATTAAGAAAACAACTGCATTTATAATCACATCAAAAAGAAAAAATATGTAAGAAGAAGTTTAGTAAGTGTAAAACTTACACTGAAAACTACAAAATGTTGAAAGAAAATTAAAAGCTAAATAAATGGAAAGCATCCCATGTGCCTGGATCAGAAGACTTAATATTATTAAGATGGCAGTACTTTCTAAATTTACAGATTCAAAATAACTTGAGGTTATTAAAAACTCAGCTGCCTTTTTTTTTTTGAAATTGACAAGCTGATCCTAAAATTCATATGGAAATTTAAGGGACCCCCCAAAAAGCTGAAACTACCTTTAAAATAAGAACAAAGTTGGTGGGCTCAAATTTTCTGATTTTGAAACTTACTATAAAGCTATTTACCAAGACTACGACTGTGACCTAAGGATAGACATACAGACCACTGTAAATAGAATTCAGAGTTCAGAAATACACCCTTACATTTACGGTCAAATGATTTTCAACAAGGATGCCAAGACAATTAAATGGGGGAAAGAATAGCCTTTTAAACAAATGGTTCTGGGACAAGTAGATATCTACATGAAAGAAAAAATGAAGTTGGACCCTTTTCTCATATAGCACACACAAAAAGTAACTCAAAATGGATTACAGACATCAATGTAAGGGTTAAAACTGTAAAACTCTTACAAGAAATGTAAGAGTAAATCTTTACGATCTTGGGTTAGGCAAAAGCACAAGTAACCAAAAGGGGGACTAACAAAAAAATTGACAAATTAGACTTCATAAAAATGTAAAGCTTTTGTGCTGCAAATGATACAAAGAAAGTGAAAGTACAACCTACAGAGTGGTAGAAAATATTTGCAAACTATGTATCTGATAAGGGATTTATAGCGAAAATATGTGAAAAACATAAAACTCAGTAACAAAAAGATAAATAACCCAATTAAAATTGGGTGAAGGAGTTTAACAGACATTTCTCCAGAGAAGGTATACAAATAGTCAATAAGCACACAAAAAATGCTCAATAACAATTAGACTTCATTTCACTCCCATTAGGATGGCTATAATCAAAAAGACAGACAACAGTGTTGGCAGGGATGGGGAGAAATTGTAACCCTCATACATAGCTGGTGGAAATGTAAAATGGTGCAGCTGTTGCGGGAAATTTGGCAGTTCCTCAAAATGAGGACATACTGAAACAAAGAAGAACCATATGACCCAGCAATTCCACTTCCAGGTATATGCCCAAAAGAACGTGTATTTATTCCCACTGTTAGAATCTCTCCCACGGTTAGAAGCAAATTATTAGGCTGCATCAAACATTCCATGTTTCAAAACCTTCAGAAATCAGGCATCATTAGAATGATTTGTTTCCGCAAATGTATTCTACAAGTTTGGAATTTGACTGGTTTGTGGTTTTGCCTATGATGCATATAGGAATTTGTCAAAAGAAGTATATTTAAAATAACATTGAACATATTTTTCATATGTCTTATGATTTTAAATCCATTTTATAGCTTTCGCTCTGTCACATTAAGCCTCTAGCAAGCATAAGCAGAGCTGAACTTCAATCTTAAATTTTTTCTCTAGGCTATTACCACTTATTATTTTACAGAATCAAAGACATCACAATGTCTGTGCTGTGAGAGAATTTGCTCTTCTTAGAGACACAGAGCTATAATGAGATGCTTGCTGCTATTTCTTCTAATTCCTAAAACTATGATAGTGTGATTTATATTTATTTTAATCTCCTCTCCACTTGGACTAGATGCAAAATGGAAGTAACTGAAATGCAGTCAATGAAAAACAGACCAGTAGGATGCCTCATTTTCGCTGAGTTTTGCCTGGTATGATAATGCAGGTTCATTCTTAAAGCTCTGAGCCAGCTTGGGGCCTGACTCTCTTGGAAATGGCCAATTTCATTTAGGTAAGTAAAGGATAAAGTGAGGTCATAACAGAGATTGCTGCAAAACAGTGCCCAGAAGCCACAAACATGAAGTATCTGATTGAAATCAGACATTCTTGTCCCTTAGCTGATGCTGTATTAGTGAAAGATCTTAACTCGTTTCCTATCTTGATGGGCTTTGCGGCAAATGGACATAATTGTCAGTCATTCAGGACTCTCCTTTTGTAATTGTTTCTGGATCTCTCACAGGGATAGATTCCACAGCTACCCAATTTGGGTCACATTTTACAAAATTGTTGAGTCATACTTTTTTTTCTAGATTGCAAAGATGAATCTACATTTTCCCAGGAAAACATCAAGGAAAAACAAGTAAGTAACTTAGGAAATGATTTCCACGATAACATTTTGAGAAGACAGAGGCAACAGAGGCAATGCTTGCTACTAGAGAAAATTTATTTCCGATGACCTCATCTCAAAGTAAACCCCTATAAGCACAGGTTCTGCCAACATATGTCAGTGTAGAGCTGCACAAAGAATGGCTTGGGCTCGGGGTTTCTGTTTGTCTCCTGTCTGGCTTCCAGTTAAATAACAGCACACAGCCGGCTCTCCAATGATGGTCTATTACTCCCCATATGTGCACCTCACCACTCCAGGCAGAAAAGGCCAGGGCAGATAGGACAGAGAGAGCAGACCGGATCTGAAAAATGCCTGAGTCCGTGGCTTGTCCTTCTTAGGGTGTGTGCACATGTGCACAAGCATGCACACATTCCATTCTGGATCTCTCATTTCCCGGTGAACTCCATACTCTACTTACTTCATGGTCTATGTGGTACTGTTGCTTTCTGGCTGTTCGATCTCTACCTCCTTTCACTACCGCATTTCATCTGGGTTTGATCTAGCCATCCTGCACCTTTATATTACATGTTAGGAAGACAATCTAATTAAACCCATTGCTACACTGGTTTTTAAATTCTGTGACTCCTGGAGTCATCCTTTCTTACGCATCCTCCCAGCCGCTGATTCCTGGAAGTACGGGTTATCTGTGATCATAATCAGTTCTAGAAGATTTTGTGGAGGGAAATTTAGGATGGAGAGGCCGCTACTTACTTCCCCATTTTCCCTGCTCAGCAGGGAGCCTGCTTTCCCTCTCCCCCTGCTCGTGCTCTCTCTCTCTCTCAATAAAATCTTTAAAAAAAGATGATCACTGGCCTAACAGTCTCCAAGCCAATGCTTCATATTTTAGATTTCTACCATGGCAGCATTTCACTTCTGGTACCAATTTTGGTACCAGGTACTTATTTCTACATAACAAACCACAACCAAAATTAGCGAAGTAAAAGGATTAGACATTAGAAAGAGAGATCTCGTGGTAAATTTGAATCTATTATTATTATTTTGTATGACTCAGGAAAATTAACATTTTTTCCCAGATGTTAGGACATGACTACACACAAGTTTGTAACGGAAGACAGTGATGAAGATGTGAAATGAGACTAATTCCTAAAGTGGAAACTACCGCTTTATAGTTACAGGTACTATATTGTCTTAGGTTTGCATCCAGCTTTGTATTTCCTCCCAGTACCTGCCATGTCTATTGTTTCCTTTTTCCCTCACGAAGGTCCTATGAGAAGTTATTTTGCATCCATTAATTTCTACTATCAATCTTGAGGTCTTACAGGTCAGTTTGAATGTCCTAGCATATATATTGGATATTATATAATATAGCAAAGGGATTCCCTCCTAATGTCTAGTTTGGGACTGTCTCCATCTGACCACACTGACTCCTAGGGAGGTGAGTTCCCAATATGTCACGGGATACAATAGAGAAGCACCTTCACTTAGCATCCGTCCACACATATAACTTCATGCCAGCCACCGGCCAGTTATGGCAGGTTGCTGGATTACCCCCAGATCTCCTCCATCCTTCTTGATATCCTCCTCCAGTGTGCAAAGTAAAAGGACAATCTCTCCCATGAGTGTTGCTGTTTAAACAGTCAAGTACAAGGCATTTCATATTGATTTCTAGCTGGACATAATTTCTATGTGTAGGGGAGGAAAAATAACTTTCCCTCTACTCTTCTCAATTCTTGGCTAAGACCCCTGTAATAATGGACTAACAAGAAAAAAACAAACAAATTTATCGACCTGTACACCTCATGTCTACATGGGAGATACTCAGGGGAAAACGACTAACTCCTTTTCTGACACCTGGTAGCTACACTTGCCCTGAACACAGCAGAATGTATCAACTTGTCAGAACACTATGTTGTACACCTGAAGCTAATGTAATATTGTGTGTCAACTACACTCAAATTTAAAATAAATAAATAAATAAATAGATAGATAAATAAATAAATAAATACCATCTTAATAGGAAAAAGGGAGGGGAAATGTAGGCCTCTTAGGGGAGAGTGAATTATTTTTAGGAAAGGTGAATGGGCCCTCAGAAGAATAGAAGGGAGGTATGCTAGTTTGGGACACAGTTTGCGTGTGGTGTTGACTTCTAGTCTCCTCACCTGTAAGAGGAGTCGATCTTTCCCGGTTGATGAAACTCCCCAAGGAGGATCTATGACAATTTAGTTCCTTATAGAGGATCCGTCTTTAGGCAGATAAGCTTCTCTCTGCATTTGCCATTTTTCAAGTGCCCACAGTTCAAAATAATCAATAAACCAAAGCGGCATATTTTGGGGTGGCATACCCTGAACTCCTACACTCCCATTTGGAATGGCGTATTCTGCTACCCCTCACATGCTACCGCATTAGTGTATTTTGTTGTCTTATCTGACTGGATTTGGAGCTTGCTTTTGTTAGTGTGATGACTCACTGCCACTTAAGTTTAGTCCAAAAGGAAAAAGTGCTTGTTGGGAGATAAAAATAAAAATTCCCAACTTGGCAGTGAGATAATAGAATTCAAAAACATTACCTTGCTTCTATTTTAAAAAGGTCCGAGGCAGCAAAAATATGATCATCCCTTTATTTCTGGCATGTTGTTTATAAACTGTCAGCTTCGAAGATCTTTTAATACGTATTTTGAAGAGAAAAGCACATTAAATATACCTCCAATTAGAAAGTAAATCTTGAGTTTTCAGAGGGAAAAGATCTATAAAAGAAATCACTGAACTACCTACATCATTAATAAGAGCTCTGCTGGCATGAAAAGCATATATAAAATATCATTTACCTCAAGCACATTATACTGGAATGAGAACCAGCCCAGTTATATAATTTAATATGACCTTAATTAACTGCAATCACATTCTGGAATTAAGTCAAAGAGAAGTAGCTAAAGATACAGCTAAAGATACAGAAGCTCACAATGGAAAAACAGGGGGCCTCCAAAGAGACCTGGCTAATATTTATTAAACATCGGAGTCAAATACTTTTCTAAGAGCTTTACATGAATTAACTCATTTTATTCCCAAAACAACCTTATGACCATTATCACCTCCATTTTACAGGTGAGAATGCTAGAGCACAGAAAGATTGGCCAAGGTGCCATAGCTAAATGTGACAGGGCCAGAATGCAAATCCAGATGATCTAGATCAAGATTCCAAATGTGGTATTTACACTTCATCTGTGTTTTTAATTAAATCACAGGTTCAGACTTCTAATAAAAACATATTTGACTACTCTCCTGTAAATAACAATTATAAATGCTGGATAAAATACTAAAAACAATACTTGAAGGCATTGATGAGCAAAGAAAGCAAGCTGACAATGGAGAACATGCAATCAAAGAAGGGAACCACTTCTATGAAATGCATATTTATGTAGCTTTTCCCCTGAGGACACTTCCAGGTCTTCATAACCTTTAACAGAACTCAAGTAGAAAGATCCAGATGTATTGATCTGAGGGGACAGGAGACGGAAATTGGGGGAAAATCCTGAAACAGGAAAAATTATCGTAAGGGGAGTCCCAATCCTTGGCTGTCCCTGAACTGCACATGTGTGGGGTAAGGCAAAAAATTTACCCTGAAAGGCCGAGATGGCTGAATAGAGATTTTAGCAATGCCCCCATAATGAGGAGACTGAGCTTAGGTTTGTGTCCAGCTCTAGGAGAGAGGCATGGAAAACACACCTTGCTTTCACTGGACACCAGAAGGGCCATGCTTTAGGAGTAAAGATCATATCTCAGGAGTAGTTTTCCCTACCCTACCATTAAAAACAACAAAGAGACCTATTTTAACAAAGCCTAAACCCAAGAGCCTACATAAGACCAAGAGTCTCTACAAGTCTATCACCAAGATAGACACTGTGCAGGGTTATAAAACAAGTCCCAGTAATTTCAAAGGACTGAAATCATATAGAGTATGTTCTCTGACTACAACAGAATTAAGTCAGAAATCAGTAACATTAGGATAATCAACATATCTCCAAATATTTGGAAATTGACACCTTTCTACAAAGCCCATGGGTCAAAGAAGAAATCACAAGAAAAAAAAATTTTTTTAAAGATTTATCCATGTATTTGAGAGAGAGAGAGAGAACATGAGTGGGAGGGGGAAAGGGAGAGGGAAAGAATCCCAAGCAGACTCCCTGTTGAACAGGGAGCCCAATGCGGGGCTCGATCTCATGACCCTGAGACCAAGACCTGAGCTGAAACCAAGAGTCAGATGCTCAACTGACTGGGTCACCCAGGCACCCCCACAAAGAAAAATTTTAAAATATTCCATGAAAACAATGCATAAGAAAGCTGACATAACTATATTAATACCAAACATTATAGGATTTAAGACAATGGGAGGAGTACTTAATAATAATGAAAGGTTGAATTCATTAAGAAGATATAAAAACTCTATGTGCCTATGTATCTAATAAGAGAGGTATAAACAGAAATTTGCAGATCTAAAGGGAGAAAGAAATAATTACACAACTTCAATTAGGTAGCTTATTTTTTTGTTTCTATTTATTCATTTTTTGGAGAGAGAGCACATGAGCGGGGAGTGGGTGGCGCAGAGGGAGAGGAAGGGAGAGAATCTCAAGCAGACTGCCCACTTAGCACAGGGCCCAACACAGGGCTTGATCTCACAACACTGAGATCATGACTGAGCCAAAATCAAAAGTCGAACACTTTACCAACTGAGCCATCCAGGTGCCCCTTGATTGGATATTTTAAAACCTCTTCCATCTCAGTAATTAACAGAACACTTAGGCAGAAAAACCAGTAAGAATATAACAGATTTCAGCAGCAATAACAACCACCCTGATCTAACTGATATTTAACAGAACATTATACCTAATACTTGGAAAATCTTTTCAGACCTACTTGAAACATTCCCCAAGACAGACTACATGCTGGGTCATAAAGTAAGTCTTAATAAATTTCAAAGGATCAAAAATTATGTTCTCTACTCATGATAGTATTAAACTAGAAACTAATAGTAATAAGATATCTAGAAAATGGCAGGATATTAAAAAATTAAGCAAGACATTTCTAAATAATCCACATAAGTCAAAGAACAAATCACAAGAGAAATTAGAAAATACTTTGAAATAAATGAAAGCAAAGATGCAATATATCAAAATTTGGGGGGATACAATTAAAACAGTGCTTGAAATGAAAATTATAGCATGAAAGGCCCACATTTTTTTAAAAATGGTAAGTTTTAACAATCTAAGTTTTCATTTTAAGTTTTTTTAAAAAAAAAGAACAGAAGAAACTCAAAGTTAGTTGAAGAAAGCACACATTAAAAATAAGAGCAAAAATCAATGAAACAGAAAATGGAATTAACAGAAGAGAAAAGATCAATTAAATTAAAAACCTTTAGTTAGACCAAATAAGAAAAGAACAGGGTAGACACAAATTACCAATATCAGGAATGAAGAGGGGGTATTACTATGATCCTACTGGCTTTTAAAGGATATAATGAAAAACTTCATGTTGATGAACTGGACATTTTAGCTGAATTGGAAAAATTCCTCAAACAACACAACTCACAAAGACGGACTCAGAAGAAACAGAAAACCAGAACAGTCCTATACCTAACAAAGAAATTAAATGTGGAATCAAAATCAATTAATCAAACAAACAGATCTTTCCACAAGGAAAACTTCAGACCCAAATGATTTTACTGGTGAATTAAAACCAGAGTTAGAGAACTGAAGAGGAAGGAACAGTTTCCAACCCATTTCTTATGGTCAGCATAATCCTGACACCAAAACTTAACAAGGACATTACAAGAAAAGATGCAAACATTCTCAATAAAATATTGACACAAAGAATCCAGAAATATTTTTAAAAGATAATACATCATCACCATGTGAGATTTATCTGAAGGCTGCAAGATTATTTAAACATTCAAAAAATCAATGTAATTTGGCATAGTAACATACCAAATATGAGAATAAAGGAAAAATCATAGGATAATTTCCACAGAGACAGAAAAATCATTTGGAAAAAAATGCATTCTCGTACAGAATAATGAAATTCCTTAGCAAACAGGAATAGATAGGACTTCTTCAATCTTGTAAAGGACCTCTATGACAATCTACAAAATCATAAAAAATGGTATAAGGGAGCGAAATGATTTTCCCTCTATTCTTCTGAGTTCTTGTCTGAGACACCTGTAATAAAAAAGATTATCAAGAGAAAAATAAACAGAAGTTTATTAACATGTACATGTGGGAGATACTTAAGGAAAAATGAGCAGCTCTCTGAGGTTTCTCAGAATTTAGATATACCATCTTAATAAGTGAAAAGGAGGCGTGATATAGGCCTGTTAGGGGGATGTAAATGATTTTTAGGAAAGGTGGATGCATGCTCAGAAGAATAGATGGTAGGATTTCAGTTTGGGTCAGAGTTTATCTGGGTGTGGTGTTGACTCTAGTCTCCTCTCCTGTTATAAGACTCCATCTTTCCTGGTTGAAGAAACTCCCCAAAGACAGGATTTATGTCAACTGAATTCCTTTTGGAGGATTTGTCTTTAGGCAGATAAGGGGAGTTCAGAGAAAGCATCTCCTTGCATGTGCTGTTTTTCAAGTGTCTATAGCTCAAAATAATCAATATATCAAAGTGGCATATTCTGCTACCCTTCAAAATCCTTTCCTCCAAAGCCAGGGCAAGTACTTCTCTAATTGAAGTACACTTCTCTTCAAATTGTACTGGAGATCTTAATACAGTAAGGTAAGGAAAATAAATGAAAGGCATTAAGATTAGAAGATAGAATAAAGTCATGATTACTCACAGATGACATGATGATGTACATAAGGAGTCCATAAACCAACCACTACAAATAAGTGAACCTTGCATGATATGAGGTCAATATACAAAAGTCTATTGTAGAGAAAAAAAGATGGCGGAGTAGGGGACCCTATACCAACTGGTCCCTGAATTGAGCTGGATATCTACCAGACCACTATGAGCACCCACGAAATCAGCCTGAGATGTAAGAAGATAGATCTGGATCTCTACAAACAGAATATCGCCGGCAGTTGGTTTCACGGTATGTAGTGGGAGCTGTGATTCTGCAGGCACCTATCAGAAGATAAACAGAAGGGGGAGGGAGCCGTTTGGATCCTGCACCACCGGTGGGTGAAAGCCTCCCGTGCTGGGGACGGGGCACAGACTTGCAGACCGGTAGCGGCGGGGAAAGGACTTTAGGGCAGCCCCCCAGACTGAAACCAGGAGCGGCGGGGCCGTGCGTGCAAACTGGGGGAGGCTAGTGGTTTTAGAAGAACAAAGGGCAGAGACGAGCCCTGACCTGGAGGCAGGACTGGGAGTGCTGCCGAGGGGCACAGAATCCAGGACGCTGCAGCTTATAGCAGCACAGACAGAAACGGAGACAGTGTGGCCTGGAGAGCTCACTGAAGAACAGACTGCGGTCTCTCTGCTCTGGGGCAGAGGGTGGGAAACGGTCTCTTCTGCTCTGACTCTCGCAAGAGATGTGGAAAGCCGCCAGAGAACAAAAGCCCCCCAAAACTGGTTTTCACGAGGCCATCCGCCACCACAGGGAGCAGGGCAACTCTGCCCAAACAGGGTTGCCTGAGTAACAGTGTGGCAGGCCCCTCTCCCAGAAGACAGGCGGGGAGAACAGGAGGCCTACAACCCTAAGGTTGTAGGACTACAAAACAGGTGCATCTTACTTGGGTTGTGGTCAATAATTTGGACTTACCCTTCAACAGATGACTAGGAGGAGGAACCCCCAAAATAGGAAAGACTCAGATTGTGACTTCTGCCACAGATTTACAAATGGATTCAGATATAACCAAGATGTCGAAAATGAACTTCAGGGTAACAGTTATGAAGATGATAGCTAGAATGGAGAAACTGATTAATGGCATCATAGAGTCTCTAAGGGCAGAAATGAAAACTGAACTGGCAGAACTTAAAAATGTTACCAATGAGATCCAATCTAATCTAGATACTCTAGCAGCTAGGGTAAATGAGGCAGAAGAACGAATTAGTAACCTAGAAGACAAATTGATAGAAAAGAAGGAAAATGAGGAGGCCTGGGAAAAAACAGCTTATAATCCATGAAAACAGAATTAGAGAAATAGCGACACCATGAAACATTCCAATGTCAGAATTATTGGGATCCCTGAGGGACTGGAGAGAGAGAGAGAGGACTAGAAGATATATTTGAGCAAACTGTAGCTGAGAACTTCCCTAATCTGGTGAATGAAACAAACATTCGTGTTCTAGAGGCAGAGAGGAACCCTCCCAAGATCAAGGAAAACAGACCAATGCCCCGGCATGTAATAGTAAAACTCGCAAATCTTAGAACCAAGGAAACCATCTTAGGGGCAGTTAAGGGGAAGAGATTACTTACATACAGAGGGAGGAACATCAGAATAATGTCAGACCTATCCACAGAGACCTGGCAAGCCAGAAAGGCCTGGAAAGACATATTCAGGGCACTAAACGAGAAGAACACGCAGCCAAGAATACTTTATCCGGCAAGGCTGTCATTTAGAATGGATGGAGAGATGCAGAGCTTCCAAGACCAGCAGAAACTGAAAGAATATGTGACCACTAAGCCAGCCCTGCAAGAAATATTAAGGGGGGTTCTATAAAAGGAGAAAGACCCCAAGAGTGATACAGAACAGAAATTTATAGAGACAATGTATAGAAACAAGGACTTCACAGGCAACATGATGACAATAAATTCATATCTTTCAATAATCTCTCAATGTGAATGGCCTAAATGCTCCCATAAAACGGCACAGAGTTGCAGATTGGATAAAAAGGACCCATCCATATGCTGTCTACAAGAGACTCATTTTGAACCTAAAGATACATCCAGACTGAAAGTGAAGGGATGGAAATCCATCTTCCATGCCAATGGACCTCAAAAGAAAGCTGGTATTCTTGCTTCTTATTCTTGTATCAGACAAATTAGATTTTAAGCTAAAGACTGTAGTTAGAGACACAGAAGGACACTATATCATTCTTAAAGGGTCTATCCAACAAGAAGATCTAACAATTGTAAATATCTATGCCCCCAACATGGGAGCAGCCACCTACATAAGCCAACTGTTAACCAAAATAAAGAGTCATGTTGACAATAATACGTTAATTGTAGGAGACCTCAATATTCCACTCTCAGCAATGAACAGATCATCTAAGCAGAAAATCAACAAAGAAACAAGAGCTTTGAATGACACACTGGACCAGATGGACCTCATAGATACATACAGAACACTCCACCCTAAAACAACAGAAACTCATTCTTCTCGAGCACACATGGGACTTTCTCCAGAATAGACCACATACTGGGTCACAAATCAGGTCTCAACCGATACCAAAAGACTGAGATTATTCCCTGCATATTTCTCAAACCATAATGCTTTAAAACTGGAACTCAATCACAAGAAAAAATTTGGAAGAAGTTCAAACACTTGGAAGCTAAAGACCATTCTGCTCAAGAATGTTTGGGAAATCAAAGAAGAACTTAAAGAATTCATGGAAACCAATGCGAACGAAAACACATCGGTCCAAAACCTATGGGATACTTCAAAGTCGGTCCTAAGGGGGAAATACATAGCCATCCAAGACTCACTCAAAAAAATAGAAAAGTCCCAAATTCACCCACTAACTTTACACCTTAAAGAACTGGAGAAAAAGAGACAAACAATGCCTAAGCCATGCATTAGAAGAGAAACAATTAAGACTAGAGCAGAGATCAATGAATTAGAAACCAGAAACACAGTAGATCAGATCAAGGAAACTAGAAGCTGGTTCTTTCAAAGAATTAATAAGATTGATAAACCACTGGCCAGACTTAGCCAAAAGAAAAGAGAAAGGACCCAAATTAATAAAATTATGAATGAAAGGGGAGAGATCACGACTAACACCAGGGAAATAGAAACAATTATTAGAAATTATTATCAACAACTATATGCCAATAAATTAAGCAACCTGGAAGAAATCGATGCCTTCCTGGAAACCTATAAACTACCAAGACTGAAGCAGGAAGTTGGGGGCGCCTGGGTGGCTCAGTCATTAAGCATCTGCCTCCGGCTCAGGTCATGATCCCAGGGTCCTGAGATCGAGCCCAGCGTCAAGCTCCCTGCTCAGCGGGGAGCCTGCTTCTCCCTCTCCCACTCCCCCTGCATGTGTTCCCTCTCTCTCTGTCAAACAAATAAATAAATAAAATCTTAAAAAAAAAAAAAAAAAAAAAAGACTGAAGCAGGAAGAAATTGACAACCTGAATAGGCCAATAACCAGTAACGAGATTGAAGCAGTGATCAAAAACCTCCCAAAAAAACAAGAGTCTAGGGCCTGATGGATTCCCTGGGGAATTCTACCAAACATTCAAAGAAGAAATAATACATATTCTCCTGAAGCTGTTTCAAAAAATAGAAACAGAAGGAAAGCTTCCAGACTCATTCTATGAGGCCAGCACTACCTTAATCCCCAAACCAGGCAAACACCTCCTCAAAAAGCAGAATTTCAGACCGATATCCCTGATGAATATGGATTCCAAAATCCTCAACAAAATCCTAGCTAATAGGATCCAACAATACATTAAAAGGATCATCCATCACAACCAAGTGGGATTTATCCCAGGGATGCAAGTGTGGTTCAACAGTCACAAATCAATCAATGTGACAGAACACATTAATAAGAGGAGAAAAACCACATGGTCCTCTCAACTGATGCAGAAAAAGCATTTGACAAAATACAGCATCCTTTCCTGATTAAAACTCTTCAGAGTATAGGGATAGACGGAACATTCCTCAAGTTCATAAAATTCATCTATGAAAAATCCACCGCGAGTATCATCATTGATGGCGCAAAGCTGAGAGCCTTTCCCTTAAGATCAGGAACATGATAAGGATGTCCACTCTCACCACTATTGTTCAGCATAGTACTAGAAGTCCTAGCAACAAAAATCAGACAACAAAAAGAAATAAAAGGAATTCAAATTGGCAAAGAAGAAGTCAAACTCTCTCTCTCCACAGATGACATGATACTTTATGTGGAAAATCCAAGACACTCCACCCCCAAATTACTAGAGCTCATACAGCAATTCTGTAATGTGGCAGGATACAAAATCAATGCACAGAAATCAGCTGCTTTCTTATACACTAACAATGCAACTGTAGAAAGAGAAATTAGAGAATCAATTCCATTTACAATAGCACCAAAAACCGTAAGATACCTCGGAATAAACCTAACCAAAGAGGTAAAGGATCTATACTCTAGGAACTACAGAACACTCATGAAAGAAATTAAAGAAGACACAAAAAGATGGAAAAACATTCCATGCTCATGGATTGGAAGAATAAACATTGTTAAAATGTCTATCCTGCCCAGAGCAATCTATACCTTCAACGCCATCCCAATCAAAATTCCAATGACATTTTTCAAAGCGATGGAACAAACAATCCTAAAGTCTGTATGATCAGAAAAGACCCTGAATCACCAATGAAATGTTGAAAAAGAAAAACAAAGCTGGGGGCATCACACTGCCTGATTTCAAGCTATATTACAAAGCCGTGATCACCAAGACAGCACGGTGCTGGCATAAAAACAGACATATAGACCAATGGAACAGAACAGAGAGCCCAGATATGGACCCTCAACTCTATGGTCAAATAATGTTCGACAGGGGTGCCTGGGTGGCTCAGTCGCTAGGCATCTGCCTTCGGCTCAGGTCATGATCCCAGGCTCCTGGGATCGAGCCCCACATTGGGCTCCCTGCTCCATGGGAGGCCTGCTTCTCCCTCTCCCACTCCCCCTGCTTGTGTTCCCTCTCTTGCTGTGTCTCTGTCAAATAAATAAAATATTAAAATAATAATAATAATAATGTTCGACAAAGCAGGA
Source organism: Eumetopias jubatus (assembly GCF_037043125.1). Classification (NCBI taxonomy): domain Eukaryota; kingdom Metazoa; phylum Chordata; class Mammalia; order Carnivora; family Otariidae; genus Eumetopias; species Eumetopias jubatus. The sequence continues at coordinate 74,448,002 of NW_028274823.1, read as the reverse complement.
AAAAATATGCAATGGAAAAAAGTCTCTTCAATAAATGGTGCTGGGAAAATTGGACAGCTATATACAGAAGAATGAAACTTGACCATTCTCTAACACCATACACAAAGATAAACTCAAAATGGATGAAAGACCTCAATGTGAGACAGGAATCCATCAAAATCCTAGAGGAGAAGATAGGCAATAACCTCTCTGACATCAGCCACAGCAACTTCTTTCAAGATACATCTCCAAAGGCTGTGAAACAAAAGCAAAAATGAACTTTTGGGATTTCATCAAGATAAAAAGCTTCTGCACAGCAAAGGAAACAGTCAACAAAACAAAGAGGCACCCACAGACTGGCAGAAGATATTTGCAAATGACACTACAAACAAAGGGCTGATATCCAAGCTCTATAAAGAACTTCTCAAACTCAACACCCAAAAGACGAATAATCAAGTCAAAAAATGGGCAGAAGACATGAACAGACACTTCTCCAAAGAAGACATACAAATGGCTAACAGACATATGAAAAAATGTTCATCATTATTAGCTATCAGGGAAATTCAAATCAAAATCACACTGATTTTGATACCACCTTACACCAGTTAGAATGGCAAAAATTGACAAGGCAAGAAACAACAAATGTTGGAGAGGTTGTGGAAAAAGGGGAACCCTCTTACACTGTCGGTGGGAATGCAAGTTGGTATAGCCACTTTGGAAAACAGTATGGAGGTGCCTCAAAAAATTAAAAATAGAGCTATCCTATGACCCAGCAATTGCACTAGTGGGTATTTACCCCAAAGACACAGATGTAGTGAAAAGAAGGGCCATATGCACCCCAATGTTCATAGCAGCAATGTCCGCAATAGCCAAACTGTGGAAAGAGCCGAGATGCCCTTCAACAGATGAATGGATAAAGAAGATGTGGTCCATATATACAATGGAATATGACTCAGCCATCAGAAAGGATGAATACCCGACTTTTACATCAACATGGATGGGACTGGAGATTACGCTAAGTGAAATAAGTCAAGCAGAGAAAGTCAATTATCACATGGTTTCACTTATTTGTGGAACATAAGGAAGAGCATGGAGGACATTAGGAGAAGGAAGGGAAACTGAAGGTGGGGAAATCGGAGGGAGAGACGAACCATGAGAGACTATGGACTCCGAGAAACAAACTGAGGGTTCTAGAGGGGAGGAGGGTGGGGGGATGGGTTAGCCTGGTGATGGGTATTAAGGAGGGTACGTACTGCATGGAGCACTGGGTGTTATACGCAAACAATGAATCATGGAACACTACATCAAAAACTAATGATGTACTGTATTGTGACTAACATAATAAAATATTTTTTTTAAAAGTCTATTGTACCTCTACATAATAAGTATAAATAATAAGAATAAAATTTAAAAATAATACCATTCATAAGGATATAAAGAATTTAACTTAGGAATAAATTTAACAAAACAAGTGTAAGACCTGTATGCTGAAACTACAAGGAATTGCAGAAAGAAATTTTATTTTAAAGCTCTGAATAAATGGACATATATAACATGTTCATGGATTGGAAGACCATATTTTTAATATGTCAGTTTTCCCCAAATCTGCAGGTTCAACACAATCTCAAAGTTAATCCCAGCAGCTTCTTTGTAGGTACTGGCAAGCTCATTCTAAAACTTATATGGAGATGCCAAGGTCCTAGATCAGCCGAACCAATATTGAAAAAGAACTCTGATCTCGACTCATTGTACTCTACAGTATTTAAGACAGAGTGGTACTGGTGTAAAAACAGAGTCCAGAAATAGACTCACATGTTCAAAAATAATTTCAACAACGGCACCAAAGCCATTCATTAAAGAAATAAGTCTTTTCAACAAATGGAGTTGAAATAACTGAATAAGTATTGGAAAACATGAACCTTGACTCCTGTTTCACACTAGTACACAAATAATAATTTGGGGTAGATCATCTACGTAAACATAAAGGCATAAACTTCCTAAAAGAAAACACAGTATAAACACAGTTGAAGAAGCAACGAAGACATGAGCAGTCGTTTGTGAGGAAGACGCAGTATGGCAAGAACTGCAGGGTGGGTACTGCCTACACCTACCATGAGAAGGCCCCAGCGGCCCCAGCTGCGGGACCCAGAACATTCCACTGAACCCGCACGCCCTCAAGGACCTCGGCTGCCCCCGCCTCTCTGTGCAGCCCTGCCTACGACCGGCCGTCACCCCAGAAAGCTACCTGTGTGAGCACGAGGCAGTCCTGGGGTTCACTTCACACCAGAAGGATTTCGCCCCCGGAAGCTGAAGGCCTATGAGAAGTAGCAGGGTGCCCGACGCGAGGGGCAGAAAAAGCAGCAGTGGCTGTGGTGCAGAAGATGCAGGGCTTCCTGCAGAAGGAGGCAGCCATCATGCGCCAACTCCTCAACTTTTCATGTCCAAGGCCGCCTGGGGGGATAGGCCCAGAGGATGCCTGGCCCGGGGCCACTGCATGCCCCGCAGGCAAGCACAAGGGCAAAGCACTGCCCAGCTTCTGGATCCTGTCACTGACGCCCCCCCCCCCCCCAATCCAAGGCCACCAAGCTGGAGAAGCCCCCACGCACGACGACCTGCCCCAGGTCCGGAGAGCCACAGCGCATGTCAGACCTGGCGCGCATGCGCTCCTCGCTGTTCGCCTGCTCCTTGGACCACGTGGGGTTCGGTTTTTCCGGCGCGGTGAGCGCTGTGTGTGTGGACTGACCCGAGACAGCCTGCCTTTGCCCTGGCCTTCTGGGACCGTGGCCACCTGGGAGTGTGAGCAGAAGCTGATTCAGCAGGATGTGGCAGACCCCGTGAACGGGGAGAAGCTCCTGGACCACGCACGACATCAGTGTGCTGCAAGTGACAGGTTTCCCGGGCTCTGGAGTGGCACTGCAGGTGGAGAAGTCGAGGCTGGTGATAGAGACCTAGTGTGCGGACACCAAATAAACGGGCTTGGACACGGAAGAAAAAAAAAGAGGGCACTTGTGCAAATGGTAGGGTAGGTAAAGATTTCTTAGGCTATCAAAAACAGGAACCATAAAAGAATAAAAAAGACAACTGGACTTCATCAAATTAAAATATCTTAAAAAAAAAACAACCTAATAGAAATTGAGAAAAAACTTAAACACTTCACAGAAGAATGTGAGTATGTCTATAAGAAAAGAGGCTCAGAATTATTAGTTACCATGAAGATGCTGAGTGGTACTACCCAACCACCAGAAGGGCAAAAGAAAGAAACAAAAACCTGGCCAAGACAGAAGTTGATAGGATGGAGAGAGAGCAAATGGAATCCTCATACACTGCTGGCCAGAATGTGAAATAACACAACCACTTGGAAATTATGGCAATTTGCAAAAATCAAGTTACGTATCTACCCGGTAGCCCAGAAATTCCACTCTTGCATATTTCTTCAAAAGAGAGACACATCCCTGAAAAGATGTCTAGAAGAATGGTCTTCTACAAGAAGAATAGCAGCTTTATAGCAGTCTTCTACAAGAATATCAGCTTTATTCATAATGGCCCCAAATTAGAAAACACCTGAATGAACATCAAGTGAATAGGTTTCATGTAGAATTCTACTTAGCAATGAAAAGGAATAAACTATTAACAAAACATAGATGAGTCTCAAAAATGTTATGCCACATGTAAGAAGCCAGGCCAAAAAAAAAAAAAAAAAAAAGGAGTCCATGTTTGATTCAATTTATAAAAAATATTAGATCAGGCAAGACTACACTATATTGTTAGAACAGCAACTGACTGGAGCAAGTGAATTGAATGCAAAGACCTGCCAGGAAACTTTGCAGGGTGGTGGATATGTTTTAGTCTCCATAGCGTAGGGGCTGTGCAGGTATATACATGTGGCAAAATTCACTGGTACAAGATGAGTGCATCTTATTATATTTCAACTAAACCCTTAAACATTATATGTGTAAAAGTTAAATTACTAAAAACTGTTGCTTTTGCCATATTCTCTGTCTTGCAACATAAATGCAGTCAATGGCTTGAAAAGAATAGGATGCCAAGTGCAAAGATATTTTAGTGTTCAGAGAAGAAGATAGTGTCTCCTGAACATTCATATGCTACACTTCTACCACACACACTCTTATTTGTCATTCAACAGCTCAGCTCCGCAATCACTCTGATTTGCTCTATTTATTATCCATCTCCCAAGACAGGCAAATCTCTGCTGAGAATGGTTTCGCAGATGTCACTAAAACAAAGCTGAAACCTGAAACGTGTATCTGATCTCTTACCTTCTATTAGCCCTTCTTTCCTCTACACATTCCAAGTTTGCACTTAGGATGCTAGATTCTTGCTGCTGTTGTAATTCTAGGTGGTTATAAGGACACTCCAGGGATTTCTATACCAACTCTGCATTCCCTGCGAGTTGAAAAATAATTCTTTAAACGAGTAGATAAATATACAAATAATAAATAACATCTTTCCAAACCCCAAAACACTGGGTTACAAATTTTTAAAACCAGGCATGATCTTTTATTGGCAATGACCTAATTCCTGTGTATATGTGTTCTCTAAACTTTCTTTCTACAACCAAGTATCAATTATAAAGGGCGATCTAAATCGTGATGATTTTCAAGTTTTAAGTTTTGATCATTAATATTGCCTAGAGACGATGTTTCTGCGGACTTCCAGTCTATCTTTTTTATACTTCATTAATTTTTGGTCAAAAACACTTTTCCATTTGAAGAAAAAGTCTATTCTTACTTTAAAGGTCAATCATTGATCACTTATGGCAAATAAAGCTATCATCGGCTGTTTTCACACAAGCAGTGGACCAAGTAGAATGAATTCAAGGATGGGAATCAGGCAACCTAGGTCCTCGTGTTGGCTGCATCACGCAGTAATGACTTAGGGCCAAGTTACAACCTATTTGAATCTCTGATTTTACAAACATAACATGAAGGAATTGGACTAAATGTTCTCAGAGTGCTCCCCCCTTGCCTAGTAAAAACCTTTGGTAACCATGTAAACCCTGGAAGGGAATTATTTCATTTCAACTCTTATAGCTAGGAAGTCTTCCAAGGGCTTGGGTGGCATGGGGAGGAGAGGAACACAGGGATGGGGGGTGGGGGCTGGGGGGGAGGGCAGTGCTGTGTTGGCTTATCACCGATATCCCTTGGTGAGAAGAGGGGACTGTTTGCCCACTACTCTACTCCCACAGTTAAACCAGTGCCTGGCACTGTGTAGGTGCTCAATACACATCCCAGTGAACTGTAATTCATTAAATATGTATCAAAATAGGGCCTTAAGCTAGTCAATGAGGGCAGGCGCCATATCTGTCCTGTTCACTCCTGTATCCTGATGCCTGGAATATGCATGGTGTATAGCAGGTGCTCAATGAACACGAGTGGGGAAAGAAAATGAAAATATTATCATTCTCACAGAAGTGTTAGCCACGGAGCAAGAGTTTGAAATGCCAGAATCTTTCTGGATGGTTTTAATATGCAGGTCAAGGGCAATTTCAACTATAGCTAGCTTCTTGAACAGTCCTGGAGAACGTTTTGTAATTTCTCCTTTGGTGGAATCCCTGCTGGGCATATCTGAGATCCCTGGGCAGTGATGGATATGGCAGAAATATAAGCAGCACCAAAAAACTCTCCACACGCCCCACAATGAACATGACTTGATCTTTGCTCCACAGGTGTGTTGGGTCCAGTAATGCAAAAGTTAGCGAGTAGAAGCCAGCAGTGAAGAGTAAGGATTACTCTCCCGAGGGTGGAACAGAGCTGGAGAGTCAAAATGACAGGCAACTTTCTTCCTGATGGAAGTAAACCCCTCTTGGAAACCTTGCCACTGGTTTCTACCTAGTAACTTTTGCTTTTCAAGGTCCTGCCATCTTTTCTTTTAGAATGACTATGTTGCTGGGAAAACACAAGAACAAATGGCATTTCTAGCCCTGGGGTTCTAGTCTTAGCTGCACTAGGCTAAGCTCAAGTTCTTTAGCAAACCAGTTAATATTCTGAGCCTTGGTCTTCTGATCAAATGAAGGAGTATGCATGCAAGCTCATATACCAATTTAGTATAAAAGAATAATTAGGTAGTTGATATCGTTATGGTCACAGGCTAAAAAAAGCAAGATCCAACTATTTGTTGCCTATGAGAAACCCACTTGGGATACTGACATATTTAAAAGAGTTAGAAGTTAAAAGTAGGCTCCAAGTAAAAACAAAAGCGAAAACAAAACAAAAAACTGAAAACGAAAAAAGCAAACTTTTAGGCAAAAGCAGAAATCTATGGGAGGTCTAACAGTGCCAGGAAATCATGAACCTGGGAACAGTAAATCCAGGCACTCAGAAGCCCCTGCGGACTACTTCTACCTTCCTTTCTTCTGCTGCTCTCTACCTGTCGCTGTTCTTAGATCTTTCTCCAATAGGCAAGGAACACAGATGTTGGCAGCTCTCACTTCCCACAAAATTTATTGCAGACTTCTTACGTGCCAAGCACACTTCTAAGCATTTTAGATGTATTAACTCATTAAACTTCACAGCACCCCTATCAGGTAAATACTATCATTGTCCCTATTTTACAGACCAGGAAACTAAGAGATAGAAAGGTTAGGTAATTTGCCCAAGGTCGCGCAGATAAAAGTAGTGAAACTGGGATTCCTAGCTTCATCCCCAGAGAAACACTAAATTTCTTTCTCTGGTTCCAGTTTGGAAAACCCTGGAACAGGACTCTGCCCTCGAGTGGGTCATGACTCTTGTCCGTCTTCTCTTCCCTCCCATTAAACCAATGTGCCTAGAGCAGAAGAAGGAGCATTTTCTAGAAAGGAAAGGAGAACTGGCTTACAAATCAGCCCATGGCCACCACAGGGTTCTTTCAAAGTGAACCAGTCAAAAGAGACTTTTTGAGATGTGCAAGTTCAGAAGGCTGATGACACGACACCCGTCTCCTTGTAACCTGCTTCTTTTCAACACTAAGATTCATTATGTTTTAGAGACTCAACCTTTATATATGTGAGAAAGAGAATATATATATATATATATACCTAGAATATATATGTTAACTAAATTTACAAAAAAGAAGAGCTCTTTGCTTCGGTTTTCATACCATGCTAGATGAAGCCACTTTGTAGAAACTGGGATTTTGCCATTTGTGCATCATCGGAGTCCTGTGGCATTGTGTTGTATTGTCACGGTATATTTGCATATCAGTTCTCAGCTGACAGAGACGCTTGCTGCTTACATCATTTAGGAAAAGGTAAGAATTATGTTAATAGCCTGTTAGGAAAAGATAAGACAGATGTTGATTACCTCTTAGAGAAGTTACCGCCAGAGGTTTGTTTGTTTTTTTTAACTTTGTATCTAATTTAGCAATCTCATTTATGGATTCTTTTCTCAGCTGAGTATATAAATCCCTATTTCTCCTCAACAGTTCTACCATCCTCCTGTTGGCTCACCCATTGGTCAGTTAAATCAAACTTCATACTTTCTATCAAGTCTATTTGTTTGAGTGTTGCCTTCACATTATGGGAGGCCTCCCTTGCTTCATGGGGGGAGGACAAGATCCAAGAACAAAGGAATTAATGGTCCCCTTGTGACCTCCAAAAATGCTCTTGAAGCCCTTTTCAAAGACACCAGCTACAAAAGGCTAGAGCTAAACTTTTCTAGGTGAAAAGGCGATCGGCAAATTCTAGTGAGGCCAGGCTTCTTAGAGTCTGGGCTTATAAACTAAACTAAACCATAGGTAATGGGGGTGAGGATAAAATGTAATTTCCCTTGCTCGAAGGAAGCCTGGAAACCCTTCCTGGCCTGGAAAAGGATACAGAAGAGATTTGGGACCCAGCGCCTGAGCCACCCTCATGTCTATAGCGGTGGGTGTGTAAATGGTGTGGGGGTGGCCGAAAACAGGTAAGGAACACTTCATGAGACTTGCCCCCTATTTCTTATCTGGAAGTCTTGAAAGAGAACCACCTCAGAAGGAGCCCCAGTCTTACAATGGGTTGAGACAGTGGCATAGAAATGGCAGCAGGGTAGGTTGCAGAGAGAAAAGGCCGAAGATAGCGTATCCCCTAGACCCTGCGCCCTGCCTTGGGGGAGATGCAGATATTCCCGCATGTCCAGTGGAGATCACAGGACAGTAGAGGGGCGAGGCATGAGAAGGAACCTGGGGCTGGCAAGAAGACGGTGCAGGGTGTAGCAGGGACAGGGACCTGAGCAGCAGCGGTTGGCATTTCCCTGAGGCCAGGTGAGACTGGGGAGGTCCGCTAGAGACCCCCTTGCCAGGATCAAGGGTGATAGTCCAGCCAGTGGGGCCAGTAGGTCCCAGGTGACCACACCAAGACCGGACCCCACCCCCACCCCCGCATGGCGACACCTTCCTGGGAGATTAGGGGAAGACAGAACAGAAATCACACAGAATCTGAACTTGAGTTTGATTGAGTTTAAAGCCTGGATTAACTGAAAATCCTGGACTGCTAACCCAAAAGAAACCAGATCTCCTTGAACAGGCAGAATTAAGTGGGGACTTCAGACCTAAGTAGACTTCACTTTCACAAAATAAAGTTCTTCTTTACGTATGTGATAATCCAGACAGCAATTCACTAGCAGAATCACAAGATATTGGAGATCGTGGTCCTGGGTTGTTCTTATCAACATCAGATCGAACCCATGACTGTGCACACTCTAAGACATCTTCTAACTTTCAAGATAGCAGCCAAGGGCAAACTCTCTTATTTAAAAGACTCACTGGATAAAAAAGCTTATTCAGTACTAGATATCTCTATTCACTCTTTAAGCAACTTAATATTTATTGCAGCTGCAAGGCATGCCATTAACCCCCAGAGCTCTGATTCTTCCACAGTGCAGGTAATAAATTTTAAAATATTTTTCTCATATAATGGAGTGTGACTATTTTTTTCTTCTGTGACTTTTGAGTTCTAGACCTTCTCTTAACCTCTAGGGAGAGGTATGGGCTCTCCAACCACAGGCCAGAACATGAGGAGTGGGAAGGAAGCTGGGAGAGAGCTGATGATAGGGCTTGGCAGGATAAGTGTCCCTGATATTGCTTTCTTATTTACCATGTGGGTTTAGAAGAAGAGAACTAAGGGAAGCGCTCCCCTCTGCACCTGATGATTTAAAGCTGGGCCAGTTTTGGGGCACCGGGATGGCTCACTTGGTTAAGTGTCCAACTCTTGGCTTCAGCTCTGGTCTATGACTCTGGTCATAGTCTCAGGGTTGTGGGATCGAGCCCCACATCAGGCTCCACGCTCAGTATGGAGTCTGCTGGAGATTCTCTCTCCCTCTTCTTTTCCCTCTCCCTCCCACTCTGCTCCTCCCCCTGCTCTCTTTCTCTAAGATAAATAAAATTAAAATCTTGAAAAAGGTGGGGGGGTGGACTGCCTGTGTGGCTCAGTCCATTAAGTATCTGCCTTCAGCTCAGGTCATGATCCTGGGGTCCTGAGATGGAGCCCCGTGTCGGGCTCCCTGCTCAGTGGTGAGTCTGCTTCTCCTTCTCTCTCTCTGCCCCTCCCCCTGCTTGTGCTCTCTCTCTCTTTCTCTCAAATAAATAAATAAATAAAATCTTTAAAAAAGAGAGAAAGAAAGAAGAAAGAAAGAAGAAAGAAGAAAGAAAGAAAGAAAGAAAGAAAGAAAGAAAGAAAGAAAGAAAGAAAGAAAGAAAGAAAGAAAGAGAAAGAAAGAAAGACGTGGGGAGAGGAGTAGCTCAGCTCAGGGTCACCCTCACAGCACAGCCTTCCCTGGGACCTCTGAGGCCAGCTGAGTGTCCTTCCTCCTTCTGTGTCATCCTGTTATGATGCCATATTACCTTGTTTGTTTGTCTACTCTTCTAATAGGCAGAGTAATATCTGGCTTAATAACCTTTGGCAATAGTACTGGTGCCTTGTACAGTGCACAAAACACTGTCAGGGCTTAATCGATGAGAACAGTATGGAGGAAGGGAGGAAGAAAGGAGGGAATGAAGGAATAGAGGGAGGGAGAGAGGGAGGAAGAAGTGTAGGGAAAGAGGCCAGACAGGAGCAGAACAAAAGAAGAAGACAATCATGAAAGACAAATAAAAGATTACAAGAGGAGATAGAAAAGTTGCAGTGGGAGATTTAGGGCACTTTGCCAGACTGATCCTGAGACTTGGTTCTGGCCTGACATCTACTTGGAATTCTCTTATCCCAGGAAGCCAGGACCTCTATGCGCTAACCTTGCTAAAATTCTCTTTTCCTCCTCACTTTGCCAAAGTTGAATGGGGTAGCATCTGTTTTTTTTCAGTTGCCCCCCCCTGCCCCCACCGTGTGGCGTTTTCCATAGTGGAGTTACTCTGGGTCCCACAGGCAGCAAAATCAATGTCTGTCCGATCTGCATGACCTTGCATGTGAAGGTGAGCTTTTTTTAGGTGGTGCAAGTACAAAGGGAGAGTACGCCATGGACAATTTGGCCTGCTAAATATAGAGTGGCGCTTTTAAAAATGCAATCTTGGCTGCTCCCAGTGTCTGAAAAGACCTGCCAGTCACTGCCAAGGGCAAAGGACCAGCTCTTCTGGACAATATGAGGATTCAAGGACCTATATGGACTCAAAACAGATCATTAGTAACATATCCATGGAAAATGACCAGAGCTAATGATGGAAACGGGGCCTCTGTGCATAATTGCCCTGCAGGTCACCATATAACCAGTTTCACGGCCACCCTAGAAGCAGGCTCGCGTGGCTAACCTGGCTTTATGAACAAAGTAAGCCTGGGAGCCCGTGTTATGGCGTCACTATGAGTATGAAGGCAACTTGAGGGAAGGGGGTGTTGCTACGAGAAGAAAAATGACCACACGATATAAGGAGACTGTCACGAAATGATGGGTCATACCAAAGAAAGGGCAGATTATTCCTAATGGCACTCAATTTCCTGGAAGCTGGAAAGGGGATACTTCACTGGGCACAGCTGCTCTGGGCCATCGTGTATCACTGTCACTCCATGCGGTCCCTTTGGGTAATGGCAGAAACTGGAAATGGACAGAGAGTTACTTCTCTCCAACTTACAGCTTTGGCTTCTCAGCCTATCACAGGCCTCCACCCCTAAAAGCTGGGGAAAACCAGTGGCTGAGTAGAAGCCAAGAGTTGAGCTTCCTCAGTTGGGCATGAGGATAAAAGGAGCAACCTGATTTGGGAAATGTATGGTGTCCAAGCATCGTCCAGGCATCGTCCAGGAATCATTACCAAGGTAGACAAAGCTTGCTTGTCATAAAAATACAAAAATGTATGCTACGTGCTTCTCTGCTTGCCTCTAAATACTCTGTGAGTCACATAGAAACACAGCTAGGAAAGCAGGGGTTCACTGCACCTGAGCTCTGGTACATGGAGGCCACTCATCATCGGGGTGACATTGGGCAAGTTACTTAACTTCTATGCAATAGAAGAGACCATAATAATGCTCATTCCTAGGCTTGTTCTAAAGATTAAGCAAATTAATAGCACGTAAAGGGTTCAGAAATTGCCCAGCAAATAGTAGATGATTGATAAACAGTGGTTGTAATGAGTACAGGGAACACAGGAGAATTTAAAGACCTCAGTTTGGCATTGGAAATGGTATTTTGAGCAGTGCTCCATGACCAGAAGGGCCCTGGCCTCCCCCCAGGCAGGCTCTACCAGATTCTGAGGGGCACCCAGGTGCTGGACGTGCTTGGCAAACCATTCCTCTTCTCTGCGTGAACAGAACAGACTGTCTCATGTAGTGAACCATAACTTGCTATGAGCCGGTTCTTTCCTCCTAGAGAACGTCAAGGTGCTGGTGACCGGCAAGCTTGAGGACACCGGTGTGTAGGGGCCTAATGGCTGCCCAGAAGGGATGGGGGCAGGTACCTGCCGGGTTTCTAACTATGGACCAAGCATCAAAAATTCTGAGCAGTTTTCGTAAGCACGCCCCAAGTGTTTCCCTTGTAGCATCAGGATCCTGATGACAGCAGATCGGAGGGGCCCTTGGGAGGTACGGTCTGGCTACGCAGATGAGCCCCTAGCTGGAGCACCGTGCACACTGCCAGGCAGACAGCACTGAGAGACTCCATTTCACATTTAAGGGGCTGGTTGATTTTGTCCTTAGCACTGTGCCTTCCAGAAGGAAAGTCAGATCAAAGGAGAGAGTTAATGATCCCTCCAAGCAGAGAGGCTCTTTTCACTCTAGGAAACTGGGTCTGGAAAGGTAGGATGAGGAGCCTGGATAGAATGACAAATGCACGAACCCTGAGGACATCCATTCGTTCACTCAACAAACACTTTCATGCTGACGACTCAAAAGGCACAGCGATAGGTACTCTTATGGTTTGGATTTTCTTTGGCAAGATGCTGAACCACTAAAAACAGTCACCGGCAAAGGCACAGCCAGCAGCCAGGCGGTACTGGAGCCATTCCTGCTCACTAATGGAGGGGACCGCTCCCATCCTCTGGTGATGGTATCCCTGGGGAAAGCTTCTTGGAAATGGTTCTTTAGCACATGGAATTTCCATTTTATGGGCTTATTTGCGTAGAAATAAGTCTGTATACCGAAGCACAGGAGCCATCCCAGCATGTGAAGCCCACCAGATTGAATGATCCACCAAGAGCCGACTCAAAGTAATCCTGTTGACCAGGCACTTTCTCCTGTCATATCTCTGAAATTGACTGAGTTTCCCCTTGGGGGAGGGTCATAGAAAAGAAGGGAGGGGTCCTCAGCATTGTTTAAGAACCAAATTATCACCACCTCCTCCTATGACACAAATCTTGACTCTCTAGGAAGCTCAATAATTAAGGGAAAATGGAAGATATGCTAAGGAGCTAGCATACCAGCCAACATGGCAAGATACTTTATTTTAAAAGTTGTGTTTGTCTTCCTTATACCTGCCCCCACTTCCCCTTACCAAGTAAGCAGCCAGGCTTTGGAATTTCTTGCCTCAGAGACTCAAACACCTTGGAAAGCAAGAGCAACCTGATCCAAAATGCTTTTGAGAAGCAAAATAACAAGGACTAGACAGGGAGTCCTGCAGGTCCTTTAATCAGACAGGATCCTCACCAGGTCCTCTGGTAATGGCTCTGCAAGGGGACGAGGCCCCTGGGGAGGTTGGATGACCCCCAGTGGGAAATTAGATTCAGTTATGGGGCACCCACTGTTGCCAGAGACTCTGCCCCTTGGAGTCTGGCTGGGAAGTGGCAGAGCATCTGAATAAAGAAGCACCGTGTAGAGAGGATCAAGGGTGGGGCAAGGCCCCTGTAATCTCCTCCATGTGGGAGGTGGCAGTCCTAGAAGTCAAAGGTCATCCATGTTTAGCCTGTGTCAGAATTTTCTTCTCCTTAAGGCTGCATAGTATTCCTTGGCTTGTATATATACAATTTGTTTATCCATTCATCGTTGGTGGACATCCGAGCCATGGCCGTCTTTCGGCTACTGTGAATAATACTAGGAACCTGAGCACTCAAATATCTTTTTGAGACCCTGCTTTCCGTTCTTTTGGGTATATATACAGAAATGGAATTGCTGGATCATACGGTAATCCTATGTTTAATTTTTGGAGGGACCACCCTCCTGCTTTCTACAGCAGCTGCACCATTCAACACTCCCAGCAACAGTACACAAATGTGCCTATTTCTCCACATCCTCGCCAACACTTGTTTTCTGCTAGTTTGATAGTAGGCACTGTGATGGGTGTGAGGTGCTCTCCCCTTGTAGTTTTGATTTGCATTTTCCTATTGATGAGTGATGGTGAACAACTTTTCATGTGCTTTTTTGGCCATCTGCATATCTTCTTTGGAGAAATGTCTGTTTGAGTCCTATGCCCAATTTTTTAATGGGGTTGTCTGTTTGTTTTGGGGGGGGCTGTTTGTTTTTGTTGTTGTTGCTGAGTAATAATTTTCTTTCGATAGCTGTCTTGTCCCGAGATTCTTCTCATCAAAGAGTACACTATTTGCAAAATCATCCCTCCCTCCTTCTCATGCTTCCTTCCATCATAAGCTTCAACAACTTTGCCCTCAAGTGCCCTAAAGTGACTCATTTTCTCAAGTAGTTTCTTGTGCGTCATGTAAATAAAGCCCTTCAGGGCCCCAATCACTAGCCATTTTCTTATTTATTTACTTATTTATTTATTTTAGTGGGGGGAGGGGCAAAGGGAGAGGGAGAATCTTAAGCAAGCTCTACGCTCAGCACAGAGCCTGACATGGGGCTCAATCTCACAACCCTGAGATCATGACCTGAGCCGAAATCAAGGGTCAGACATTCAACTGACTGAGCCACCCAGGCACCCAGTCACCAGCCTTTTAGATCTGTCTGACATGCCTGCATCCTCAGAGGGACACACGATTTAGGATTAAAATGGTAAGCCTACCACAACGACTTTTTTCCCAGAAAACAATAAAAGCAACACATACTTCAAGGAGTAAATACCTCCCACTTCAAGCAGCGCCAACGTGCAAGTCCTGGTATGTACCCAGCTCACGGGCCCCACTAACGTGCTGAAGGATGCCACGACCGCGGTCTCCCCCAGTCCGTGCTGCCCACGGGCCGACCTGGGCTGTGACCACCATTACCACCCTTAGTTCTCCATCAGAGGGCTCTGAAGGGAAATTGTTCTCTAGAAAAGAACAATTGCAGTAGCAAACCACTGCCTGATCCCGGCCTCACCTTCTCCTGCAAGCCAGACAGAAATGAACTAATAAAAGGCCTGCTGGTTACCAAGCTGGGAAGGAAAGAGCTCAATAATGCCATGTACCCAGCTCAGCTTTAAGATGAAAAAGCACCTTGTACTGAGAAATTTCTATTCCTTTAACAGAGAATCTATAATTCATGTGGATTCTATATAAGTTAAAAAGAATTATTTCTGAGCTGAAGACACACCGCTCAAATATTTTAATATGAGACTCATCCCCAACTCCCCATCTCTCTGAAATATTTACTCAGCTTACCTCTCCTGTTGCCTGATGATCCCCTCATTAGTGTCATTCCATGAAATAAAAAACATCATAATTTCGGAACCAGCTTTTCCTGCCTCCTCAAGCTGGTTTTGTGGCTCACCTCACTGGTCTCATAATTCCCTGTGGATACCTCTGTCAGCACACACTGTGTATGTCCTTCGCCCTCGCGTTCCTTCAGGGCAGTGACTGGGTTTTATTTATTTTATTTTATTTTATTCTATTTTATTCTATTTTATTTTATCTATTTTTGATTCAGAGTGGCTGGTTCATAGTGGTGCTCAAAATAGGTGCTCAAAAATATTTGTCCTACGAATGAACAGATGGGTGAATGAAAGCAATACTCACTATTATGTCAACGCATATCTAACACATTCACCCACCAGGGGCCTTCTGGTGAGAGACAGAAAGATCTGTGGCCAGAGACATCGGATCAGGATGGTCAGGTGCTCACTATGACACAGAACCCATCTTTTCACTTGGGAATGTATGTTGCTATCCCCTGGGGGGACGTCTCCCTGGCAGCACTTGGGCTAAGCCGCTGTGCATTTTTAGTCTGGCCCTGTTCCTGCTCAATTAGTCCATGTCTTGTTAAAATAAAATGAGATAGATGGTTCGGGAATACATGGAGTAGTGGGATCAGCTTTTCAGTTGCAAGCAGCAAGATGAAGGCATGTGGAGGAGAGATGCTTTCTTTGACAGATACTCAAAGTAATCATGAGCAGGTGTAGGTGGAGAGATGTCAGTCAACCAAAATGCGTGCGATAAGCACACCCTTTTCCCAGGTGATTCTGAAGAGCTTTTGCCCAAGCCCAGGATGCGAAAAATATGGTGCATTTGTGTTAAAAGTAGTTACAGGTTAAATCTTTGAACAATTAACAACAGCAGAAGTAAGAGTTATCGACCTTCTGCTGAATACAAACACAAGTGGATAATGGAAGGTTTAAGAGATTAGTCAGGTGGAGCACTGGGTGTTATGAACAAACAATGAATCATGGAACACTGCACCAAAAACTAATGATGTAATATATGGTGATTAACATAACAATAAAAAAATTTTAAAAAAAGAGAGATTAGTCAGGGATAGGGGTTGGGTTGGGGAGGTCCATTCCTCGCTCAAGGGCACCTGCCGAAACTGTGTACAGGGATTAAACAAAGTATTATAAAAATGTCTGCATATCTGGGGCGCCTGGGTGGCTCAGTCGGTTAAGCGTCTGCCTTTGGCTCAGGTCATGATCCCAGGGTCCTGGGATCGAGTCCCGCATTAGGCTCCCTGCTGAGTAGGGAGTCTTCTTCTCCCTCTGACCCTCCCCCCTCTCGTGTGCTCTCTCTCTCTCTCTCATTCTCTCTCTCAAATAAATAAATAAAATCTTAAAAAAAAGTCTCCATATCTGAGAGTCGGTGAGTGATATTCTAGACATAAAGCACATGAATAAAATTCTAATACCTGTGCAGATTCACAGAGCTTTTCCTCCCATCTCTACTGTCATATCACCACCCATTTGTGTCGAGGCCATTCCTGAGCAGAGCTGCCGCTGTACTGTCAGGGTGGTAACCTACTTTAAAATTCTTTAGAATCAACATGTGATATGTATGCAAACTAGCTTTCCTCTGGACCTGAAGATTTAGCTTAGTTAGCATGCAAAACACCCTAACCATGATTAACAGTCGTTAACTTGGACACTATTCTATGAACTGGGGATAGACCAATGCACAAAACAAGTTAAAACACCTGCCTTGAGAAAGCCCACAATCTGGGCACAATGGATGGTGACTCTAGGTGCTAACTTGGGTACTTCCAATATGGGTATAGAAATCATATTCTAGGGGCACGTGGGTGGCTCAGCTGGTTAAACATCCAACTCTTGATTTCATTCCAGGTCATGATCTCAGAGTCGTGAGATCTAGACCCTGTCGGGCTTCGCACAGAACATGGAGCCTGCTTAAGATTTTCTCTCTCCCTCTCCCTCTGCCCATTCCCCGCACTAAAGCGAATGCTCTCGAGATCTCTCTCTCTCTCTCAAAAAAAAAAAAAAAAATCCTATTCAGGGATTTGATAATTTGAAGAAAGGATTTCAGAAATAATTTCTCTATTGACATAATAGGTGGTGCTGAAAACATCTGGGGGTCTAGAAAGTTTCTCCAGGTCCTGCCTATACCTGCCTATACAAGTCTAAACAGGCGGCAGGCCCTCCAGCCCGCTGTGTTCAGAGCAGGGATGGAAGACTGAATTGCAGCTGGCCGGCGCTCCCCACTTCTCAAAGCATGCTTGCCTGATCTGAGCATAAAGCTGGCTAATCCTGCCTTCAGAGTATTGTTGCCTCTCCCTCAGAGAGAACAATTTATGCAAGATGCCTACGGAGTGCCTGGAAACCGAGCAGGGCTTTGCTGAACTTACAGGAAAGGTTGTCTGACGTTTCTGCGACTGCTTGCTAAAAAATGTTAGTACCTTATTTGCTGTCATTATAACCTACTGCCTGAAAACAACATTACCGGGGAAGGTATGTTTAAACATTACCTTTTTCCCATCCCTGGAAGATCCCCATATTTACCAGAGGAGGGACCAGCTAACCCTTGACCGGCCATTCCCCACAGCACCATGCTTTCTTCCTCTGCAGACCTTTGGTCTTCAACATGGTTCTGCCTGTGACCTCAAGCCCTTCCTCTGGTGGGCACCGCGGGGTCAGTTAGATTGGCTGATGGCTATCCACTCTATGCAACACCCACACTTTCACAGTTTGAGCAGCGGGGGCTGAGCTAAAACTGACTGGGCACCTGGGTTTTTCTTTTATTGTATTTCTCTCAAAATACACAACCCAGGACCATCTACTCTCTTAGGTCATCCTAAAACTGTGCTCAGTGCTGTTTAGGGAAAGCCCACTTCTCCTCTGGCGTGTCCTCTACACCCGCAGGACCACTACACTCCCAGCCCTTCCATCTGCCACACCAAGCAATCTGTGACACCAGCTGGGAGTCTCACACTCTAACTCCATTCTGACGCCATGTACCTGGGGATGGTGTCAGGTCCCACAGTGAAGGCTCAGTCCCCCAAGACTGCCCTCTGCCTTCCTTCCTCAGACACTGATTGCAAGTCTAGGTTGTCACCTGTGCTTCTGACCAATCAGCTGTCAATCTGAAGTTCCCACCACCCCCTTCTCTGGTTCCATTGATTTGCTAGAGCAGCTCAGCGTAACTCCGGAAAACTATTTACTTCAAGTTTACCGGTTTATTACAAAAGGATGTGATAAAGGCTGGAGATGAACATCCAGATGGAAAGATGCAGAAGGCAAGGTATGCGGGGAGGGGTGCAAGACACACCATTCTCCCCACATCCTCAAGGGGTCGCCTACCAGGAAGTTCTCCAAACTCCATACTCTTGGGATTTTGATGGAGGCTTCTTCAGATAGGCATCACAGATCATCAACTCCATTTCCAGTCCCTCTCCCCTCTCCGGAGGATGGAGGGTGTGGGAATTGAAAATTCCAAGCTTCTCATCATAACTTGGTCTTTCTGGCGACCAGCCCTATTCCAGAACCCACCCAGAGTCGCCTCATTAGAACAAAGACACTGCTGTCACCCAGGAAATCCCGAGGGATTTAGGAACTCTCTCAGGAGCCTGGGTCAAAGACCAAAGATTAGAACAAAAGATGCTCCTGGCGCTCTTATCGCTTATGAAATTACGAGGGTCTTAAGAGCTCTATGTCAGGAACCGGAGGCAGAGACCAATATATATACTTTCTATTATTTTATAAGTGCCACGCTCTCACTTTATGGGAAATGGCTCTCTTTAACCCAACCATTTCCCACAAAACTGCCTAATTTCCTATTAGTAGTTTTTACAGAGTGTTTGTTGTTGTCGTTGTTGTTGTTTGCATAGAATATCTTACTAAATGTTATAATAAGTCATCATGAATGATGACAACTCATCATCAGTGACCATCTCGTGGAGTCACTTGGTGGGGGTGGGAGTGCACAGCAGTGAATCCCCTGGATCACAGTAGGGATTCACAGCTTCCTGGGAAAGAGATAGCACTCCGAGACCGGAGCCCGGTTGGTGGGAACATGCACATCTTGACATAGTCCTAGAGGGGTGGGTTGTGGTTCCAGAGATGGGGATCTTAATGACCTAGTGCTAAACAGGCTCATGAGACACATTTATTAATGTTGTGAATCCACAACATTTACAGCATTTCCTCACGTAGTCTATACAATGTAAATGCCATCGAAGGTGTACTGGCTGGTGTTCCTATCCCCTCTGTATTCTTTAGAATTGTTTTAGGGGCGCCTGGGTGGCTCAGTCAGTTAAACTTCCGCCTTTGGCTCGGGTTGTGATCCCAGCAGCCCGGGATCAAACCCCACGTTGGGCTCCCTGCTCAGTGGGGACTCTGCTTCTCCCTCTCTCTCTGCCCCTCCCTCTGCTCCTGCTCTCTCTCTCAAAAAAAATAAATAAAATCTTTAAAAAAAAAAACCCAAAACAAAACCTCTTTAGAATTGTTTTAGTATGAATCTCATTAGGCCTAGAGTGTGACCCATATCCATGTAGGTACTCACAGTGAGTACGGTGGAGGGGGCTGGGGGGGCTTTGAAGGGGGGAAGGGCAGGCAGTGGAAGAAGCCCTTGCTCTCAAGTAATGCCAACAATTCTATCCTGAACCTTCCCAGAGAGGGTGGGCCTGTGTTAACAAGAAAGAATGGGTGGGTCAGAAGGAGCTGGTTCACAATGGAAGCTCGTAAATGGAGAACCGGAGTTGGCAGTGTTCATCATCAACAGTTCATGCTGTTTGTAAGGAGATTCCCCTTCCCACAGAGAGCCCTGCTGTGAAGATGGACATAGTAGGCAGCCAGAGCCTGATGACACTGAATATTCATATCATACAACTGGCATCCCTTGCTTTCATTCTTTTCTCTCTAGGTCATCTGCTTGATTCAGCTTCTATTGACCCTGAAACAAAGTTTGATATTCTTTAGGATGCTAATGCTCTCTCCTGGCTGGAAATGAAGGATACTAAGGTCCTGGGAGAGCATGGAACCACAAAATAGAATGAGTGAGCCCCATCTTTAGTCACTGCATCGAAAGCCACCCAGTCCACCCACACTGGCCTGTCACATCAGTAAAAATTAAATTCTGCTGTTGCAAAACTCTGGCATTTGGGGTCTCCTGGTTTGTAGAGAAACTTGAATTATCTAAGCTGATACAGGAAACTGGCAAACCCCTTGTCTTCATAAGCTCAGCAACTTCTTACTGTTTTCCCCTACCTGGTAACTGGGGTGGGAAGCTTCGGGGACCAGGATAAAAGAAAGGATTCTATTATATTATTTCAAATGACACCATTGCAGGATAACTCACACATTATGTAGGTGGCTGTGGATCTCCTCAGCACGCTGTATGATCAGCCAGCATATAGAAAATACAAGGCTCTCTTAAAATTGGTCTATTACAGTTGAAAGCACATTGACATATGAGCTAAAAAATATTTATGTCAAACAATTTCAGCTTATGTAATATCCTTCACAAATCAAGGGTAATTTCTAAGATAGCGTAGTTATAGGATTCACAGATTGTACTTTGCTGCTAGCATATGAATTACTTCCTAAGCAGGTGATACAATTTCTATTTGACACAGTTTACCGCATGAAAATAACAAAATAACCTCTACAGAGGAATTTAAAAATAGGACCTAATTAACTATGATACAACCAATGCAAGAAAATAATAACGAACGCAAGCATAATTTTGATATTTTGAAGAAAAGGCAATTGATAGCCAAAATGGCTAATAATGCTCCTTAAAGAAACGCTCCTTAAAAACAAGCATCCAAGGGCTTGAGCAAAACAGAGTAATGATGTTATCGAAAAGAATATACTATTGCTGGGGACAAATATGGAAAGTGAAGAACATAAGAATAAAATGACTGACAATCAGCCTGTTTTCCTTTCCTTCCTTGACTGTGTTACAGGAACGGGGATCTGGGATGATGGAGTCTAATTTAGGAAGTGGGGAGGTTGGTGGCCAAGGTCAAGTGTCCTGGAGGCAGACCGCCGTGGTTTCCATTAGTTACTAATTAGATAGCCTTGAGTAGCTTCATTCTCTCCTTACTAAGCTTCATTTTCCTCATCCATAAAATGAGAACCATCAGAGTATCTATCTCACAGGTCTGTTGCGAATATTGAATAAGATAAAACTTTAGAAGAAATTCCACGGCAAATTAGCGAAGAGTAAGCACTCCCTTACCTTACCTTAGCTATGTGTAAACTCAGAAAGAAATCAGCATAAATACAAATCCTAGAGACTTGTAGTGCCCTGGGATCCACTGCAATAAGTCAATGCTAGAATAATCTGAACACTGCAGAGGAAGATTGTAGCACTTAAGACTTCTGAACATTTCAAAGCACTTTTCCCACTTTGTCTTGTTCTTCAGTTTCACTGTGTTAACTCCCTTTATTATGAATGAGAAAACAAAGTCTTAGGCAAGTTAAGTGACCGCACAGACCTCAAGTCTTCTTAATAGCACAGGATTAGAAACCAGCTCTGCCGGTTCCCATTATACTTAGCAACACTTAACAGGAAGTATACTTCTGTGCGGTTAGTCACACAGAGATTGTGTCATTGCAGAAATTTAGTAAAGCACCCATATTAGACACTCCAGGAATAAGGCAAAGCTTACATACACATGATTTGGGGGCTGGTGCTCTGGAAGGAATGTGGGCACAGAGCCTCAGAGTCTAGAGTTTTTACTGGGATTTCATTACATAGGCCAGATTGATGAAATCGTTGGTCATGTGATTGAGCTCAATCTCCTGGAGGACTTTCAACCTTCTAACCACCTGCTTCATTTTTCCAGTGACCAAACTGCATCGTGATCTTATTTGGGGCCCATCTCCATCTCCAGTCAGGTCATGAGCATAACAAGGATACTCCTAGGACTCGGAAACTTCTAGAGTTTTTGAAGCAGTGTCGGCAACCAGGGATAAAGACCAGACACATCTGTTGTCACAGCACACTGGGTTTCTTTGACCAACTAATGATTGCTCCTCCATATACTTCTCTCTCCAGGGCCAACGCCTCAAGTACCCTGAAGGAAATTAATTACTGATTAAGTCCAAGGACTGATTGCCCCTGATAAGCCTTTTTAAAAAACCTTTTGATGTTCATCACTTGTACATTCTGTACTGACTTCAGAGGGGCAATGTCATTTCAGAGGCCCATCCAAACCCTTGAGAAGAGCTCTCAGTAAGAATTCTCTCTCCTCAGGCTGGACAGTTGGTCTCCTTGGAGACAGCTCTCCATGGGCAGCCCTGCCAGGTAGTCCCAAAGCACAGACCCACCATGGTAGACAGATTTCATTTCCTTCATTACTCTAGCCTGTATTTTCCACATTTTCAGTAATGGACATAAATGATTTTACAAACAGGAAATAACCCAATAAATAAAAGAGTAGTCGCCCACACTAGGGTATATGCATCTAGACAACAATAGTATGTAGCAATTATGAAGAAAGCAAAGAAGTCCAAAATATTGTTTCAGGTAAAAACATCAAGCCCATATACTAAGAATTACTAGCTTTAAAATATGTATTTATCCTTCCACACACATATGTAAATCTACATCTATATTTATCTATCTATTTATATATACTCACAAATGAAATCTATCCTTACAGATATACACACAAATATATATCTAACCTTCACATATATGTATACATATTTCTTTCTTACATATTATATATATATATGTATTAATATAAAGGTTAACAATGGTACTTTTGGCAGGTGATCTTGGGAGAGCTGGGAGCAGGGAGAAAGATCGGGGCTTTTCACAGTACACCTTTCCATAGGTTTAGTTTTTAATATACGCAAATAATGCCTTTTCATAAAGTTTTCTGTGGATCAATGGCAGACAGTAGGCAAAATTATGAAGAAGACAGAATTAACTTGCTTAGTTTGAGGACCTCAAAGCGGCTTAGTAAAATCGTATTTTGCAATAAAAAGTAAGAGAGTAAGAAAAAGGAAGAACTCAGGGAAGGGCAGGAAGAAGGGAGAAGAATGGAACGAGGGATGGAAGGAGGAGTAGTAGGCATTCCTTGACCGAGTGTGTAAGGTGCTTTGTGTATAACCTGACACTTAGCACTAGCATCGGCCTTCTAAAGACTTTATTTATTTATTTTTATGAGAGAGAGAGAGAAAGAGAGAGAGAGCTCAAGCAGGGGGAGCGGCAGAGGGAGAGGGAGAAGCAGACTCCCCGCCGAACAGGGCTCGATCCCAGGACTCTGGGATCACGACCTGAGCCAAAGGCAGACGCTTCACCGACGGAGCCACCCAGGCGCCCAGCGCCAGCCCTGGCAAAGCCAGTCTACCTCCCCGGACATTACGCAGGTGTGTAATGATCATTTCTTGCAACAAGTATTCTTGTAGTCAGGGAATTAACACCACAAGTTGTGTGGTCAGGGAGACCCAGAAGTTATTAATCATTTTATAACACTTTCTCCTGTTTTTCTCTCTTCTAAAATCTTTAAATCTATTAGAATAGTAACGTGGATTGAATCACAGCGCAACAGAGAAATCTGGGATCACAGAATGAAAGGTGGTTTAATATCACCTCCTGGGCAGAGAATTTTGTCTTGATTACAAGCTGGTGATTTAAGGTTAGTTTTAAAGTTAGAGGATTATCGTTACAGAACTTTAGAACTGTAGAGTTCTAAAGTTCTAGAACTTTAGAACATATGATAAGATAAATGTTCTTCTTCAGTATTAGATGTTTTAAAGTATTATACCCAACTGCCATGTAGAATATTGACCTTTGTACTCATCACCAATAAAGTGAAAATCTTTAGAGGTCCCCCAAAACAACTCTCTCCCTCCAAGAAAATCAGAGGACGATTTCATTTGATAGTAACAATTCAGAGAAGATATCAGACTATTTCTTTAAAACCTACATCAGATGAAATTTTTTTACCATGTTTGTTAATCTGAGTTTAAGATGTTTGGCGGGGCCGGGGGGAGAAAGATTAACATTTGTTGCAACTGTTAAAAAAATCTATTTTTTCGAAGAACTGAACAAAAGACACTTGAAAGAAGACAAATGAATACACATAAAAAAAGTAATGTAACTATAAGCCTCATTACTTGACAAATCTAAGGAAGTATGATAGCAAGTTACATAGCGAATGAATAACAGAGTTTGTTGGATTGTTTTTGGCCTACAAGATGACGGACAGAATACAGACAGTGCTAAAGCACAACTAGGAGCTGGATCAAGGGCTGAATGAAGAATAAAAGGTTACGTTTCAGGCTCTGATACGAAGTTGCTAGTTGACTCTGCTCCACATCTTCATGGTATGGCATTCATAGGAAGAGCTCTTTCTTATTCTTACTGGGTCCTGAGCTCGGTAGTCATTGCTGGGGCTACGGAAATGAAAGCACTGTGTGCTCTTTAAGGAACCCAAGAGTGAAATGAGACAGATAACTAAGCAATTTCATTTTCAATATGGGGCTGCTCTGGTCAGTGTTCAGCAGCAGACGACAGAATCCACTAGTGCTACCTTAAGCAGGAAGAGATCTATTTGGGGGCATTCACAGTTTATACAAACGCACCAGCAGAAGAGTAGAATCTAATGGAGCTTCTGTGAAGACTGTCCCCTGCCACATTAGGAAGCTGTAGAACGAGGAAGCCTTTTGAGGAATTGAGAGCTCCCTAAACACACTACCTCCACCTGCCTCGACCAAATGCATGTTCCGCATCTTGCCGTCTTACCCACATACGTTCTGGAGCTGGGGCTCACTGCTCTCCATGAAGGCTTAGTCGAACGTTTGAGGTCTGAAACAGGATATAACAAGAGAGAGAGAGCGTGCTCTACTAGGTCTTAGGGAGATTGTAGACATTCAGGCATATGTGTCTTGATATTCTTCTCTCCAGGCTTTGGTCAGTAGTGTGTGTGGCGGGGGGGGCGGGGGCTAAGGGAGAGAGTTTTAGAATGGGACCGTATGAATGATCAGATCAATCCAAATTTTTAAATAAATAAAGTTAAAAAATTTTATTACTACTTGGTGGGTAAGGCTCAGTAGGAAGACCAAAATTTTATAGAGAGTTTGCATATCTAAATTGCAACCTTGGTGTAATTATGACCTCATACAGATGTCAGAATATCTCCTCCCTGTGCCTGGCTCAGCGTGAATGTTCAAGAAGGCATTTTAAGGTGCCTCCCACATGTATGGGCCATCAAAAACAGTTCATTTTAGAAATGAGTGAGTCCTTATTCCCTGGACTTACCTGCAGAGAATGAGATAATTTTTTTTTTTTTGACTTAGTGAATACATTAGTCCAGGTGCTGGGAGAAGTCAATGCCAAGATGGGATTAAACATTAAGGACTTTATTGGGGCCGCCCCCAGGAGAGGAAATGGGGAAGGAGCCCTGAAAGTCTGGGAAGGCTGTTTGACCATAGTGTGAATCCAACAGAGTGAAGCAGAGAGGAAGGGAAGGTTGGGTGGCATGCCCAGTGCCATCTAAGGAAGATTCAGTGGGCTACTGTGGGTCCTCAAGCCAAATCAGATGTCTGGGATGTCTTGGCTCCCGGGAATGGGCTGCTCTATTTACTGGCTGAATCGGCGGCTTCAGGGCAAATGCAGTTGTAGATTTCCTGGCAAGAGCACCTGGAAGCTTTGATCGGTTAAACTCCCAGTGGTTGGAGATCTGTGAAATGCATTCTCATGACCCATAGTATGTATAATCCCTCTGCCTCAACGGGTAGCACCAACAATTCCTATAGCACGGCTTTGCCAGGTATGACTATCTTATAAATATATTGTTCTGAAGGTTAATAAAGGAGACACATTTCTTAGGAAGATTGGTACTATTTAAATACACACCCTAATCCTGCAGTTATAACTGCTCTGTCTGAGCCCAGCTCCTAGAGTGCCTCGAATTTACCTTCTGTTGAGTAGTTTGACACTCTGATGCCCGTCCTTTTTTTAAGTCCAAGGCTGACTTTCTCAATTTATTTAATACGCATCTCACATACTGTCTTACCCCGATTAAGTAATTTTCATGCTTCTCATGTAAGTATGAAAAGCACACAATTTCTCTCATATCCATAAGTATTTTTCCATGAGGAGAGAGGGTAGGAGAAGCAGGAATAACTCTCTGAAATGAATCACCAGGATACCTCAAATTCCTCATCTCTAAAATGGGGGACACAACATCTGCTTTATCATATTATGGGAAGGATTCGTTTTGTATTAGTCAGAAGAAGATACCAGAACCACTCCAGGTATTTTCATGGAAAGGGGTTCAATACAGGGAACAAGGTGCTTATAGAATTGCTAGAAAGACCCTCTGGACAAAGAACTGCTAAGACTGCCCCTGGTAGTCCTCACTGGTAGCTTCAGGATGGTGCCACCTTGGCTGTAATCTGGGGACAGATCAGAAAGCCTATGCCAGGGCTGTTGGCTCCAAGTGACACAGGACTCCCATGGTCACAGTGGCATGACTGGGTTCCTTCTGCTGAACCGTGCTCCAAATTCATGTCTTGTACAGGAAATTATTAATGTTCATAAGGGAAGTACGATTTTTTGAGGCTTCATTTATTTTTTTAAGGATTTTATTTATTTATTTGAGAGACAGTAGAGAGCACAGGGTAGGGGGGAGCACAGAGGGAAAGGGAGAAGCAGACTCCCCGCTGAGCAGGGAGCCCGATGCGGGACTCCATCCCAGGGCCCTGGGATCATGACCTGAGTCGAACGCAGACGCTTAACTGACTGAGCCACCCAGGCGCCCCTTGAGACTTCATTTAAATGTGTTTGCTTTTTCAGATCATAGGTTCTAGGAAATTTCTATATCCCAAATGAACTTTGAGATGCCAATGTTATAATATCAAGGCACATCCATTTTGGAGTTTTCAACTTCAGTGAATTATGTTTGAAGTGTTAATTCTGAAGTGTTACAAAACTGGGAAACCTGGGAAGCACTGAACCACCGCCCCCCCCTCCCGCATCAAAACACGTTTGGGTTGTTGTTTTTTTTTTTTTTGCAAAATGTTAGTCGTTTTTTTAATTTTATTTATGTAATGTGGGAATATAGGTATATATTCTCAATTTGCTTGCATTTCATCAGGAAACTGTCAAGGATTCACAGGAGCTAATAAAAATGGTTGTTTAAATAAAGAGAAGAGGGTGGAGGGAATACAGCAGGGCGGACAGGGAGAAGAATCAGGGTGTGATTTCTAAATGAAGACCTTTTCATATTGTTTTGTTTCTCAACCATGTGAATGTATTACCTTTACAGAAAAAATACAATAAAATGTAATTTTGTTGCAATTTTGTTAAGTGAGAAATTTTATCTCATTTTGTCTTGCATTCTTGATTACTATAGACACTGAATTCCTTAAAGTGTTCATTTGTTGTATTTTCACTCTTTGTACTTAGCTGTTCGAGTTTCTCATATTTAGAGATGTTTCTTCTTACCAAATTTTACAATCTTTTAATATATAAGGAACATTTAAAATTTTTAGTCCCACATTTTTAGTCTGTTTATCCTATTATTTTATTCATTATACATTAATTTATAGGACTTAATCATTTTTATTTTGTCAAATCTATCAATCTTATTTTGTTGAATTTTTTTTTAAATTGCCTTAAGCCTATTCAGAAATCAGATGCTTACTTACATATTTTTTCTAGATGTCTTCTTTTAATTTTATTTTATTATGCTATGTTAATCACCATACATTACATCATTAGTTTTTGACGTAGTGATCCATGATTCATTGTTTGCGCATAACACCCAGTGCTCCATTCAGTACGTTCCCTCTTTAATACCCATCACCAGGCTAACCCATCCCCCACCGCCCTCCCCTCTAGAACCCTCAGTTTGTTTCTCAGAGTCCATAGTCTCTCATGGTTCATCTTCCCCTCCGATTTCCCCCCTTCATTCTTCTCTTCCTGCTATCTTCTTCTTCTTTTTTTTTTTTTTAACATATAATGTATTATTTGTTTCAAGGGTACAGGTCTGTGATTCAACAGTCTTGCACAATTCACAGCGCTCACCATAGCACACACCCTCCCCAATGTCTGTCACCCAGCCACCCCATCCCTCCAGCAACCTTCAGTTTGTTTCCTGAGATTAAGAATTCCTCATATCAGTGAGGTCATATGATACATGTCTTTCTCTGATTGACTTATTTCACTCAGCATAACACCCTCCAGTTCCATCCACATCATTGCAAATGGCAAGATGTAGTTTTATGGTTTTTTTGATGGCTGCACAATATTCCATTACATATATATACACCACATCTTCTTTATCCATTCATCTGTTGATGGACATCTTGGCTTTTTCCATAGTTTGGCTATTGTGGACATTGATGCTATAAACATTGGGAAAAATCTAAATTTATTATTAAAACTAAAATTAAATTGAAATTGGAAATGTAAAATTTTGAAAATCGTAAAGAAAGAATTAGAATAAGGACAGTTTCCCTCTTTGGCAGGTTGGTTGAAACCATTCTTATATTTTTTATTTAAAATTATATTATATTTCCTTATCAAACATTTTTTCTGTACTTATGGAATCAGTTTCAGGGAAGAATTTTCCACTGGAGCCAGGTTGGAGCAAGAATACCATTGTTAAAGCAAACTGCTCTTTCCAAAAATAGTATTGTTACATTGATACATCATTATTGGAAAACTTCCAGTGATTTGTTTCCAAGCAGTGGAAAGTAATTTCTTTAGGACTGAGAGAAGCAGTCACCTCATGTTGTATTTAATGTAAAAATCCCTGAAAGGATTTTTTTCCCTTCTCTGGACGGCCCGGAAATAATTTTCAGGAACTCAGTGCTCAGAAGGGAGACTGGATTTGTTATGCAAGCGAAGCCTTCCACAACAGAGGCATGTGGAAAGGTTTCCTGTGTGTCCAGGAGGAAAAAAGATCGTTGAGCATCTTTTTTGGCACTTTGGGTGCCTGCTGGGTTCCCAGTCTGCCTGAAAGCAGCCACAGATTCTGCCCCTGGCAGAGGCCTCTGCATCCCGCGTGAGAGCCCCACAGAGAGGACAGGCCTGTCCTTGATGTGGCCACACGAGGTGCCCGTGGTCGTGCGGGGAGTGGGCAGTGGCACGGAGGGTCCTGGGAGAAAATCAGTGCAGTTGAGGCCAGGGAGATGGAGTCCTCAAAGCCTCCTGTGCCAGAGCAGGGAAAAGGGGTGGACGGGAGGGGGCTGCGTGCAGATTTCATCAGACAGGCACCGCCCAGGCCCTGGGGTTTTCTAAGCTAAAGAGCAACACCTTAAAATGTGTATTTAGAAAGGTCAGCTGGTGGTCAGTGTGGAGAGGGTTGGGAGTGAGAGACCGGGCGCAGACGGAAGTCCAGTTAGGGATGCTCTGCCCCGTCTGGGGCTCAGGGGCCAGAGCAACTGGTGACTCACCGGCGGTTCCAAGGACAACATGGGGGGTCCTCACCTGGGCTGAAGATGGGACCACTGCCAGAGGGGCAGCTGGCCTGCGGGTGGATGTGGGGCTCCCCGCTCAACAGGATGCCAGGTGGGCACAGCCGTGAGGGCGTGAGATCCGCGGTCTGGAGGGCAGATGTGCCAGCCTCTGTGACCGGTCCCCTGACATTGGCCCTGCTTTCCCGGGGCAGGATGGCTGGGTGCTCCCTGCCCTGTCTCTGTCTGTCCTCGCCGGCTTTCTGCCCATCATCCTCTGCCCCCACTCCGGCAGGGGCAAGACTGCCCCCCTCCCCTTACAGTCCACC
This sequence comes from Eumetopias jubatus, assembly GCF_037043125.1. Taxonomy (NCBI): domain Eukaryota; kingdom Metazoa; phylum Chordata; class Mammalia; order Carnivora; family Otariidae; genus Eumetopias; species Eumetopias jubatus. The sequence continues at coordinate 74,418,364 of NW_028274823.1, read as the reverse complement.
AACTTCTTTACTCCTCTCACCTCGGAGCCTATCTTAAAATGGAAAACAAACAAGGAGGTGAAGTGGGCTGATTCATTTGCTCAGGGTTAGTACTTCCTTTTTCCCAATGACACAAGATGTCTAGTGTTGGTGCAGGTGACCTTGACCCACGGCGGCAGAGTGGTTGCCCCAAGGGCAGGGCACTCAGCAGGACATGTGATGAGCCGTGGGGATGTGCAGGGGCCTCGGTGACACAGCCAGGCCAGAAGAGCAGGCTGCTGTGGGCCTGGTTCTCACTTAATCATTAAACAAACAGCACTTTCCCAGGTAGCACCGTGCGCCCGGGTCCAGTCCCCACCCTCCGCCCCGGCTCTCTGCCTTGCAGACACAGGGGAGTGGTGAGTCCTGCAGGGAAGTGACTCATTCAGATATGACTTGACCTAAACCAACAGTGTATGATATATTAAAGTGCCCCCAAGTCTTATACCGGCCGGAGCCCACTCCTGGGGGCCTGTCTTCGGGAACCCCTTTTCCCTGGGAGCGATGCCATGGGAGTGATTTATAACCATCCGCTCACTGGGCCCTGGGGGTCTGGGAGCACCGTGACAATGGAGTCTGGAACAGGAGATTTTTCTATTTGATGTCCCTGAAAGATCTATCAGGGGCCACAGCAGGCTGGCTCCTTCTGTGGGAATTCAGAGCTACCACAGTCAGTAGAAGACTCGGGGTAGGGGGATGCATGCAGGTGGAGCCAAGGGCAAAGGGCAAAGTGACATGGGAGCCAGTACTCCCTCCCAGCGCTGGGGAACTCTGAGCTCCTTCCATCAGCAGCACTGGGATTCAGCTGCAAGGAATGAGTCCATCATTCAATTTCATAGAAAAAGCACAGCCTCAGGAGCCGGGACCCAGAGTAGCTGTCACATCCATCACTGCTAACCCTCAGGGGAAGCTGTGGGTCAAGGTGACTGCTTTAGTTTTCCATTCTGGGGCTCAGTTTGGTTTGACGGCAGGCTTAAATGTCAGAACAAAACAGGAGAGTGGGGGACTGAATCAGAATAGCTCATGGGGTGGGAGAAAATGTCTATCACCTAAAAACAAAATAATCCCAGGCCTGAGCTGTCTCCCTCGACCCAGATAGAGCCGGGCAGGCGTGCAGTTATCAGGAAATCCTCTGAGAGCTGGGAGGCCTGAAGCAGGGGACTCGGGGGGTGAGAATCAGCACTTCTCAGCTCCAGGCCCTACTGGGTCAGGGACGAATGGACCAAATGGATGGCAGGCAAGCCTCCCAGCATCACCAGCATGCCGGACTCTCTGTCTTCCCAGGATGCTCACCAGCCTGGGCACCATTCGCTTGCCCTTACCTGTCCCAAAGACTCTCAGTATTTTAGTTTCCAATGTGGCATATGTTCACATTTCAGAGGACTCAAGAGCGACTCAGAGAAAAACAGGCCATCCAGGGGTGCAACGAAGCCAGCACACCAGAGGTGAATGAGGCGGGTGGCTCTGTGCGTGGAGCAGCCATGGCAGCCAGCCTGGGGGGGGCCTGGAATGTTCCAAGCTGCCCACAAGGCTTACTGCAGAGAGGCGCGAGCAGAAGGCTGAGGGCCGACTGCACACTGACCTGTAAGAGCATCAAGGAATGATAGGAATGCAATCTGGCCTCCATGGAGCACACACTGTAAGGAATCTGGAAACTGATTTTTTCTTTTGAGGGAGACTTTCTTATGCATTTTTTAAAAATCTGGTTTATTTGAGAGAGAGAGCACACGCACGAGCAAGGGGAGGGGCACAGGGAGAGGGAGAAGCAGACTCCCCACTGATGAGGGAGCGCCCTAAGATCATGACTTGAGCCGAAGGCAGACGCGTAACCTACTGAGCCACCCAGGCGCCCCACTTAGGCATCTTGAAGTAAGAACACTTGTACCATCTTATCTTCAACTTTGTGGTGCATAAGAAGCAAAGGAACAGTGGCAGCTTGCTGGTTTATAAAGGAGCCTAATTTCCACTTGTCTTGGCTTCCCTACCTCCAGTAGAGATAGCAAGGATTATTCCTCTCCTTTCTGGTCTTCTGCCTGCAGCCCCGGTCCACTCACTGAATGGTGGTCCCACTTTCCAGTTTCCAGACGTGACTCTGTATTGTAGCCAGGTGCCTGCAATGCCAGGAAATCTGGATGTGTTTGGCTGTGGTCAGCAGGTGAGCGGTGCCGGGGACACACCTCCTGCCAACTGAACCTCAGTCCTCGAGCACCCACTTGATTCTCTACCAGTCAGCCTCCAAGAAACAGAACTTCCTTAACTTGCACACTGTGGATACCTTTCTTACATCTGATTTATAGCACCAGGCAGCCTCAAGCTCACAGAACGCAAGGTTGGAGGAGATTTCTTCACACCCACGGCTACCCAGACCTCAGAATTAAGACTCCCTGACCCTTCATCCCAACAATGGATTTAAGGATAGAGCTTTCTCCAACAGTGCATTTTTTTGCCAAATGTCTTTCCCTATAGGAAATCTATTCGTGATATTGTCCACTACACCAAAAATCCTGCTACTTTTTAGATGGCGGAGGTTTTTTTTTTTAAGCAAGTTATACTTTTTATTTAAAATATAAAACATACGGGGCACCATAAGCGAACTGAGTGGCTCAGTTGGTTAAGTGTCTGCCTTCAGCTCAGGTCATGTTTTTTTTTCCCTTTACATTTTTTATTGTTATGTTAATCACCATACATTACATCATTAGTTTTGGATGCAGTGTTCCATGATTCATCGTTTGTGCATAACACCCAGTGCTCCACGCAGAACGTGCCCTCCTTAATACCCATCACCAGGCCAACCCATCCCCCCACGCCCCTCCCCTCTAGAACCCTCAGTTTGTTTTTCAGAGTCTAGATGGTGGAGATTTTAAACAGCAACTGCTTGTGATGGAGGGATGGGGGGCAATGGGGAAGGGGTAGGAGTTGCTCATCTCAGATATTGAGATAGTGGGAAGGGGCCACATACTCTCAAGGAGACGCCCTTGCTTTGGGATTCCTTCGAGAAATATTCATTGATCACCCACCGGATCTGGGGAAGAAATGGAGAATAAAACATAACCCCTGCTTTGTGCAGCTTACGTGCTGTAGAAAAGAAAGACAACAAACATGTAAACAACTAGATGTGTTTTTAAATCACAAAAAAGCAATGAAACGAAAGGAAATGAACAGTATGATGAGGTGGGAGTGGGAGGAGACCTTCAGGGAAGGTGTCGCCAGAGCGTCTGGCTGAGCAGGTCGTCAGTGGGCTGGAGCTGGGAGGCCAGGACCAAGCCAAGCACACAAAGATCTGGGCAGTGAAGAGGGCTCTGCTGGTTTTGGTTCCGTCTTTTTTTTTTTTTTCCCCCACTGGATTGGAGACACCACTAAGAAAGTAAAAAAGCAATGTAATTACCATTACAAATCACCATTGATTCCAAAACACATTTTGATTCCAGAGATATTAAAATGTGTTAAAATTTATGACTTCGCGTCAATATAAATAAAACACCAAAGCAAAAGCTTGGAAGTGAAAAAAAGCTCGGCTGGTTTGAGCCATTGAAAATAATCTTATAGGTTTGTAGCTAGTGAATTGAAAGAGAAAAAAGGTATGAGGTTTCGGGAGGTAAAAGAACAAATCTTGGGTTTTTGTCTTAAAGCATAAAGGTATGATGTTGATGCCCTCTGCTGAGGTAGGAGAGACTTTGAATTTGCCAAGATGTGCATTTTAGACTGATCTTATATATTTTAAGTGGCAATTAAGACACGGCGGGTTAAAAGGAGATTTAATACTCATTTAAAAGTCAAGGCTTATAAAAAGGCTTTTGTTCCATGTCTATCAGGAAACCAGGGGCCCAAGAAATTGTTAGCTGAAGAAATTGAATAAGGTTAACGTTGCTGTTTTTATACATATTTTTATGTCATCTGCATACCATGTCCCCTTAATCAATAAACCGGTAAAGTGCCAGAAAATGCTTCTACATTACTTTCCTTCTAATCGGAGGTAGAAGGAATTGGCATGTCATCTAGAAAGCTGAGTTCCTTTAAGATTTACAGTCCAGTTTCTCGGACAAACTATTTAAAGCAGTAAATTTTTTACGGAGGCCATTGGCCAGCACAATTATTGTGTCTATAGGGCTGTTTATAGCAAATGCCACGGCATCTCTTCTATCATTTTCATGCTCTGACCTTCCCAAAAGGCAGTTAGCGACTGGAACTGTTCCCTGCAGTTATATAGATGAGAAAACTGATGTCTGGCTCCGGACGATGACATGTGCAGGTACTGGAAGGGCTGGAAACTGACCCAGAGCTTTCCGATTGCTGTCCTGGTCTTTGGCCCCAGATGCTGAAGTCCTTGGTTCTTGATCTCCTGTTGGCGTCATCCTACCCCCAGGCTCGTTTTGTGTTTCTACAGTGAAATCAAGGATAGGTCCCTCCCCGTGCTGTACTTTCTTCTTCTTCTTCTTCTTCTTCCTCTTCTTTTTAAGATTTTATTTATTTATTTGACAGAGAGAGACACAGCAAGAGAGGGAACACAAGCAGGGGGAGTAGGAGAGGGAGAAGCAGGCTTCCCGCGGAGCAGGGAGCCCGATGTGGGGCTCGATCCCGGGACCCTGGGATCATGACCTGAGCCGAAGGCAGCCGCTTAACGACTGAGCCATCCAGGTGCCCCCCTCTGTACTTTCTTAAATAGACTTTGCTAATCTCATTTGCTCCCACCACCACAAAATGACAAAATGCAACCATGCTCAAGGTCATTGGCGCCCCAAGGTAATGAAGGTTGCTACTATGTCTTAGAAATTGATCAGCCTTGCTCTCTGAACATTGTTTGAACAGGGGTTAACTGATCCAGCTCTCCGCTTCCAAGTACTCAGACAGAGAATGTATTGTTTTCTCCCCAAGGAAGCGTTACTGTGTTAATTTTCTGGGAAAGAGGAAGAGAAAGTGCTTTTTCATCAGTTAATGAACATTCAGCCAATAGTTTTGGAGCTTGGATATTTATCAGACTTCCTTGGAGAGTTTTAAAATAATATGTTACTGCCTTTTTATTATATTGAAATCTCTATATTTATTAAATTAGATCCTGCAGGGGTGGGAAGAAGGGGAGACATTTAATTTTTTTCTAAGCTCCCTAGTAATTCTGAAGATTATGCGTTTGGAAAATGCAGCCCTGAAGAGCCCTCCTGAAATGATTACAGCTGTTCTCCAGATTAAGCCCCTTGACCCTCCTCCATCTCTCACCCCCTCGGAGATTTCTAGAGAGCACATTATCCCATCCTTCTCATAAATTGTACCCTCTTCCCCTCGTCTGGTTCCTTCATAAGCATTTACCAGGTTCCAGTCTTCCATCTTTTTTAAAAACAACAACAAAAAATCTTTCAATCCTATACTTTTCTCCAGCTAAGCTCTTGTTTTAACCAGACAAGGTTTGCTTTTCCATTTTCTCTGAACTCCTCTACCTCCGACGTTCTGCTCGCTGCCCCTCTGAGCTCCACAAAGTCACAGTCACTACCCTTTGCTGGTAACTGGATGCACACTTCTCAGTTTGTATCTTCCCTGGCATCTTGGCATCCATGACCGTTAGCCTCCGCATCCATGACTGTTAGCCTCCGCATCCATGACCGTTAGCCTCTGCTTCCATTCTGGAACACTATTTGTTTGGCTTTCATGACACCACGTCCCTCTGTTCTGTTTTGTTTTTATAGTTGTTGTTCTGGACACCACTTCTCAGAGAATTGAACATTCTCCTTCTGTATGACCCTTAGCATTGTGTTTCTTTCTTTTTTTTTTTTTTTTAAGATTTTGTTTATTTTAGAGAGATGGGGGGAAGGGCAGAGGGAGAGGGAGAGAGAATCTCAAGCAGACTCTGTGCTGAGCGCAGAGCCCGATGCAGGGCTTGCTCTCACGACCCTGAGATTATAACATGAGCCGACATCAAGACTCTGACACTTAATCCACTGAGCCACCCAGGCGCCCCTAAAATTGTGTTTCTTAAAGGAAGATCTTCGGCCTACCTGGATCAGAATCATCATAGGTGCTAATGAAAAATTTGGACTCCTAGACTTAATAAAGCAGAATCACTGGGGACATGGCCTAAGAATCTGAATTGTTAGCATACATTTTAGGTCAGAACTTCCCAACCAGCCTGCCACGAATGAATTAAATAAGATACAGATGCCCCTAGTCCCCCTGCCTCCCCCCCCCCCAGCTTTCTAGTGGCTGGTGACAAAGGCCACAGGCCCTGGGCTGGTTTTTCTCCTGTATCAACAGCTTCATTCACCCCAGGTCTCTTACCAATAGGATCATTGCTATGGATGCCAAGAGGTAGAAAGTTTGGGAAGCACCATCCTGGGCAAATTTTATGCACAGTCAAGTTTGAGGACCACTGCCTTAAATGTTGGTGTCCCTTGGGTTCTCCTGTCTGGACCAGCTCCCTTCCCTACTGCTCTACACACTAGTCCAAGACAATTCCATCCACTCCACAGCTCCAACTCCCACGGCCACAGATTTGCCTGGATCTCCTGTCTGAGACCCATATGCTTAATTGCCTTTTGGCTGATAACTGGGAAATGTGCCTCAAAACCAGTCTGTGTCGGGCCCAGGATGAAAAGCAAACCTCCACGAATCCTAATCAATACATCTGGACTCTTTGTCCCTTTCCAGAGCCTAATAAATTGCTTTAATTGTAACAGTTGGGATGAAACTTATCTCCCCCACGAGATCGTGAAGTTATTTATGGCAGGGACTTCATTTCTGCAGTTTTAATCTATCTTAGTACTGTTATACTACTCTTCACATAAAAGATACTCAATCAACAATAACTTCCACCAGAACCATTTCTGAGTTAGCATAAGGAATCAGACAGGAGTTGGTTTGAGTCAGTCTCTCCCACTTGGGAGCTATGTGACTTCAGGTAAGTTATCCTATTGTTCTGATAATTGACTTTTTTTTTAACCTGAAAATAGAGACAAGAGCTTACAAAGAACCCAGCAAAGATGCCAAGCATATAGTAGGTGTCCAATAATGATTAATGTCCTCTCCTAACATTCACCTTATGAGGCAGACCTTAACCACCTATCACAGAAGAGAGAAGAAAGACTCAGTCAAAAGAACACCCTCAACACCATCTGGGAATCAGATAACATATGTAAATTATCTAAGTGGGGCCTGGCACATGGTAAGTATCCTCCTAAATGTAAGTTCAAGACATATTTGTTGCTAAAATAACGTTATTTTAAGTTGCTAAAATAAAGTCACTACCCTCATTTCCACATTTTGACGCATGAACACACCATAAAGAGGCTTCTGCTCCCCATGTAGCTTGCCTGTCTTGGGCATACATTCAGGCCACTTTTGCCAGACACAAGAAATAAGGCTGGGTTAGACATGGCTCCTATTCAATGGCCTGACAAAATCACTTAATAGCAGAATATGAAAATCCGTCTGGGAGAAAGAGAAAAATATAGTGTGAGATGTAGCCACACCACATCGGGGAAGGGGTTAGGAGAAAACATTGACATTGAACAGCATTGCTCAAGGGAGCAGTTATGAAACAACAGCAGAAGAATCTGGAGATGAAGGTCACATCCGTAGCTGGCAGGTGGCGGGATGGAAAGGAGGAGGGAGGAAGAGAAAATTGGAAGCAGCAGGGACAGAGCTATAACTAGCATCAGTAGAGACCCAAAGGTGAGTGTGGGCACCGGAACCGCGTTAGGGTTATTAGAACCCCAGCTGATTGCTGTTGGGAGAAATGGGCACTGAGTGCCAAAGATGACAGCACATAAAAGGAAGCAAGTGGAACCTGAAGTGGCAATAAAATTGCAGTTAGGCAGGTGAACATGTAGTCTAAGACCCATTCATTCATTCATTCATGCACACGCCATTTCAATAGGAATATGGTTAGTCCTTACTGTGCTGTAGGTCCTGTGCTAAGTGTGACATCCGGGACTGTGTTGATAAGACGTACAGTTGAAGGGGTTACGTGGCATGTTCTTTCACCCTCCACAGCAGGTTTGTATTTCCCCTAAATACCTAAAAGGAATAAGGGACGCCTGGGTGGTCCAGTCGTTAAGTGTCTGCCTTTGGCTCGGGTCATGATCCCAGGGTCCTGGGATCGAGTGCTGCATGGGTTGCCTTGCTCAGCGGGGAGCCAGGTTCTCCCTCTGCCTGCAGCTCCCCCTACTTGTGCTCTTGCCCTCTCTCTCTCTCTCCAAATAAATAAATAAAATATTTTTAAAAAATACCTAAAAGGAATAAACAAAAGAAGAAATTAGGACTATGGTTCGTCTGGGATGCCAAAGGCGAAGCAGCTTCAAGAGGAACACCAATACCTCCTAAGAGGATGGTTCTGTAGCAACAATAGGGCTTTCTATAGGTCCCCATCTGTCCTGCAGCTGAATCACAGACGAGTGTATCAGTGCTCGGAAGAAACGAAAGGAAGGTAGAAGGAGATCTGCATGAGGTCGTTAGTGTTCAGTCAGCACATGGTAAGTGAGAACGTGCAAACTGCTAGAAGGTTTTATTACTAACCCGCAACTTTGAAAGAGAATATAAAAATGCAGTATCGCTCTCAGAAGGTAGGACCTGCTTTGCAAGAGAACCTGTCTGTTAAGTGTTTAGGTGTTATTATCTATGTGTATTTATGTATTGAGACAGGAACCATGAGGTCTCTGGATCGCACATCAGACTGTTGCTCACAGAGCGTCTTAGTGATATCAGTTCCCACGGCCCGACATGACGAAGTTCTGATGTTCCTGCATGAGCAGGGTTGTACTATGAGAGAGGAACCTGGAAACTAAGAAACTCTGAGCTTATGTGTAGGTGGCTGGCGCATCTGTTCTTAGTTTCCTGTTCCGGCAGGGTGGGTGAGGGTAGGTAGTCAGGGCGAGACTGAGAGAGAGAGAGAGAGAGAGAGAGAGAGAGAGACCTTTGCTCTGGAATGTATACAAACACACTCTGGGAAGGGAGGGGAATGTTCCTATTTTTTTATTACCCACTTGAATGTAAGCAAATGGCTCCGCAGGAGAGAAAACTTTAAATTCTCCAGAGCAATACACGATCTCTAACTTCTGAGGCATGTTTGTCATTCAATAATCCTTTAATCCAAGTTGCCAGTAATTTTTGCTCGGAAGACTCTGACTGTGGATAAATATGAAAATGTTCATGGAGAGTTATTTCCCAACACTAAGGAACTGATGTGTCTTAATGCTTGAATAAATTGTTTTGATTCTCTATGATCACACCTATTTTCCAAATATTTCCATTTCTAATGTGTCCCTACAACCCTGCTTGGATACCCATTATTCACTTTGCTCCCTCCCCACACCATGGTCCTCTACCTGTTCTTCCTAGAGCCCTAGTGTTTCTGCAGCGGGCCCCACGGCACTCGAGGGGAGCTGGGATGTGTAGTAAAGGAAGGGCCTCTTTCTTTGAACCCCACCCCATTTCATTACCCAAACATCTGGTTCAACCAAGGGGAAGGAGCCAAGGGCCTCAGAGGACCAGGTGCTTTCAGACCCTGAGACCAAGACCATGGGAAAGGTTTCTCTATTCAGAATACGCAGGACACCAGACCGTCCTCAGCTCAACCTTACTCCAATGGGGCCGCGTGGACCAATCAGGTTGAACAAGAAGGAGTTCAGCTTAGAAGAAATTTATACCAACAAGAATTATCAGTCGCCTACAACCAGCAGGACCTTTGAGAGCATCTTTGAGGAACCCCAGGAGCACAACAGGACTTTGATTTTCATCAGCTCCGAGAAGCTTCGGCGGGCTGTAGAATTTCGGGACAGCAGCCTTCCTCGATCCCAGTGGCCATCTCGTGGGGTCCAGGCTGCAGCTGGCAGGATGCAGCTGCAGAGGTCCCAGATGTGGGACCTCTGCTGCAGCAGCGGCTGAAGGAGCTGCATGCCTCACTCCTGGAAGAGGAGGAAGTGGATATGGAGCGGCCCCATCGGACCTAGGAGCTCCATCTCTTTTCCCATCTGTCCTGGAGCATCTGAGGCAGTTATATATTTTACCTGTTCTATTATATGGTGCTTCCAGATGTTAAAAATAGTTTTTATATAGGGCGCCTGGGTGGCTCAGTTGGTTAAGCATCTGCCTTCGGCTCAGGTCATGATCCCGGGGTTCTGGGATCGAGCCCCACGTCAGGCTCCCTGCTCCGTGTGGAGTCTGTTTCTCCCTCTCCCTCTGCCCCTCCCCATCGCTCATGCTCCGTCTCTCTCTTGCTCTCTCTCTCTCAAATAAATAAAATCTTAAAAACAAAAACAAAAACAAAAAATAGGTTTGTATGAAGAAAGGGACTCCTCTTAGCGGAGTCTTCTAGAGGGCAAAATTTTAATTTTGATGAAATCCAATGTATCAGTATTTCCTCTTATGGATCATGCTTCAGATGTCAAGTTTAAAAGCTTTTTGCCTAGCTCTAGATTCTCTGAGTATTTTCTCCTTTTTTTTTCTAAGTGTCTCATAGTTTTGTGTTTTATCCTTAAATCCATGGTCCATTTTGAGTTAATCTTTGTATAACTGTATTCTTATGAAACTTGCCTCAAGATAGTTTTTTTGGCCTCTGGATATCAATTACCACATTTGTATTTGTTGAAAAGCTGTATTTCCTCGACCTAAATGGTTTCTATAACTTTGTCAAAAGTTAGTTTGTCATATTAGTGTCGGTTTATTCCTGGGTTCTCTACTCTGTTTTCATTGATTGATATGTCTAGCCTTCTATCAGTACCACCCAATTTGACTGGCTATGTAATAAATCTTAAAGAATCAGGTAGATTGAGTCTTCCCATTTCATTATTTTTCCAAAATTGGTTTAGCTCTTTAAGTTCCTTTTCATTTCCATATAAATTTTAGAATAATTTTGTCTGAATCTACAAAATATTATTCTGGAGTGTGATAAAAATTTGGATTAAACTTGGGTATCAGTTTGAGGAAAGTTGACATCTTTACTATGTTATCTTCCAATCCATGAACATGATATGTCTCTACATCTGGTTATGTCATCTTTAATATCTCCCATTCACTTTTGTGGTTTTCAAAATACAAGTTCTGTACATGTTTTGTTAGATTTACATCTACATATTTCACTTTTATTTTGAGTCGATTATAAGTGGAATTGTATTTTAAATTTTGTTGTTTATGCGTTCCTTGCTGGTATATAGAAATACAATTGATGTTCATCTTGCACCCTGTGCCTTTGCTGAACTCATTAGTTCTAGAAGATTTTTTTAATTGTGACAAAATATGCATAACATAAAATTTACCATTTTAACCATATTTACATGTATAGTTCAGTGGCATTAAGTACATTCACCATTACCACTATCCATCTCCAGAACTTTCTCATCACGCCAAACTGAAACTCTGTAGCAGTTAAGTAGTAACTCCCCATTCTCTACCTCTCCTCTAGATGTGGGCAACCTCTATCTATCTCTATAAATTCAATCATTCTAGGTACATCCTAGAATGGAAGTAGAATCATACACTATTTGTCCTTTTGCATCTGACATATTTCACTTAACACGTCCTCAAAGTTTCATCCGTGTTGTAGCATGTGTTAGAATTTCTCTCCTGTTTCCTTCTTTAACCAATCTAGATGTCTATATTATTTTATTATACAAAGACAAGTCCTCTATAATACCAGAATACATGGACATGTTCATTCTGCCCTCAGATTGATCTACATCATTGCCCAGGATTTTGAAGGCAAACAACCCATTGGTTTGGCAAACAAACCAATTTTCTTTTCTTTTTTAAAAGATTTTATTTATTTATTTATTATTTTAGAGAGAGAGAAAGAGCACATGAGCAGGGGGAGGGGTAGAGGGAGAGAAAGAGAGAGAATCTCAAGCTTACTCTGGACTGAGTACAGAGCCCAATGCAGGGCTCGATCTCACGACCCTGAGCTCATGACCTGAGCCGAAATCAAGAGTCGGACACTCAACTGACTGAGCCATTCAGGTGCCCCTTAAGTTCAATTTTCTTCAAGTAGAAAAGATACTGTATAGATGCAGCTGCCATCTTACTGGAATGAAGAATTTCATTCCTTTCAAAGACAAAATAATATTTTATTGTATGTGTATATCACGTTTTGTTTATCCATTCATCCATCAATAGCCATTTGGATTGTTTCCACTTTTGGCTATTGTGAACAATGCTGCTATCTACATGGATGTACAAGTATCTCTTGAGACCCTACTTTCAATTCTTTCAGTATAAACTCAGAAGTGGAATCACTGGATCATATGGTAATTCCATGCATAATTTTTGAGGAACTACCATACTGTATTTTACATCAGCTGTGCCATTTTACAATTTACAAGGCCTGCAATTTCTCCACATCCTCACCAACTCTATTGTTTCCTGTGAGGTTTTTCCTTTTTCAATAATTGCATCCTAATAGGTGAGAAGTGGTATCTCATTGTGATTTTGCCTGCATCTTTCTAATGCTTAGTTATCATCTTTGCATGTGCTTGTTGTTCACTTGTATATCTTCTTGAAGCAATGTCTAGTCAAGTCCTTTACCCATTTTTTTAAACTGGGTTGTTTGCTTTTTGTTGTTGAGTTGTAGTTCTTTGTATATTCCGGATATTAATCCCTTACCAGATATGTCTTAAGCAAATATTTTCTCCATTCTCTGTGTTGCCTTTTCACTTTCCTGATAGTATCTTTTTATGCACAAAGTCTTTAATTTGAAGAAGTCCAATTTACCTATTTTTTTCTTTTGTTGCCTGTGTTTTTGGTGTCATATCCAAGAAATAATTGTCAAGTCCAATGTCATGAAGCTTTTCCTCTATGTTTTCTTCTAAGAGTTTTATAATCTTAGCTCTTACATGTAGGTCTTTGATCCATTTTGATTTAATTTTAGTATATGGTGTTAAGGTAAGGGTCCAACTTCCTTCTTTTGCTTGTTAGGTCTAGAAGGTATTTGTAGATTCCTTAAGACTTTCTATATAGAACGACATGTCATCTTCAAATAGAGATTTCTTCATTTTAGATACTTATTTGTTTTATTTCCTTTTCTTGCCTTGTTGCACTGGACACCATGACAGTGTCCAGAATTATGATGAATAAAAATGGTGATAGCAAACATCCTGGTGTTATTCCCCATCTTAGGAGGGAAGTATTTAGTTTTTCATTATTAAGCATACTGTTAGCTGGTTTGTTTTTGTTTTTGTTTTTGTATATGCTTTTTATCTAGTAGAGGAAGTTCTCCTCTTGGCTGAGACTTTCTATTTTTTCATGTGTTTCACGTGTGTTCATAATTGTGTTTTATGATGGCTACTGTAACATCTTTGCCAGATAATTCTAACATCTGTGTCATGTTGTCATTGGCACCTGCTGAATCTTTTTTCATTCAGTTTGAGATCTTCTGCGTTCTTGGTATGAGTATTTTTCAATTAAAACCTGAACATTTTTGTATTATATAATATGACTCTCTCTTATTTAAACCTTCTGTTTTAATTGGCTTTCTCTGACACAGCTTAGACAGGGGAAGGGGAGGGGCATGGTCCCATTACTAACAGGAGAAGGTGCAAGTCCAGATTTGCCATTTGGCTTCACTGACACCTGACAGGAAGGGAGCTCAATGTTACTTCTGGATGGGGGTAGGAGTTCTAGCTTTCTATGTGGTCTCCACTGACACCATTGTGCAGATGGTCTGTTACCGTGGGTGGTGATTAAAGTCCTGACCTTCTACTAAGCCTCCTCTGACACCATCCCAGTAGTAGAGGGAGGGCCATCTGTCAGGCAGAAGTCAGGCTCTACTGATACTGTTGGAAGGGAGGGAAGTGGGTGGGAGAGAAGGCTCATTGCCTGGTTTGCAGTCCCCAGCCCCTCCTCTTGCATTACCTGGGGTGCCTCACTATAGCCTGGTAAGGACTGAAGTCTAGGTTTCCCAATCTGCCTTTGCTGGCATGGATGAGGTGGGACCATGGGTTTTTTTCCTCTGTAATATTTGCTTGTTGTGTCTTCCTGGCTCCACTGTTCAGAGTCTTCTTGTGTTTATTTTATATATAATATCCAGGGTGGTAATTAGTGAGAAGAATAGGGGAAAATACCTCTATTCTATCTTCCTGGATACAGAATTCTTTTTTTTTTTTTGAGATTTTATTTATTTATTTGAGAGAGACAGAGAAAGCGAGCACAAGTGGAGTGGGGAGGGACAGAGGGAGAAGGGCAAATATACTCCCCATTGAGCAAGGAGCCCAATGCGGGCTCCATCCCAGGACCCTGGGATCATGACCTGAGCTGAAGGCAGACGCTTAACCAGCTGAGCCACCCAGGCGCCCCATATCTTCTTGCATACAGAATTCTAAGTTTACTTTTACTTGCTAAGAGACTAGATCTTAATTATTCCCACCACAAAAAAAGACATGATAATTATGTGATGTGATAGAGGTGCTAGCTAAATCTATGATGCAATTATATTGTAATATAGAGATGCAACAAATCAACATGCTGTACCCCTTAAACTTACACAATGTTATATATCAAATATATTTCAATTAAAAAAAAGATAAGAGGGAGGGCAAAGCTGGGGATGAGGAAAATGAAACTTTAATAGTTAGACTAAAGCTTCAGAACCCCCACAGGGCCTGTGGCAAAGCATACGAAGAACTCACATCGTCTTAAGATTCTGCCTCATTTTAAATTATATCACCCTTGTGGTTGTGAAAGTGTCAGACCTTCTCAGTAGGTTGTGAAACAGTCTAAACTGAGAAAAGAAAGTCATGACAAAGATTTTGAGGAAGCAAGCTGCTAAATGAATTTCATCTGTGTTTAAGAAATCAGATTTGTGGGCACCTGGGTGGCTCAGTTGGTTAAGCGACTGCCTTCGGCTCAGGTCATGATCCTGGAGTCCCAGGATCGAGTCCCACATCGGGCTCCCTGCTGCTCAGTGGGGAGTCTGCTTCTCCCTCTGACCCTCCCCCCGTCATGTGCTCTCTCTCTCTCTCATTCTCGCTCTCTCAAATAAATAAATAAAACCTTTAAAAAAAAAAAGAAATCAGATTTGTGGGGGCACCTGGGTGGCTCAGTCAGTTAAGCATCCAACTCTTGCTTTTGGCACAGGTCATGATTTCTGGGTTGTGAGATCGAGCCCTGCATCAGGCTCTATCCTCAGTGTGGAGTAACAGACTCTCTCTCACTCTCCCTCTGCCCCTCACCCCTGCACTCTCTCTCTCTTTCAAATAAATAAATAAATCTTTAATAAGGAAGAAAGGAAGAACGGAAGAAAGGAAGAAAGGAAGAAAGAAAGAGAAAGAAAGAAAGAAAGAAAAAGAAAGAAAGAAAGAAAAAGAAAGAGAGAAAGAAAGAAAGAAAGAAAGAAAGAAAGAAAGAAAGAAAGAAAGAAAGAAAGAAAGAAATCAAATTTATGGTCAATGCTCTATTTAAGCAGAGGCCAGCACTGAGGGGCTGTGGGCAGAAGTCACCCCAGCATTTCAAAGGAGTCCAAATGCCCTTAGCATCTCCCTTACATTTATCCTTTGGCTTACTTATATCTACAATACAAGCGTATCTCTTGCCCAGATATTGTCTACACATTATTCCTAAAAGGCCTCTCTAGATTTTGATAATAATGATGAGATTTCCCCCCACTTTATTTTAAGATTTTATTTCTTTTTTGACAGAGAGAGAGAGAGACAGCAAGAGAGGGAACACAAGCAGGGGGAGTGGGAGAGGGAGAAGCAGGCTTCCCTTGGAGCAGGGAGCCCGATGCGGAACTCGATCCCAGGACCCTGGGATCATGACCTGAGCCCAAGGCAGACGCTTAAGGACTGAGCCACCCAGGCGCCCTTCCCCCCACTTTAGACTTCTTTCAGCTGGAGTCAGACACTGAGTTAAGGGAAGTGGGTGTGACAGCCCCAACTCTACATCTCTGAGCTGTGGAGTGACCAGGCTGTGTTTGGAGTCTCCTCCATGTGTCAATAAAGTGAGTTCACAGCTCCCAGGGCCTTCAGGTTCCCAGGATAATGAGGAGGAGAGGTTATACCAGCTTACCTTATCAAACACCCTTCGGCAGATGCCACAGCCATTCCAATTCTTGGCCTAGAATGGAAATGATGTGCTTTGAAGAGCTGACAGAAACTTCAGCCTTCCTTTCTGCCACACTGGAGTTCTCTTCTGAAATAAAGAGCAGTGACAATTCTTTGCCTCACAGGAGCGCGTCTCAGCATTCTGGGGGGACAGGCAGAGGGTGGTGATGAGGGGGAACACTCCTCTGCCGTGACAGATAACTGGAATCACACAGAAGCTGCTGTGGTTGGGAAACCAATACACTCTGCTCCGTTGCAGCCACAAATCTTTAGACCCTGGTAACACACTTTGAGCTTCAAGTTACACCAAAAAAAAAAAAAAAAAGATACCTGTATTTTGTTTTACTGAAGGAAGGCTTACATTTATTTATTTTTTAAGATGTATTTATTTACTATTTTGGGGGGGAGGGGCAGAGGGAGAGGAAGAGAGAAACCCAAGCAGACTCCACACTGAGCATGGAGCCCATCCCGGGGCTTGATCCCTTGACCCTGAGATCAGGACCTGAGCCAAAACCAAGAGTCAGTTACTTAAAAGACTGTACCACCCAGGCGCCCCAAGGCTTACATTGCAATAGGTAAATTAACATACTTTTATTGCCTTCTCTTGGAAAGAAACTAACTGTAAAGAGAAGTATGAATGGTACAGGGGTCAGAGAGTTGTTCAGAAAGTTGAATAATTCCTCCCTTGAAGAGAAAAAGTTTCATTCAGTTTCCAGGAAGTAGTTGCGTTGGAAGGTCTAACGATCAGATCTAAGGATATAAGGTAAATTCCCGTTTCTTCAGCCTGGAGATGGCCCATCATCATCAACACTAAAGGAAAGAAGCCTTTAGGCAAAACATCACTTACTCTAAATGTGTCAGCTCAACCAAGACCACACAAACATCTACTGCTATGGATAAAATTATCTTGTGTTTTTTGGAACATCTTTACCTCCACCAAGATAGTGACACTGACCTATCTCAAGGAAATGCCGTAGGCATTAATTATAATACAGTGTATGTGAAGTGCTTACCACCCATAAAGAGACTTAGATCTTAAGTCATTTTTCATACAATGAACACAGTGTTCTACTATGTAACATGATCTGACTCGACTTTCAGTTGTGATTTGGGCAACAAACAATTCTTGGCCTGCATGTGCTTTTTCATCAGCCAGGGGCCAGTCTAGTTCTATATGGAGAAAGACCTTTGATGTCAATCAGAAAACTTGACTCAGTTTCCTGATGTCATTAATTGTGCTTCTCACAACACAAACTAGGACGAGAACAGCCTCCTGCAGCTGCCATGCTTGCCTGCTCCCAGCCTGCTCCCAGCTCTCATCTAAGCGAATCTGCTCTCCACGCTTGGACATGATCCTGTTGCTCGCCAGCCTAGAACCCTTCAGTGACCTCTCACTGCTCTTAGGCCACAGACACTGCTCCTTCCCTTCCCCATGGGTCTGCCCCTCCAGCCTTAGCTCCCAGCAGACACCCCCCGTTTACTTTCTCTGCTGGGGCCACACTGGTCCCCCAGGATCATCTTTATAGTCCCTTTCATGGCTGGACCATCCTCTCCTCCTTGTTCAACCCCTGACTAGGCCAAATCTCTCTCACAGCTCCCAGAGCACTCTGCACCTTTGCTCCGGATCACCCTACACAGTTGCCACTTCGCTGGGAAACTGCCTTGGACACCCTGAAGTCCATTTGTGAGCCATATGTTGGCAAGTGCTTGCAGGGGGCATGCTGTAGCAAGGATGGCCTTTGGAATTTTTCTGCCAGAAGGCTGGGCCTTTGAATCTGGCATTGACTGTCATCAGATAGATCCAGGGAGGAGATGTCACCTTGGGCTAGGCAGCGTTTTTCAGCAGAAGACAACTGAAGGATTTAGCGGTGAGCCATCAGCTGGTGACACTGCAGGCATGGGGTAGGGGAGGCGGTGCCTCAGTCCCAGAAGAGGTCTTGGGTGGCCCATGACAGCATCCACTACAGCCATTGTGTGTTTGGTCAATGCCTCTCTGGGCCCCCATAGTGCAAGCTTCTTGAGGACAGCGTCTTTTGGTTGTTCAAGTGTTTAGTATAGTACTTGTCACAGGCCAGGATCTCAGTAAATGCTTGTGAAAGAACAAATGAATCCAGTCTGTGTGACCAACCTTCCAGGTTTGCCCAGGACTGTCCTGGTTTGGCAAAGAAAGCCCTACGTCTCAGGGAAACCATCAGTCCCAGGAAAACTGAGGCAACTGGTCACCCTACCCCTAATATTCCCAAGTATTTTCACTGACCCTGTACAGAGTTTACCATAGTTCCTTTTTTTAAATAGTTTTATTTATTTATTTGACAGAGAGAGACACAGCAAGAGAGGGAACGCAAGCAGGGGGAGTGAGAGAGGGAGAAGGAGGCTCCCCACTGAGCAGGGAGCCCAATGCGGGGCTCGATCCCAGGACCCCGGGATCATGACCTGAGCCGAAGGCAGACGCTTAACGACTGAGCCAGCCAGGGGCCCCCAGAGTTTACCATAGTTTCTGGCTCACCTTACCAACAGTCTGTTTGGCAGGGACTGGCTGGAATTCTGTCACTACCCTGCTTGCTCTTAAATGAGGAGACAGACCTTGACTTTGCTTCAGGTTTTCTGCTCATAAGACTTAGGTCCTACCGTTCCTTTTCAATATCAAGCCTCTGGTTTCTGACCTACTTCTGTACAGTGTTGGCCATTCCTGTAACCCAGCAGGTCGGTCCAGATTCCTATCTCAGGACACGCTAGTCTAGCTCATCCTGTTGTCACTTGGACATCTCTCATTCTCTTTCCGCTCTCTCTCCATTCATTTGAAAACTCGGGGATGGCATGATACGTTGTCTCACGTTAGGTGCTGCTTCGCAAAGGAACGACTGTGTCCTTTCAAAACTGTAGGTTCAGTGGGAATCACAGTCTGGCCTGGATCAGGGGAAGAATGATCCAGGCCAAGGCCATGGAGAGGATGGTGTGGTCCATGTTGCCCTTTTGAGTCTGATCCACACGGAGAAATGAAGGGACCAAAAAAAAAAAAAAAAAATTGGGAATTTTCTTGGAAAAAATTGCAAAGAACAGCATCAGGCTCTCTACCATTTGGTCCCCAGTTAGAATATCTGATCTCTGTAATCATTTCCAATGCAGGCTCCTAGGATAAAATCTGAAATGCAGAGGTCTTGGGTTTCTCAGCAACTAGGATATTTGGCTCCATTGGTCCACTTCATTTTCACACGAAAGATCAAAACAATGAAAATAATATCCCCTTCTCACTTCAATGCTGGGCCTCTGACCTAAATGTCACAGCCTTTCAATAACTCTCTTTATCTTTGCACTTCACCAAAGAAATAACTTATTTTTCTATCAATTCCCACTCCTTATGAACGTATCTAATGGGAATTTAATTAATTCTGATTGATGATGCTCCTGATGAATGTGGAGACCATTGGTACTGGTTCCATTCTAAGGAGGGATAAATTAAAATGCTAAAGAGATGAGTAGCCAGTCTGGCATCACGCAACACACAGACGTAGAATTTTGAGAGGGGCAAGCAGAAATCTCCTGACGTCTTGGCATATCTACAGATGAAAATACCCTTTGTTTCAGGGATGTTCATCTACAGATATCCACTAAAAGAAAGAAAATCAGAAACATTGCACTACTGACTAACTTTAAGGAATGTTCGCCAGAATGCATATTTGTACTATTATTTTTTTGAAGATACAGTTGGGAAATGGTGTGTAAATTTAATGGAGTAACCAAGCATCAGTGTGCAGGGAGGTTCGTGCAAAACTAGTGGAGATGATTTCGTCTTTCTTTGATGATTGAGAAGGCATTAAAATCTTCTGCACAGTCCCGGGGTAACTGTTGTAAGCATTGATTATCATTGTAGAGCAAGAGCCGGTTAAAAAAAAAAAATTCCTAGTTGTTAGCTTGTTTGTTATTACCGGGACATAGGAGGTCATAAACTGCCACATTTGAATAAGCACAAGAAAATGTTTCAGAATGATGTGGGAAACTCTCTCCCTCCTGGTAACTGATCTGAAAATGATCTTCACTGCCATCCAGTCTCACGACCCCACTGAAGAGTCAGTGCTCATTGCCGGACCTGGGTGTGTGGGTGGGGGGGCAACATCTAAATCTGGGTTTTCCCAGGAGGTCACAGGACTAACATTTAGTCTATGGAGTCTCTTGGACTAGAAATGATTTTGGAATTGGATACATTTGACAAATAACCTTCACTAGTTACATGGGGTGGAATAAAAATAAATGTGTAGTATAACGTATTACTATAAGACAGCTGTAGATGCAATTGGTTCTGTAATTAGCCTTCGTTTTACCAAGTTAGCTTCCTAAAATTAAGACTCTAGCCACATAAGAATAAAATAGATTGGCATTCGATGTCACGTGCATGTAAAACTTGAATTCTATGCAGGATACAAAAATACACTTAGATTATGGCTAAATATTTCAGAAGGTACAGGTAGGCATATGTCTTTTGTTTAATTATTTATGTATACTGTTTAAAATGTTTGGGGCGCCTGGGTGGCTCAGTCAGTTAAGCATCTGCCTTCGGCTCAGGTCATGATCTCGGGGTCCTGGGATTGAGCCCTGCGGTGGGCTCCCTGCTCAGCAGGGAGTCTGCCTCTCCCTCTCCCTCTGCCCTGTCCCCCCCTCCCGCTCATTCTCCTTCACTCTCTCTCTCTCAGATAAATAAATAAAATCTTTAAAAAATAAAATAAAATGTTTATCAGACCCACTGTGTAATAGGCATTAAGGCCAGCCCCCCGCAACTCCGGGTATCTATGCTGAGAGCCTCCCCTCGTCTCTTTATCTCACTTCTGCTTTCATAAAGCCAACATGTCCACCTTGTAGCTAAATCCAATGTCCTTTTCTTTATCCCATTTGGAATTTTCTAGCAGTTGACTCTTTGACCATTTTCTGTGTCTTGATACCTTCCTTCCAAATGTCAGGCCCCGTACTGGGTTTTTTGCACACATCATCTCATGGAATCTGTGTGAAGGTCTGCATTACATCAAACCCAACATTATCCCCCCCAAACTCATGCTCCCTCTTCAACCTGTACTTTTATTCTTATTATTCATTTGTTTGTTTGCTAAATTGGTATGAGATAAGCGCTTTTAATCAACCGCCTGTCATTTGGAGACCTCCATTGTAACAACCAATCATTGTCAAGGCTAAACAACTCCCTCCTTTTCACTTTTTTTGTGTGTGTGATTTTATTTATTTATTTGACAGACAGCGAGAGAGGGAACACAAGCAGGGGGAGTGGGCAGAGGGAGAAGCAGGCTTCCCGCTGAACAGAGAGCCCAATGAGGGGCTCGATCCCAGGACCCTGAGATCATGACCCGAGCCAAAGGCAGTCGCTTAACCAACTGAGCCACCCAGGCACCCCTCCTTTTCACTTTCTAAGCCATTCTGTAACATCATGCCTCTGAGCTTCATATCAGTTTTGGGTTTGAAAGCTCCCAGTTTGCGAACTGTTGTTATATACACAATACACTCTTACTAAATACGATTTTACTTATCTAGTTCCCATTTTCCCTATTTCTGGATTTTTGCCACGATCCACCCCAACTTCCAGGGACCACTTCCTCTGAGTTCATGATCATTTTCCATCTGCAAGACACCACGTAGCACTGGAATTTCATGGCCCTGTATTGCTAATTGGTGTGTGTTTATTCTCCACTTAAAAAGCAGGTGAATTCCTTGAGAAGCTGCACCATGTATCACTTCTACAGCACTAGGTATCACCTTGGATATCTTTCCAAGAACTGGGATTGTTGGCCCAAAGTGAGTATCACCTTGCCTTTTAGGAAAATGCCTAAAATTGTTTTTGTTTAAAGATTTATTTATTTTGGAGAGAGAGAGTACACGTGAGTTGGAGGGGCAGAGGGAGAGAGATTCCTCATGCAGACTTCCCCCCTGCCGGGCGTGGAGCCCCATGCAGTGCTCGATCTCCACACCTGAGCTGAAACCAAGAGTCAGACACTTAACTGACTGAGCCACCCAGATGGCCCTAAAATTGGTCTTAATGGTAGCAGCTAACAGTCATGAAAGTGTTTGTTCAGTGCCAGGTGCTGGCTCCTTGCTTTGGATTCATCATCTTCCGCCCCTGGAAACACCCTCTTGTAAACCTTGAGCCATAACACCTGCAGACAGCCCTTAGGTTCCTCTGTTCCCAAAGAACCAGGTCTTTTTAGAACCAGACTAGGAGAGAGCACCCCTTTCACAGTCTCTTCACATGGACTGGGGGCCCCACGGGTGATCTGTCGCAGACGGAGGGGGGGGGGGCTTGGGGATGTTGAGCCACGTGCAAAAAACTGGGAGAGTCCAAAACTTAAGTGTGCAAATGATGTCAAATTATCTTGAATTTTTCACACACTCAGAGATACCATCTATTTACCTATAAGGGTAATGATTCACTGTTATATTTAGTTATAGTTTTGTCATTATACTATTTTTCAGTCACTGCTTATCATAAATTAAAAAAATATGAAACAAGTCTAAGCTCTCAGATGATTTTGGTAACTTACATTGGATTTTTTTGTTATAAAAACAGTGTGTAGCGCGCATCCGGGACCGCAGGGAAGTGGGCGCCTGCGACGCGTGCGGTGTGGCCCGGCAAGTGGCTGACCGGGGCCGAGTGGGACTGAGCTGGACGGGCGGGGCGGCCCCAGCCGTCACAGGAAATAAGGGATCATGGTGCTCAATAGTTTGGATAAGATGATTCACCTGCAGAAAAACACTGCTAACATCAGGAACATCTGCGTTTTGGCTCACGTTGACCATGGAAAAACTACTCTGACTGACTGTCTTCTGTCTAGCAATAGGGTCATCTCCAGCCGCCTGGCGGGTAAGTTAACGTACATGGAAGAAGATGAACAGGTTCGAGGGATCACTATGAAATCCAGTGCCATTTCACTACATTATGCGAAAGATGATCTGTTGTCAGAGACAGGCTGTCCAGACTTGGATGCAGATGGGGACCTCTGACTGGCTTGAGGGCAGAAGAACGGGCAGTTCACACCTGCCCCCCATCCACCCAGGCGATTGTATGGATTTCTTCACAAGGACGGTCAAGAGTCTCAGGACTTTGCTGGCTCAGCCTTAGTGTTCCATTTCCTGGCTGGATCCTTAATCTGTCCTATGGCCTCAGTGTTGGATTTAGAATCTTTCTTAATTGGGTTGCCATAATCATTACAGCTTGCTTTCCCCAAGTCAGGATGTCATTCCACGGTAATACTTACAGGAATTTACGTGACAGAAATAGTCTTACAAATATGTGAGATATATATTCAGTGATGTTCACCAGAAAGTTTGTATTAGTTAAAAAAATGCCAACAACCTTTATGTCTGTCTTTGGAAAATGGTCAAGTACACTGATACTTCCTTCCCGTGATAAGCATACGGCTCTTCAAACACCTGTTCGATCTATATGTGATAATATAGGAAAAATATGTTGAGACAAAAAGCAAGTTGCAGAGTAAATGCTTGTATGGTAAGAGTGTGTTTTGGTAATAAAATACTATGTGTGTAGACAGAGATGTCTGGAAGGATGCACACTAAAAACTTAACGTCAGTTATCTCCAGGGGCTGAGTTATATGAAACTTACATTTTCTAAAATATTTATTTTTGTACTCTTTGGAAACTTTACACAAAATGTGCCTTTTTATAATTAGAAGAAAATAATAAAGATGTATTTCATTTCCCTAAAAAAAAAAAAACAAAACAGTGTGTAACTTATTCAGCCAACTCTCCATTCTTTCTCTACCCCCAGGATCGCATCTCTTTCTCCTTAGCTCACAGGCAAAACTGATGGGAGATGACACATGTCCCTCCTTCCAGCAAGTCTGACGCTCTGAGTGGGATATCCTGACATGGATTCTCACGTTATATACGCAGAGAAATAAACACACATGATTTTACCATTTTACAACCTGGGTAAAAAGCTATTTACGATCACTTGACCTGACAGTCTGCCTAACATGCATAAAATGCCTCTTTTCTTTCTGCCTTCGATATAGCCATGAAAATTTGAGATTCACCCATCAGCCAGAAAGAAACCATTTCAAATACAGGTTACTTGATTCTTTTCTTTTCCCTTTTTAAAATTTATTTTTATTTTTAAAGATTTTATTTATTTATTCATGAGAGACAGAGAGAGAGAGAGAGAGAGAGAGAGAGAGAGAGAGAGAGAGAGGGCAGGGGGAGAAGCAGGCCCCCAAGGAGCAAGGAGCCCGATGCGGGACTTGACCCCAGGACCCTGGGATCATGACCTGAGCCGAAGGCAGACGCCTAACCATCTGAGCCACCCAGGCGCCCTCCCTTTTTTTTTTTTTTTTTTTTTTAGGATTTTATTTATTTATTTGAGAGACAGCAGCGGGGGGGGGGGGGGAGGAGGGGCAGAGGGAGAGGGAGAAGCAGGCTCCCAGCTGAGCAGCCCACTCTGGGCTCAATCCCCACTGAGCCACCCAAACGCCCCTATTTGGTTCTTTTCTTAAAGTCTCTCCACAATGATCTAAAATATGTGCCCGGTGGCACAGCCAGGTTCCTGCAGACTGATGGACGGGGCTTGTCCTTCTCCCGACAGTGCCCCTTCCTAGGAATGCATCATGAACAGGGACATGTGGAGTCAACACCTGGCATGGCCCCGGGCTCTGCTGCTCTCTGCCCCAAGACAGGGGTGCCTGGGGCAGCCTGATCTCTTTCTCAGCTCCCAAAATTCAGAGGGAGCTGCCCAGGAAAAATGATTAAAAAAAAAAAAAAAAGACATTCTACTATTTTTACTTCGTTACAGAGTTCTAACCGCTAGGTCACGTGCCATAAATTATGCAGTGACCTTTAAAATCTGGCTCGGTCACTGCCCAATGGGTGGCAACAAGCTTAGTCCCAATGTTAAGGTCACATTGTTCAAAACTGCAATCACCACGTGGTGTACCAAGTTGGTAACAAGGGCATAGAGGAAGGCTTTCATTATTCAAGTGAGCCCATAAAAAAGGGCACTCCTCCCACATTAATGCAGCAATTTAAAGCAATGTTTACACAGAGCAAGAACAAAGGAGTGCAAGAGTTTCAGGTAAATTATGCTGATGTCTCTGAGCACCTATGGACTCATTGGTAGGTTAAATATCTCACTGTCAATGGGCTCTGGATTTCCAGCCATTGCTTAGAAATGGAAATGAATCCCTGAGTTATATGCATGATCATATATATCATGCATATGGTCACAATTTATATATAAATAATGGAAGATAAAAAAAACCCTCAAAACTCAACTTCTCCAACTAAAAATAAATAATGTCTAATTTACTTACAGATGATTTTAGCAGTCATGTACATGAGAGCAAGCCTATACATTCATGAACTTGCTACCTCATGTTGGAAAATGAGATATTTAGCC
The DNA here is from genome assembly GCF_037043125.1 of Eumetopias jubatus. Lineage (NCBI taxonomy): Eukaryota > Metazoa > Chordata > Mammalia > Carnivora > Otariidae > Eumetopias > Eumetopias jubatus. The sequence continues at coordinate 74,392,932 of NW_028274823.1, read as the reverse complement.
TAAGCGAATTTTTCGGACAATGGAAATATTTAAAATATGTTTAAATATTTAAAAAGCAAGCCTCTGAATGGGACGCCTGGCTGGCTCAGTTGGTGGAGCATGTGACTACTCATCTCAGGGCTGTGAGTTCGAGCCCCCACGTTGAGGGTAGAGATTACTTAAAAATAAAATCTTTAAAAATACTCCCCAATTTTAATCATTTTATATGGAAATACATCTTCATTTACTCTGTCTCCTTAAACAGAGTACATTAAGTGTAGTTTAACACTGTTATGAAAATCACAATATTGAAATAACATTTTTTAGAAAAAGTGCTGGAGGCGCCTGGGTGGCTCAGTCGGTTAAACATCTGCCTTCAGCTCAGGTCATGATCCCGGGGTCCTGGGATCGAGTCCCGCATCGGGCTCCCTGCTCAGCGAGGAGCCTGCTTCTCCCTCTCCCTCTGCTCCTCCCCCACTCATGCGCTCAAGCTCTTTCTCATAAATAAAATATTAAAAAAAAAAACAAAAATAAAACAAAAAAATAAAAAATAAAAAATAAAAAATAAAAAAACAAAAAAATGTGTGCTGTCCTGGGGGCGGTTTGTCCCCGCTGGGAGGGCTGTAGAAGGCAGTTCTTTTCTTCTGAGTCTGAGTCTGCCTTTCATGTTAGGCTCCCCTCAGTGCACTTGCTAGCAGTTTCTCAAAGCGGGTGGCACAGGGCACTCGGACCCACAAACCACACACAGACGGCTGGGCAAAGTTTTACCAATGTGGAAAACCCATTTTCCCAAGTAAGTATTCATACTTTTACAATCGTGCTGGCCTGAGTGTGCCCTGCCGTTCTGCTCAGAATGGAAAAACTTGCCGTAAGGGAGAAGTTGTCATGTTTCTGGAGTGTTTGACCATTTTTTTTTTAAGTATACAAAAGGGTGGTCAGGCAGCAAACTGTCCCCAGACTCTGAGTGGCACCAGAGACCGAGGTGGATGGTGCAGGAACCGTGGACAGTTTTAGGGGAACAGAGATACGGTGCTGACTTGAGTCTGCCCAAATGATTACACAGCGGGCACCGCCAATTTGCGCCGAGACTTTTAATAGTTTGCCACCTAAAAATGATGAGAAGTGCGCCCACTCAAAATTTGAGAACTATTGGGTCACACTGCTCCCCTTTATTGTCGGTGGGTTGGAAACCAGAGCAGTCATTTTATTAGAACCATGTGCAAATCTAAGTGAGGGGAGCAAGGAAGGGGCTTACTTCTTATTAAATGCGTTTCACTGCCAGGCTGCAAAAATACTTAAAAATGTCTTTACTTACTTCTGGGCTCCTTACTGTGTTTTTGAAAGCTGAGTTTGCCTGACAACACCTATTAGATAAGTGAAAATGTTTGGAAAATTGTCTTCAGCAAACAATCTCCTGTTTTGCCTTCACACAAAAGGCTTGCATGTACCAAATTTTCATCAAGTAGAACTCTTGGAAAATAATACACCACTACAGGGAAAACTTTAAATGTATTAAAGAGACAGACTGGAAATTGTACTGGGCAGATACGTGGTAAGTCCTGTATGATTGCAGGTTCAGCACTGTAAGGCAGTTTTGTTTCTAAATTTGCTGAGGAATCATCTGGTTGAGCATGTACACACTTCGGAAACTCCATCCCAGGACTGCCTTCCCGAATGGAGGATAGCAGTATTTATCGCAGCACTCCTGGGCACGGAGGCTTTGACAACGAATCACAAAATGCATGTATCATATGCCACACAGTCAGGAAGTTCTGCTTACCGCATTCTGAGTAAGAGACAGAGGATCTTACGGTCTCCTTCCAGTGCAGGCTTGTGCCAACTTAAAAGGAACTCTTAATTCAAGCCAATACCCGCTGCTTTTAAGGAGATGTACTACTGATTAACTTTAAAGGATTAAAAAAGCTTTGCATTGAACATTTCAGTTATTTCGCCAGATTTGTAAATATCTCCCTGTCCATCTTCCGAAAAGCACAGAAGGCTGTGTTTTGTAGAGTGTGGGCATGACTATTCTTCAGGTAAGAAAAGCAACCCCGTCTTCCTAATCGAATCATTCCCATTTTTGCCTTAAGTTACACCACATATATCTGTTCAGAAAACATCCCCTTTTCCCACCCACTCATCTTCCTCTTCGACTTTTGAACAAACCGCTTTTTTTTAAACCTCTTGGGGGGCGTGATTACTGCCGGGACTAGTCTCATAAATGGAGCCATCTGGGCCCAACTTCATCTGTTCTATTTCCTGTTTTAGCTTCTTTTGCAGACTGCTCCTAGCCCTTGCTCTACAGTGCCTTGGACTGCTGGGAGGGCGAGAACTCTCCCTCCACCAACACTGTGCTCTGCTCACACTGAGTTTATCGGCTGCTCCAAAATCAACATACCTGCTGGACACATGTGACTTTAAATTCACACACAGGAGTCTTTTCCTTGAAAGACAAGGGTTTCTGCTGCTTCTCGATCCTGAGGGCATTCTATTGGATCCTTAAGAACTCAATCTAGGACACTCTTGCCCACGAGTTGGATCGTTGGGCTTATACTCGACTCATCACTCCGAATAGTATTCACCCCCACCTCCAACTTCACCCTCACTCACCTTCAACTAGAAGGTTCCAAGGTCATCTCCTTGCTGCCCTCAGCTCGTCCTGCCCCAGCAGGTCCTGCTTCTGTTCTCTGACAGCTGGCTCCTCCTTCAGGACCTCAGGACAGCATCTGCCCATCGGCTGAGGACAAAGAACAGGCGCGGGGAAGATACTCTCTGCCTTACGTTTTGCATCCCACAGGGCACGGGAGGCAAAACTTGCTCCCATTTTTGAAGGGCATTAAGGGTTAGGGCCTTCTCTGCAGATTCATAAAATTATGCTTTGCAAATTAACTGGACACTTGCACAACGCGATGACATCCTGATTCAGAGTCTTCCCTTTCTGCTCCTTCTCCTTCTCGGTGTTTTGCACCCCTCGCTCAGACGAGTCACCCACCAGTGGGACATCCGTCCTCTTTCCCTGCACAGGGTACAGACACTCTCCCTGCGAAAAACCCACTGTTTCCGTGGTTTTTATCCTGCAACACCCCGGCACCATCCCAAGTGCGTGGTCACTGCGAACTTTCCAGACCCAATCATGTCCTTGATGCATGTCCCTATCTGCTAGAGAGTCTCTATTCCATTCTTTAACCGATCACCGACCGCTGCCTACAGTCAGCGTGGGATGCACAGAGAAATGTGCTTGCAAGGCAGCGTCACCCAGACCCAGAGGAACAGAACACGTCTGGAATCCAACACTGGGAAGGGGGGGGGGGGTTGTCTACTGGGATGGCATCACAGGAGCTCTGGAGTGGCTCGGAGGCTCCGGAGCTGAGGGACTTCCTTCTGATGGTTTTGTTGCTCTGAGGCCAGATGGGGTCTCCTCCAATAAAGAAGGGCCCTGCTTACAGAGGGCCAACAGCCAGCAGGACAGAGCTGGGAATGGTGTGCTCAGGGCGGCACGTCACGGAGATGTTTCTGAGTGAGCTCCCCAAGGCTCAGTGATCATGCAGGGTCTTTTTCATTTTCTCTTCTAAAACTCCCCAAATAGTGTCCTGTGTACACCATTTAAGTGCGGTTTCTATAAAGGAGCACATACATAGTGTCTACATGGAGGAAGGCTTTTCTTGATACATTAACGCATAGGATTGCAACCAGCTATGACTTTTATTGATTTCAGCTTGTAAATTTAAAAACCCTCCGATTAACTGGACAGAATCTGTTCATTCGGGGTTTCTCGGTTCACGTCCTGGGCTGTGTAGACCAGGTGACTACAAATCACAATGCACTTGCAAAATGCAAAACAAAATAACTTCTTTTACAAACTGTGTTCTCCATTAGCTGTTCCCTTCCAGAGAAAGGCTTACAAACATTTGTGACACCTGATATCATACTCTTACAAAAGGTAGAAACATTTCCTGTAGCAGAATACCATAGTAACTCACTCTTAAGTGTATTATTTCCCTTATTTTATTGTAGCAATTCTTCAATTCTTTAGTACAAAGAGAAATCAAAAGGAAAAATATCTACAATCTTGGGTTAAGAAGGATGCTAAGATCTGGTGACTAAACCATATGTACAAGATATAAACATATTTATACTTGTATGTACACAGTTAATGGTTGCCTATTCATTATAAATAGTAGGTTTAAGTTAGAGTCTACAAAAATAATGATTTGGGATGGGCACATGCAAACAGGTACACATAAACTTATTTATAAAACACGTCTCTATGCCTCTCTCTTTTACTTGTTTTGGCCCTTAAATATAAATGTTGCTATTTAGCCATCAGCTAAAATGATTTAAATGCAAATCCCAAAGTCCCCAATCAAAAGTATAAAATCTGCTTCTAGCCCCAGCAGCACCCTTCTTCAAGTATTCCTTACCTATTTGTAAAGTCTAGGTAATTTTGTCACATGTGAATTATAGGTACATGTCTCATTTCCTCCTCCCGAGTAAAACCTTGCTTTGTTCCATTATTTTGTGGGGTTTTTTTGTGGTGGTTTTTTTTTTTTTTTTTTTGGTAAATATTTCAAACAGTAGATATTTGTTAAAAGATCATCTTGGCTTCTACATTCTCCTACAAATAAACAAGACAAAGGCTCTTTCTCCCCGCCCTGACCCTGGTGCTCCGGGGACAAGGCGGCAGAGCCCTCAGTTGCCCGCGGAGGCATCGGGGTGGGCTGAGGACTGCGGGCCCACAAAAGGCTCGTTCTGCTTCCGATCCTCCTTCGGGCCGGCCGCCTGGTCGGCGATGGATGAGAAGGACAGCTGGTCGTGCTCTATGATGTGGACGCGATCTTCGTCTTTGTCCTTCTTCACGTAGAACATTTTTCTGAATTTTTTCAGCTCGTGGAGCTCACAGAAGGTTTCCAGAACCACCAACATGGCAATGAGGCCAAGGAGGAGGTAACCTGAGTGAGAAGAACGACAACGTCTCAGTGGGATCGAGTCACGGATGATCCCAGTGGAGGTACAAGAGGGCGCTGATGAACCAATTCCCCGCCACTTTCTGAATTTCTGGGAACGTTCTGAGGGCCGTGGCTCCAAAAGGGACTACCCAGAGAAAAATGAAGAATGACTTAACTTTCTACAACCTCGGATTATTCCAAATCAGGGTGTGATTTCTGAGAAAACAAGAAAAAGCTGGGGCTGACGTGGCATCATCAAGAGAAAATACCAGCCTGCATTCACCGTTCCCCAAGAGTGACCCGCAGGGAGAGGGCTCTCCGCCTCTGCTTCACTAATCAGCGGCTCTCAAAAAGCCAGTGACATGTCGGGGCGCCTGGGTGGCTCAGTCGGTGAAGCGTCTGCCTTCGGCTTGGGTCATAATCCCGGGGTCCTGGGATCGAGCCCCGCAGAGGGCTCCCTGCTCAGCGGGGAGCCTGCTTCTCCCTCTCCCTCTGCTCTCCCAGCTCATGCTCACTCTCTCACGCCCTCTCTCTATCTCGATTAAGTAAATAAAAGCTTTAAAAAAAAAAAAAAAAGCCAGTGACATGTCCCAAGAGTTTCTGATTGTCATGAGCGCTCAGAACAGAGCTTGACACCTTCTTAAGGACTCAATACTTTTATCAGTTTTTCCACTAAAGAGTAAGAAGTATAACAGTAGAAATTACAGTTTAAGCTAGATAAAAATCCCTCTAAGAATGGATGCTGACGTGAAACCGGTCTTTGTGTGGCGATTCGCATTTGACCGGGATCCAACTGCACGCTAAGCTGTCCATGATGGGACAGTCATTTGGGGGGCACGTGGACCATTCACTGATTAATTCTACCAGCTTCTTACTCCGAAATATAAGATAACGGGTGGATTCAGGTCACACGCTATTCCTTGAATTCAGTGATGAGACAGTGGTGGTGATTTTAAGTCAGTTCCAACACATTTAAAATCAGTTTCCGGGAAATAAAAGATTCATCATGGAAAGGAACAGGGTAGTGAAAATGAAAACTAAAAATAAGAAAAATCCCAATTTCATGGCCCAGTGGCAAAATGCTTGCAGAGGATTTTCAGAAAATAAGTGAACCAGCTAGAATGAGCAGCATAATAGGAACAAGAAGGCTGATTATCTCAAGAATGCAGAGAGACATGGTTCTAGCATCTTTAGAATTTGACTATTAAGTTTTGATGATAACACGGTAAATTTCTGAAATAGCAATAACAGGGGTGCTTGGGTGGCTCAGGCAGTTAAGCGTCTGACTCTTGATTTCAGCTCAGGTCATGATCTCAGGGTCCTGAGATTGAGCCCCACATCAGCTCCATGCTCAGTGGGGGTCTGCTTGGGATTCTCTCTCCCTCCCCCCCCCCACTCAGGCTTGTGCATGGGTGCGTGCGCTAAGACAGATAAATAAATCTTAAAGAAATAGCAACGACACTGTTGGACTAGTTGACAATTCCCTTTCTTTTCCTTTATCCAGTGTTTAGTCGAGCCCTTGAACGCTGACAAAAATATCCATGGGGTTTCAGGCAAAAGCTGTGGGATTTTAACCTATTCATGATCTAATACACTTTGGGGATACTCACTTGCTCCGTTCAGCATATACGCCATGTAGACCACCTAAAAAAAGCTGGTTCACACTGTAACAAGTGTTAAGATGATCTACAAGGATTTAGCATTATACGAAAAATTGAGGGAGTTCAACAGTTGGGCAGAATTTACGAGACGACAGTGAACACAAGAGACAAATAAAACTAGAAAACACAATCGCAGAAACATTCAACTTCTCAAAGTCCTAAAAAACTAAATTAAAATAAGGAGGTAATAGTTTACCTAATACATGAAAACAAGAAGTTGAGATAATGTTGATCGGAGCTACCAAATCTGCAACAAAAACACCCCTTGGGCTACTGGCCCACACCATCCCGTGAGGGCTGAAACCGTTATGCTCAGATCATTGTGGTGGGCGTGTAAGCCCAGAACGCCGTTTGGAAAGCGCAGGGTCAGTATGTTCTGTGTGTCACAAGAAAGGCATATTCACTTTGGGCCAGCAATCCCACTTCTTGGCAAGATACCCAAGTAGAAAAAGTATAAACATATACAGATACAGCTACAGTGTTGTTTATAACGTCCCCAAATTGGAAGCAATCGAAACAGTCAACAACAGAGGCCTGGTTAGATTACGGTAGAGCCAGGGCTGAAATATTCTGTGCACATTTCAGAGAATTATGGTAACTGGAGGAAATAGGAGCTCGCGCTTGTAACTACTTGGTAAACATTTCTGGAACTTGTATGACAGCTGGGCACTGTTCGAAGCACTGGGGTTTATGACTGAGGCCTCTGTCCTGGGTGAGCCCCTGGTTTAACGGAAATGTTAAAATATACATAATTCAACTAAGCACGTTGTCAGGTTAAGACAACAAGACAGGGCCAGGACACAGCATCTGACTGTCTTGAGTATCTACTATGATCTCCTAGGAAACATGACATGAGCCAAATCTTGAAAAATTCTCGAGATGGCAGAAATGAAAACTGTGTATGTATGATGATGCAAAAACTAAGAGTTTCTTGAAAACAGATTTCTAAGTTCTCCATAGCCATATCCAATTCAAAAAAAATTGTTTAAAAATTATAAACCACAGGCCATCTGGATTTGAATGCCTACTGTCCACACACAAAATTCCGAAAAGCGTTCACATATATTCTGACTTCTCTGAAAAAGAGCCAGATGGACAAACGAGATAAGCAACTCTTTTAAGATTTTCCTGGCAAATTAAAGAACACGACTGACAGTAAGAGGCTACATCCGAGCCCTAGTTTTCTGGAGCTTAAAATAGTTAATAAAAACAGCAAAAATTTTTTTGATTAAGAGTTGGTAATCCCGTATGTTCTATGTGGTGCCTTTTTACACTGTAATTTATAATGCCTCTTACGTTATTAGTAAGAAATCGATCATTAGTTGTTAGTAAGAAACTGATCAGCAGTTTTAAGGTACCTGGAAAAATTAAGTCTCAGCAGTGAGATTTTTGCATAAAGAGCTTGAAAATGTATCCCTCAGGGTTTTTATGAATGACACTATTCACTGGGAGGCAAAGTGGGGCCCGGAATAGCGAGAGAGGCCAAAGCGGGTGGGGTCCGGGAGCCCCAATACTCACACGTGATCCCAATCTTATAGAGCTCTCTGAATTTTTGGTTGTAGCCTTCTCCAGGAACGTAATCCCCTAGGCCGATGGTGCTCAGGGAAATGAAGCAAAAATAGAAGGACTCGAGGAAGTTCCAGTCATCCTCCAGGATGGAGAACACGGCTGCCGGGATGAAGAAGAAGCAGGACACGGTGACGAAGCCGAGGAGAACGGCGTGGACGATGGCCACCACCTGCTTGGAGAAGCCCCAGCGCACGTGGAAGTAGAGGATAGGCCTTCGGGTGACATGGATGGTGACACGCTGGACCACGGCCGTCAGGAACAGGAGGGTGAATGGAATGCCGATGACCGAGTAGATGATGCAGAAGGCCTTTCCTCCGTCTGACAGGGGCACGGTGTGGCCATAACCTGCACGGAGGAGGAGGTAAACTGAGGTAAGGAGGAAGAGCGGGGCAGAGTGTACATCTGTAAACACATGGCTGCCTGCTACCCACCCCTGCCCCCCTCAACCTAGGCAAAGAGTCCGACCTCGGGTCTGATACTTGAAAGGCGCGATCAGAAAATTTCCTGCAACAAAATTCCACAGAGGATGTTACTGCCCTCGATGAAATCGGACCAGATCTTTCCCACGCATCAGGGACTGGTTTTGAATTCATCGTCAGGCTGAAATAGAAACTCTGCGTGCGAAGGGGCTGGTGTCGCTCGCTGAGACCAGCCGGGCAAGCGCATCAGAGGACACCTCTTCCCCAGGCTGATGTCCTGTCGCCCCCCACTCCCCGCAGGGGTCCTCGTCAGGACCAAACACCAGTCTACACTTGCGTCCGGAGCAAACTGTTTGTGGAACGTTCTGATGGGGGCGGCCGAACTGTGGGCAGGCGAAGGAGACTCAAGGAAGATACAGACATTGCAAAAGAAGAAAAAGGAAGATTAAGGCACACCAAGCCACAGGATTGAGATTCCTTTTATTTGCTCAGCTACCTGGCTAAAATGGCATATTCAGAAACCGTTAACTTCTTTCCCCCTTGTCATTTCCCAAGGCTCCAAGATGCGGTAAGTTCCCCCCAAGCAAACATTAAAAAAACACTTTAGGCCCCAATGGTCCGAACATATGTCTCTCTGACTTTCCACTAGGTTTGAGTCACTCCCAAATTAAGCCATTCGACAGACTCTTTGTCCAACAAGTACCAGCAAGAGGGAAAGCCAGGCGGCTGAGGCTCTGCGTACGGTTTTTAAAGTTTCACGAGCACTCCATCCCGAAAGGCCTAACATGCCCCAACAAGTCAGTTCAGGAAAGAGCCAACAAGATGCATTTGTGTGTGTGTGTGTGTGAAACTGGATCCTGAAGAAGCCTCACATACACGATTACGATTGAAACCTGATTTCTACAACATAGCCTCCTCCTTAAAAAGAAACAACCCTGAAAACCCTTCCGCTTAGGATCCCTAGATTCTTGGCTTTACGGCAGTTCATGGGGTAGGGCCCAGGGACGGGTGGTCAGTAAAAGCTTCCCCGGGGGTTCCCATGCACAGTGTCCACACGACAGTCGGGGGAGGCCCTCGGGTGATGAACGAGCTACAGGGAGTCCCAGAAATCTGCCAAGATTGTTTGCAGCGTGTACATCCCCACGTGCCTTTTTCTGGGACGAGATTCTGGAATCTTAGATTCTCAAAAGGGTGAGGAACGGTTGTTCTGAGCAGCTGTTCCTAGCATGCTGTGCCGGCTTCTGGGCACGGCTGCGAGGGAAGTCGGAGCATCCAGAGAACAGGAAGGAGGCGGACGGCAGGGCGAATGATGCTCTCGCCACAGAAGGAAGCAGGAGAAATTCGGCTCTTGACCCGTGAGGCCCGAGTAAAGCAGCCATGTCGCCGGAGCCAGGGGAGAGGCGAGGCATCAGGAGGGATGTTCTCGTGGTCAGAGATCTCTGGAAAGGACATTTCACTTGACCGTAACAAAGCCACTGGAAAGCGATCATGAATTTGGTGTCAAAGTACTGGGAGACCACAGGGCTCAACCAGGGACGCCAGGGAGGCCTTCCACCATGGCAGGAATTTTGGAGAGGAGTTGAACCAGCCGGACTCGAAAAAGCCTGTAAGTCCATGACTTTATTATGCTTTTTGGTAGTATTTTTATAAATTATCTTTTCTTAAAAGCAGAACACACCGATTTCCTGTGGCCCACCTCTTCTGTGCCATCTGTTCCAATAAATTACAGGATTTCGGTTCTAGTAGGAAAAAAAAGTAAACAAATGTCTAGTTTTAAAATATTTTAGGATGTAATTTCTACTCTCAAATGACAACAGCTCTTTCCATGAGGGTGTTAACTGACGCTTCACTGACTAAAACGTTATCTCCGAGCATTGGCGATAATCGTGACAAGACTCTTAAGCCTCCCCGCTGCAGTAATGCATTTTTATGCCAGGAATATGTTCCCACTAAGAGATTTAGAATCACCAACGTGTAGATCACTCACCAAAAGCCTGTTTCTCCTCCTCAGGTTACATAGATAATTTTGGTTAATGGAAAATAAAGTGTTTAAATTTACATTCCATTATTATTGTCTACACTTCCGGTGCGGGCCATACTGGGAAAACTAGCCTCTATGCAGGGCGCACAGCAATTCTTTTGCCAATAGACAGCCCTGAATGCATCAGATGGAACCCTTCAGTGCTACTGAATTTTAATGAAGTGGTGAATAATTTACTCAAGTTCAGTCAATTGAACCCCCGGATGAATCACAAAGCAAAGCTCTTATTTTAAAATCTTCTATTAAAATCCATTACAAACCATGAAGAAGAGAAATATTAACAAACCTTTCCTATTTGGTGTTCTTCACATTTTTCTAAGGCTAGTCATATAATTTGGGGACACTGTAGGAGTACATGCATCATGGGGGGGAGGGGTCGTTCTAAGGATAGTGTCCTAGGAACTATGGCTTCCCAGGTGGCTACTCTAACTACAACAGCCCTGATGTGATGCTAGCTAACCTCCAATCTGGGGCTATGCCACGCTGGATCGGGGCCTTCCGGTTTTTCTGGTTTTTAAGTCCTCCTGAACGAAGTCCAAGACAGAGAACCTTTGTGGGCTCCTATTCAGATCATTAGAGCAAGTCACCGACCGGCAACTTCTTCCCACGTATCAGATGTTTTTGAGAGAGGTGCAGTTTGTTGCTACACTTCTTGTTGTGATCCTGCACATATAATACATACTGTCATTTATTTACATTATTTAGTATGATCTAGTACAACATATACGCTTCCCATTAAGTTAGCTTGATACCTGATTAAAAACCATCTACAAAAGAATCTCAACCTCTGAAGTCAATGCCAGTAGAGATACTGAAATAAAATTACAATGTTTCCTCTCCTATAAAACAGACTTTAATTTGCAATCCTGGGCTTTCACTTACTTGTTATCCCTCTCCTGCTGTGAGCCCCTGATGGGGAGGAAATCATGCCCTCCTCTCCCGTGAGGCTCTCCAGGCTCCCCAACTGCGATGCCATCCAATCCACAGGAGCGAGAACGCTGTGGTTGTGACTTCAAGTCTGGGAGGGCCACAAATTCACTGTCTGGCAACGAACAGGCTTCTGGTCACACTGACTTTGTTACTTTCATTGTATCTTTTACTTGCAGTAAATTTTTGTTCCATGGTTTCAGTACGTGGTTAGCTTCTGGACACCTCACACACAACAGGTCTTCACGTTCCTTGTTTTACCGCAGTACTTTTCAAAGACTCACACGTGGGTAAATCGGTTCATCCCTTTCATCCCGGTCATCGACAGGACAGGAAACGTCTGGCTTCTCTTACTTTGCTTACAATGGAAGTTGTTTACCAGGAAGAGAAGACTCAAGGGGAGTCTGAAGAGACTGGATAGGAATATTGGCAAAAACGGAAAGAGGCTTCCATTCCGTGTGTGTGAGGAAGGAGGCACGGAGGACGAGAGGTGACAGCAGGAAGAAGTCACAGGACGTGCAAATGCCCATGCTTTCCTTGGCATCACCACTTTCTGTCCCATTCATTTAGTACTTTTCAAACACTTCTTGTTGCTTCTGCTCCATCGTGGATGGTTTCTTGTTAACATCCCGGGCGGGGTGGGGGGGGGCGCACGGGGATGACAATGGACTTCCTAGTTAGGACACTGCTAGGATTCTTTACCTTAGCGTGGCCATTCTGAGTGATGTGCCCCATTAACACCCCGCAGTTAAAAACTAGAGGATCCTAGCAAATGGCCTAAATGTCATAGACGGGAGCATCTTGCACAATGGCAGTACTGAGAAAGGACAACCAGAGAGGGTGACTTGGGCAAGGGGCACCTGTGCTGCACATCCGTCAGTCTGAGGAGGCCGAGAGGTTCTGGAAAGGATGTAGGTGAGCTCAAAATACCCAATAAAAGCAGCCACCGCTTGCTTCTAAAGTCAACTCAAGTCCTGACCTTCTTTCTCAAGGGCACATAGCCAAGAGGCAGTGTTGGCGATCACTGTAGGAGGGCACCATGTCCTTCTGGTGGCTCCACGGAGCTGCCCAGGACATGAGACTCAGGAGAGGACAGGCGCGGGGGGAACAGTGATCAGGGTGGACAAAGGACGACACGGTGTCACACAGTGATGGCAGGGGAATGCAGAGCCTGCGTATTGCTGCAGGTATCGGGGGCAGGTCTGCACAAAACCTAACCAAGGGCCAGAGAACGTGAGCACAAGCCAGGCGAGCCCCATGTCCTGGAATTCCGGTTTAGAAACGACACGGAGGAACCACTGTGGTGAATGTCAGGGTCATCAAGGGAGAAAAAGAGAACAGTGTCCTCCAGTTATGAGAGAAAAGCATGAAATCATAACAAATCGGAGGTGACCCTAGAAAGTGGAGTCTCTGCGGCAGTAACTAAGATCAGAGATATCAGCACAACAGAAGGTCCAATAAAATTCTTATCTTTCTGTTCGACTGTTAAACTTACAGGTTGATGATTCCATTTGCAATCCCTGTTTGTGGACAAACATATCATTACAGAGACACCAGTCAAATAAGGCAGGAGTGGTTATATTCCAAAGAATGTAGAATATACATACAGAGAGAATTTATAATGTAAATATCAGGCAAAAGTAAAAATGATCAGTTACCCAATGCCTAAATACATTTCAAGGAGAAACTTTCAAAGAACATCATCGCAGGAGAAATCTCCTTCCCTGGCCACCCATCCCTTGGTTCGATCCCAGGGGGCATTACTGTTAGGAATTTGTAGCCAAAAGGTCCTGAAACTTTTCTGAGGATTCAGATATGTACATAAATGCTTCCAGAAAAACACGGTTTTATTTTGGTTTTGTCACAAACAGTATACCACATGTATTGCCGCTCTCCACTTGCTAAGATTTCTTTGAAGAGTATGTTCTGGAGATGGCTCCGTGTCGAACCGTGAAGACTGACCTGTTCTTTAAATGCACATTCTCCGCTATGCTAGCGCCCTAGCCTCTCTAACCATCTCCCCCGACTGGTGGACGCTTAGGGTGTTTCCAATTCTTCACTATTGGTTAATATCAGGTCAAAGGCAGGTTAGGCGTCCGGGTCCCTGGTGAGAGTGTAACACGGCGGATCTCGTGATCCCCCGGACCTCCGTGTAGCCTTGCGTGCTACACAAGTGTCCAGTTCAAAAGAAGGCTCATTAGCAGAAACCTAAAAGTAAATTCTCGAATGCACTCAAAAGCTCCCAGCTCCCAGAAGAGGCCATCCTAGGAGTTCACACACCCAGTTCCTGGGTGGTGTCTGCACAACAGTGCTCACTTTCTGGCACAAGCATGCAGTACAAAGACTTGCAGGGAGGACTGGCCCTCTGCCCTGACGGTTCTCTTACCCCCTCCCTTCCACCTGGGCTCATTTTTATGTGGGTACGGTTTTTGTTTCTTGTGCTGGCAACACCACCGTAGTTTTCCTCTCGGCCTTCCGGAGTTGACATAGACTCTTTTCACATATAAGCAACTCCTTTTGTTCTGATGATTCTGACTCGATAGGCAGTTTTTCATTGTATTCTACCTGTTACTAGCTGTCCCAAAGTACCCAACCAAAAATATTTCATTTTTCTCATTTTAGACTTTAGGTAAGGAGTTTGGCCAACTCAGGAACTCCTATTATGGATGCTTTCTTTCCGAAGCATTACCAATTTCCTCCAACTCTAATACGTGTACTTATTCATTCTATGCCCCAAATAAATACTGTTTCTCCATCTTTTAAAATTTATTTTCATTAATTTTTAAAGATTTATTTATTTATTTGAGAGAGAGAGAGAGGGAGAGGGAGAGAGCATGAGCGGGAGGAGCAGATGGAGAGGGAGAGAGAAACCCAAGCCGACTCTGCACTGAGCGCAGAGCCCGATGCGGGGCTCGATCTCACCACCCTGAGATCATGACCTGAGCCGAAACCAAGAGTCGGATGCTTAACCGACTGTGGCACAGACGCCCCTCTCCATCTTTTTTAAAAAGACATAGCCCTGCAATGTCTTCTTTCACAGCAGCCTCTGAATAATTCTTGCAAGTCAAGATCCCCTATGAAGCCCTGCTTCACAAAACAAATTAGGAGAGAAGAGAGTGCACTGAATAACTTTTTCAAACTCTCCATTCTCCTTTCTGCCATTCCCGATGAGCAGGCGAGCACCAGGCTGACAGTCTGGCTTCCGACACACCTTGTCTTCCCGAGAGAGCCTAACTCTGAAGGCGCTAACAGGGCCAATCACATCGTTTGGTTTTAATCTGGTAACGTGCTCAGGAACATACTCTAGGTTGCAGTAGCAAAGCCCAGGAAATAGTTGGCCAAGGGCATTTTTTGCTAATTGTCATAATTACACCTGTTCCCTATGGAAAAAAGCAGGTGATCATCCCCACCCGCCCAAACTCCAGCTTAATGGTACCATATGTTGAACACTGTGATTTAAGGTCTTTGTTAGGTTCCTAGAGGCAGGAAAAGGGAGCTCATGGCCCACTACCCAATATGAGGCTATAACCAAATTATGTCACATTTTTAGTACAGCTTTCCCAGAATTCCAAGCAGTCACATTTCTTGTGGTTTCTACAGGAAGGAACAGGAAAGGCAGGGTACACTGGCTGGTGTGAACAATTCCAGCGGATCTTGGGACAGAGATGTCGTCCCTCCCGTTGTCCAGCATCTGGCCTGGGGGGTCACCAGGGTAGTGGGACAGTAGCTCGGAGGGTGGGAGCCCAAGAAAGGAGGAGCTTAGGGTGTGGGCTCTGGATTGGTTGGGTTGTATCTGAAAGGTGTGAGCCCTGTATTCTCTAGGACTGGCTAACCCTGCGGAGGGTGGTTCCTTCAGGATCAGCAAGGCCCCAAGAGGTCCAAGCATCAAAATATAAAGACATAATACAGGAGAGCAAAGCAGGAGTCCAGTTCTGGACAGGCATGCCCAGAAACAGTACCAAGCCGACGGGGTCTGTTCTAATAACCAGCCCAGGAAGAATCCAGTGAACTGGATACAACCATGGGGAGATGCGTTGGACAGCATTTCAGAAAGAGGCACAGAGGGCACCCGGGTGGCTCAGTCGTTAAGCATCTGCCTTCGGCTCAGGTCATGATCCCAGGGTCCTGGGATCGAGTCCCACATCGGGCTCCCTGCTCAGCGGGAAGCCTGCTTCTCCCTCTCCCACTCCCCCTGCTTGTGTTCCTGCTCTCGCTGTGTCTCTCTGTCAAATAAATAAATAAAATCTTTAAAAAAAAAAAAAAGAAAAAAGAAAGAGGCACAGAACATGGTCCATGAATAATTATCCCTTCTACACTCCGAACTCCTAGAACCTTTACATTCTCCCTGTGTTTGTTACTTGTTAACTCTGGTTTCCCCTGCAGACCTGGGCAGAGTGTTCCAGAGAGAAAAGTAAGGTGCTTGATGTGTGCGGCCCCAGGCCGGGGGCAGGGTGCTTCTAAGCACCATCTCCTCTCATCTTCCTAACAGCCCTTTGAGATAAGCGCACAAGTCCCTTTTACAGTAAAGGAGGCTATGTAATTAGTTTGTAATTAGTTTAGCAAGGTTCTAACAGCGAGCATGCAAGGGAGGCAGATCTGAATTCTGTATTTACTAATCTTTTCAGTCGGGGCCTAGGGGCTGTGGTGAGGAGGAACAAGGGAAAATAGAAAGGGGGTGGCAGCCAAGTGCCCAAGTACGTGGGAAATAAAAGCTGGAGAAATCCCCAGATATTTCCAAGGAAAGGAATCCTCTGAGATAGATCAGACCTAGGACAATGACCACAGAGCTTGGCTACGCCACACCGGGGCTTCCAGAAACTCCCCAGCCCTGGTGACCCAGTGGCCCCAGACCAGGGCCAGGCTATGGGCGCAGAGCAATGCCTCATTCCGATCTCCTGCGGGACCTGAGACTCCGGTCTTCTGATTCACCTCCCCACCCGCTGTAGTGGGGTCAGCACACCTGCTGGGGCGCACGCTCCCACCTGCCTGTCGGCCACACGCGGACCCACCCTTCCACCGCTGGGACACTTGCAGAAAGAGCTAAAACGGACTCAAAGTCTGATCACTGTGGAAAATGGCACAGCCAAAGACGCACACGTTAGAGTCTTGTCTGTGTTTTTCATTATTTAATTTTATTTCCCCTCGCCCTCATTCCTGACCATTTCTTAGGAATTTTGGCAGCAGGACAAAGTGAAGCTGAAGAAAGCAATAGAACAATGGGTCTGGTTTTTCCTAAAGCCCCAACAGTTTAGACGAGGTTTCCTGATCTAGTAATGAAAGCGGTCTATTTCCTCTACCTGCCACTTCGCTCAGGTTTGCCTTCAGGTTTGACATAACTATCCTGCAGCCATGACCACCATGGGGTTTAAAAGTGATTATATTGGAAAGGCTTTCCAGTGATGCACTTTTAGAACAGGCTTTTAAAATTCATGCTGTCGGCATTTCTCTCCGGGCATGGATGCTGTGCAGACAACTCAGGATTTCAATTTCTTTTCCCCTGAGAACAGTTGGGCACCTTGCCCTGTGGAAGACAGCTCAAAAGGTAATAGAAAAAATGCTGGATGACAAGGAGAACACAATTGATGCTGAATTACCACCCCCCACCCCTGCACATCATCAATGTAGATCTTGCCTGGCCCAAAGCTTAACTCCAGACTAGAAGAAGCCAAAGTGGTCCTAAACTCTCACATGGTGGAAAGGGGTGGGAGACACCTGGACATTTGCTCAATCAAACCACATTTCCACACCTCTCTTTATAGAGTTTCAAAATGGTGATGTCCCAAGGGTTCTAGGGACCCTGGGAGGAAAACACAGGTGTCCTCCTGGCTTGATGGGAAAATCTCCACACCTTTTAGAGGGAGAGGTTCCTGAAATAAACATTTTTTTTTCTTTTCCATCAGACTGTAAAGACTTTAAGGCTCTTGAACTCTGAGAACACAGGGAGGAAGGTGCAAACAAAAAAGGTCCTATGCAATACCACGCTTATAAACTAAGTGGAGCTTCGGGGGAACAGGCTGAGGAATCGGATTTCCTAAATTGAATCCTGGCTCTGCTTCTTAGTCACTGTGAGGCCCTGGAAACTTTATGCCTTAATTTCCTCATCTGTCAAGTATGAGTAATACTTCCTACCCTCATGGAGGGGTTATGAAGATTACATAAAATAATCCACATAAAGCAATTAGCATAGCTGCTGGTACATACTAAGTCCAGTGAAGGTAAACTCCTCTTTTGATGCTGAAAGAAATAGCTAATGGAATCATCTCGATAATATGTATGCTCTTTCAGGTGGGTCACACTCTTTCTAGGCACGCTGGTTACAGAAGTTGTCTGTACTCTCAGCTCTGTTCTCTGCACACATTTTAATTCTCACATCCTTCGGGACATTTTCTTCCACACTGATGGACGAAGCAGTCCCTGATCACGATTGAAGACCTAAACAACAGCACTTAGGGAACAAACGGATATAGGAACTTTGTGGCCGCTCTCTGTCCCCAAGAGAAACATCCAAAGACTCCCTTTCAGGTTCTCATTCCCTCCATTGTCAACTGACCCAATGTGGTGGCCATTCACCACAGCCCCATTTTCATGGGGAGATACCAGTAGATTCCCACGACCAAAGGTAGGGAAAACTCGGTCCCCTCCCACAAAACTCCTCTACGGGTGTGGCACATTACAACAACAAGAGGCACAAAATAGTTACACAACATGTTGTAAACTCGGGGCAATTCCAACTCTCTCTCCTTTAGGTCCTTGAACAAGTCTTAGTCGAAAGGTTTGCTGGAGTCAGATGCAACACTATTCTTGAAGCCGGATTCAACTACCTTCTGGTCAAATCAGGTGACAAAATCCTCAGGTCCTTCCTTAAGTGGCAGAGCACAGAAGAGGACCGAGTCCTAGGCCTTAAATACCCATTTGCTGGGTGCACAAAAATCTCATACTCACTTTGTGCAAGAGCAGACGAACAACACCTCGACTTCTCTAGTTAGTCTACATAACTTGACCACCCCCACTCTTACCCATGCAAAACACCCCCAGGACTCCTTATGCTAACTAATGGACTCTCTGGTCTAGCTGTCTAGGTACTTGCTGAGACAGGCTTAGGAAAGGAGATTTCTAGTTAGTCTTTCAAATGATAACTAACTTTCCCTCTACTATTCCTGATTAGAAACTTCATCACTTCACCGGGTACTTCCCTGCCCCTAGAGTGCAGATTCATTGGTAATAGCGCTAATCACATTCTCTAGGTGTTAAAATACAACACTTTCTTCCTTCTAAGTGTCTGACAACTGACAGACCGTTCCCTCTATGGAATCTTGCTGCTCTGGGCTCTGGGTTATGGCCCAATCAGGGCAGGCTCCCCTGCAGAAACAACCATGAGTGGGTTCTTTGTGCTGGGACGCTGGTAGCTGGTGTGTTAGGTCAAGAATATACAAATTATGATTTGCGGCCTGAGGGGGCACAAGCTACCCATTTGGGGTCGGCAGGGAGCTCCCTCAGCATCCAAGCTCTTCCTTGGGGAGGTGAAAACCACAGGGCCGTTTTGATGGAAGGCGCAGTTTCAATACACTCACACAAAAGGAAGTTAAGTCACAAGATTTATGCCTACAGATCCTGGAAAAAGGCAGGGGTACCAAACCAGGGGAAGGGCAGTCCTTCATCCTAGGTCTTGAGGAAGCGAGGGATAGAAAGCAGGGTAGCAAACAGAGGTCCCTAGCTTTTCATTTTTTTCATCGGCTTGACTCTAAGTGGTTTATTTATTTATTTAGAGAGGGAGGGAGGGGGGGGAGAGAGAGAGAGAGAGAGAGAGAGAGAGAGAGAGCATGAGCAGGGGGGAGGGGCAGAGGGAGAGAGAGACTCTCAAGCAGGCCCCAACCCAGAGCCTGACATGCGGCTGTATCTCACAACCCTGACATCATGACCTGAGCCGAAATCAAAGAGTTGGACGCTTAACTATCTGAGCCACCCAGGCTCCCCTCTAAGTAGTTACTTTAAAAGGTGCCCCAGAAAAAGCAAAGTGGGAGCATGGGGCAGGAATCCTAAGCTCAGGTCCTTATTTAAATGTCTAGACTCTGGGTATGAGCAGGGTTGTCATACCGTCAAATGCTCGGGCAGCGACTCAAAATAGGCATTTACTCTGCACAGACTTGCACAGGTAGAGGCCCACCTTTCTGCCTTGGCCCCAGAGTAAAGAAGGTGGGGAGCAGGGCCACTTGCACCCACCAAGGACACGGACCTTTGTTACTGTAAGCCACCAAGACTTGGGGGCCACGTCACCACAGCACCGCCTTGCAAAAACTGACTAATATGCTAGGAAAAAATAAAGAAAAGGTGGGGGAGGCGTGTGGGATGGAGGAAATAAGATGGCAGAACTGAGTAGGGACAGCCTGTGGGTAGAGGGAGTACTCATTACACAATTCTCTAATTTTGTATCAATTTCGTAATAACCTATAATAAAAAGTAAGAGTCAAGGCTTTGAAATGTGCATTGTAAGAATAGCTTTTCATCTAGACAACCCCTGAGGAAGTTCTAGGCTTTCTTTACTCCTTAAAATCCTGCTTTTTACAGTCAGTACTAAACGTCTAACAAGGGCGCCTGGGTGGCTCAGTCATTAAACGTCTGCCTTCAGCTCAGGTCAAGATCCCAGGGTCCTGGGATTGAGCCCCACGTCGGGCTCCCTGCTCAGCAGGGAGCTTGCTTCTCCTTCTACCTGCTGCTTTCTGTCTTGCTTACTCTCTCTCTCTCAAATAAAATCTTAAAAATAAATAAATAAAAGTATAACAAGATGAACCAGAACCCAGAGGTACAGCACTTAGAAACACTCCGGTACAGCCAAATTTGATTTCTTAATTTAATGCCCTCCAAACCTGTAACAATCCCATAATCTCCTCAGCCAGAGGAGCTGAAATCTCAGATTGTTCTCTGAGGGCACACACTCCTGGGCCATGGGCAAGCCACAAGTCCAGGGGCTGACTGGATAGAGTTGGGGGTTTTCTCCCAGAGTTTCCAGGGGTTTAAAGCAAGTCAGCTGTCGGCTCCCGTATATGAGACAGAATTCTTGCGGGAGCCCAGGTCCACCTGCCAGGCTGGAGGGGTGCAGCCCAGAGAGCACCTCCTGGTCTTACCAACCTGTCACTGATGTGCAGTGTTCCAGAAAATGCTATTTCCCAAAGGCTGTAGGAACTGCAGTCAGCTACAACACCACCCCCCACACGCATGCTGAGCCGGACTTCCATCACCCTAGGAGACTACCAGGGTGCACGAGGATTCCTTGAGAACACTTGTGTTTATCGGCCCTGAATGGGATCACAGAGGGGGAGCAGGGTGAGGGGGGCGGGGCAGGGGGTGCTGAGCAGGGCAGAAACTCTCCCAACCACGGGGGCACAGACACCCTTCTTCCAAGGGACCTCACGATGCTCATTTGGCTCTCCACCGGGCAGCTGTGTCTGCCATACGGTCATTTCAGTACAGACTGTGTCTGCCATACGGTCATTTCAGCCCTAAATTTCAACAAATGTTGGCTGAGCCCCAACTGAGCCCAGGCAAGGGCTTTGACAAGACCCTTTACCCTCGCCAACCAAGCAGCCATGAGTCATCAAGCTAGCGCAACCTCGCTCAAGAGAAAGGATCGGCAAAGCTCAACAATCAAACATACCCAGGGAAACACCAAGAGGGTATCACCTGGAGCAAAGTCCTATTAAAAGGAGGAAGATTTAAATGAAAGGAACAGAGGTGCTGATGACATACAGTTTATGAAACTGACACGTGAATAAGGGGATTCGGGTACCACATTCCAAAGGATTAAATATTTGGTTCAACAGAGTCATTTTGAACAGAAGTCTCAAACTCACAGATATGCCGGATTTTAGGCGGGCAAGGCAGAAGCAGTGAGCCTACGAGAGACCTCATGGGCTGCTTCATGTTTGGTGGGAAGATCTCTGCAGGCTCAGAATGCACGCCCTTCAACCAGCTCCATACGAGCTTTCATCCAAACCACTCTGTTGAGTCACATCTGCCTTCTCAAGGGCACCGGTGGTTTGCAAAATCCTAAAATGAATGCTATCCTCCCGGTTCACCACTTCTAAGCACCATATGACCAAACTGTGTCCTCCTCCACCTTGAACCACTTTCTTCCTTGGCTCGAGTCACAGCGACTCTCCTTTACTGTCTCCCGGAGCATAGCTCCAGTCTCCACCCTTGGTCTCTCCTCCTCAGTGGGCCCACCACGCTAGAGCCCTCATAATCCACTCCACCAACACTCACCCCCTTTCCTGACTCTTCTTCCTCATGGCCCACAAAAAGAAAAACATGGTGCCAACCCCAAAACTATGACCACCCAAGAACTAAATGGGATCAGTGGCTAGCCTACCTGTGACCTATTAGCAGCATCTTGCCATTTAGGCAGCTCTGCCCTGGGCAATGGCATCCAGACCTGTGCCTTTTTTTTTTTTTTAAGATTTTATGTATTTCACAGAGAGAGACACAGCGAGAGAGGGAACACAAGCAGGGGCAGAGGGAGAGGGAGAACCGGACTCCCCGCTGAGCAGGGAGCCCAGTGTGGGACTCGATGCCAGGACGCTGGGATCATGACCTGAGCCGAAGGCAGACGCTTAACGACTGAGCCACCCAGGCGCCCCGGACCTGTGCCTTGACAATACCCGTGGTTTGTCAACCCTGGCTGAGCATTAACCTCACCTGGGGATGTCTTAAATACCTTAGAGATTTTCTTTCAACTGCTCTGGGATGAACTGTGGGTACTGTTTTTTTTTTAAGCTGCCCAAGAATCATCAGGACTAGGAACCACTGATCTATACACTAAGGACTCCCAAATGTACCTCCCTTCACCTTTTTCCTGAGTTCCAAATTTATGCCCAACACCCGATTCAAAATCCTATGTGGGATATGATATAGGCACCTCCAAATTACTGGGTCCACAAAATACTTCTTGATCGCGTCACGTGAAGGACCACCTGCCCTACCACCACCCCTGCGGTGAAAACGGCAGCCCAGACCTGCCCCTCCCCTAGTTTTCCTCATTTCAGTACTAGTCTCTGTTTAGTTCTTCAGGCCAAACACCAGCTAGATTTTTAAAAATTCCTCTTTCCCTTGTCCCCAGCATCGAATCTATCACAAATCCCATTCGTTCTACTTCCACAATATGTTCTAAGTCAGAGCACTTTTTTTTTTTTTATCATTCCCACGCCTGTTAACCCAAGCCACGTGATTTTTTTCCTGCATGACTGTAAAGGCCCCATGAACCCACTCCTCCTCCACCCTCTAACATACGCCGAGTCTAGGAGACACCTGGGTTAGTTTCCCATGGCTGTTCTAACCAATTACCATCAACGTGGTGGCTTAAAACAACAGACATGTGTGTGTCCGTTCTGGGGGCCAGGAGTCTGAAATCAAGGTAGCAACAGAACTATACACCCTTAAAAGGCTCCAGGGGAGGGTCCTTCCTTGCCTCTTCCAGCTTCTGGTGGCTCCAGGCTTCAAGGAAGGTGGCTCCCTTGGCTTATGGCTACATCACTCTGCTCTCTGGCCCCAACTCCACGTGACCTCCCCTCTGCACCTTCTCCTCTTCTGTCTCATTCAAGGACACTCGTCACTGCATCTAGGGCCCATCTGGACAATTCAGATGATCTCAAGATTCTTAATTAGGGACGCCTGGGTGGCTCAATTGGTTAAGCGTCTGCCTTCGGCTCAGGTCATGACCCCAGGGTCCTGGGATGGAGTCCCGCATCGGGCTCCCTGCTCGGCAGGGAGCCAGCTTCTCCCTCTGCCTGCCGGTCCCCCTGCTTGTGCTCTCTTTGACAAATAAACAAAAATCTTAAAAAAAAAAAAAAGATTCTTAATTATATCTGCAAGACCCTTTTCCAAATAAGGTCACAGTTAGGGGTTAGGCCACAACCACAAATTTGGGGGGCTGCCATCAACCCAGTACAACACTGTATTTTTTTAATAATGAAAATTATATCACATCACTCATTAGATCAAAATGCTCCAATGACTTTTCATTGCAAGTAATAGAAAAAGAATGTGAACTTAAATTCCTTGCTATGTTTTCTAAGACTCTATAGGATTTGGCTCCTAATTCTGTGACCAAATTTTCCCACTACTATCTCCCTCACATACTACCCTGTGGATACACCAGCCTTGTGTCTGTCTTCAGAAAGCCCAAGCCCCGACCCAAAGAGCCTTTGCATGTGCTGTTTCAATAGGTTTCCAGGATTGGTACGCTCCTCCTCATTCTGGTATCAGACTCAATATCACTCCCTCAAGAGAAGGCTCCCAGGTCACCCTCCCTAAAGTGGCTCCATCCCCTCCCAGTCACTGAAGCCCATTATCCTGTTGCAGTTTCCAAACATCTCCCTACTTAGTTATGTGCGGACTGCCTCCCCAACCAAAATGAAGACAGGGCCCTTGTTAGTCTTGTTTACTGTTGTATGCCGAAGCGCCTAGAAAAGGTACTTCGCCGGTAGGGTGCACTTACTACGTATTTGTTGACTGTGTGAATCAGGAGGCTATCTGTTTGAGGAGCACCATAAAACCCCCCGAGATGGGTAACAGTTTTATTGTAAAGAAACGTGAAACACAATAGCTCCTTGGGGACTGTACCATCAGGGGTGATTTTGTCCCTCCACATTCTAAATATTCTACACTGAGCATGACTGGGGGGTGGGGTGGGGAGAGGTGTGGGGTGACCTTGAACAATGCCCTGTCTGGAGATGACTCTAGAAGCAGTGCCCATATATGGACCCAGTCACATCACACCCATGCAATGGGGGCGCTGGGGTGGGCAATTTTAGCTACTCCTGCCTACCTGATCTAAGACCCAGCGGGGCGGGCAGCCCACACCCATTTAAGAAATCCAGGTCTCCATTCACCCCTCAGCTGGTATCACTGTCTGAGGATAAGATCAGGAAAGTGAAGCCCAGCAAGAGAGGAAGCACAGCGTTTAAAGGGAAAAGTGCTAAAAATAGGAGCTCGTCAAGAGAAAATGGTGCACAATGGAAGGAAAAGTAAAACTGAATTCATAGAGACATGATTTCCAGTCAGCGTGCAGTGAGTGGGCCATTCTCTCACCCCCAAACTCCCAACCAGCCATTTAATTTCAACTAATACGTACATGCACCCGCTCGCCCCCCGCCCAAAGTCCCCGATCCATATATACTCCAAGCCCCCACATCTCTCATCAAACCCAGCCCTCCATTCCCAGCCACCTAGCCACGGACCACAGCTACCTCTAACCCAGCATCCAGATGGACTGGCCAGCTCCTGCACCTGCATTCCCCCGGTTAGAGAACAGCTCCCCTGCCCAACCCACCAGCTGCCTAACAGTAATCCCCAACTCTTTCGGCCTCCCCCCTAACATTCAAGGGGACACCGAGAGCCATTGACTTTGGAAGAATTTCCCCAATTTCTTCCTTTTTCTCTATCACCCCCATGATGTTTTAGATGAGGCCTCTATTATCATCCATCCCCTGTACGAAGAGCCCCTGCTGGCTTTTCTCCCCAACCTCCCACACTGCCATCTCTCACTGCAAAAGGATAAAATTCAGATCCCTCAGGTGAACGCTTGGTGCCCACGTGTCCAGCCCCCCTGCTGGCACAGGGCTGGATCAAAGAGAACCCAGGGATGTTCTCGGGACACCCTCTGCCCCTCACACTTCCGCGGTTTT
Organism: Eumetopias jubatus; assembly: GCF_037043125.1. Lineage (NCBI taxonomy): Eukaryota > Metazoa > Chordata > Mammalia > Carnivora > Otariidae > Eumetopias > Eumetopias jubatus. The sequence continues at coordinate 74,367,711 of NW_028274823.1, read as the reverse complement.
GCACACGCTGCTCCCTCACCTCTCTCTGACCTGTCCCCAAGCCCCTCAGGCGTTGGTCCCCGCATGGGCTCCCACAGCAGGTGACACCCAGGACCCAGAGGTCAGCAGGGCTGCACACTTCCCCTCCTCGCTGCCCCAGAAGCCAGGAGCTGACCGCCTGACATAGCTCCGGCGAGGCAGATAGAAGTGGGAGTCCGCTGGAGGGAAGCTGGTTCGGGGAAAGCTTTGTTTCCTCCTGTCTTTATTACAGACAGCATGCCTGGAGCTGGGTGCCCAGCCTGTGACTCTCAGGGGCTGGCATGAGGGTGAAAGCCCCCTGGGATGAAAGGACCAGCCAGGCTGAGCAGCTAGACCAACACCAGCAACTGCTCCCAGGCCAGACTGGAACTTTGGTTGACCACAGCTGAAAGCAATCTTAATTGGTACAGTGACTTGTATTATAACAATCAGTTTACATGTTTCTTTAAGATATACTTGATCCCTGGGGCTCTTAGCTTATTTCTCTAACTCTGGAACCCAGCTCGGAGCCTTGCGGGTGGCAAGCTCGCACAGCTACACAAGGCTAGGAGCTTGCCCAGGAGGAAAGCAGTCCTAAAAGGCTGTTACCGGCAGACCCGAGACAGTCTTGACCTTCACTCCTAACGTTTTCCCAGAAAACCACCTCCTTTGGAACAATGTACAGGGGTACCTCCCCAAGAGATGAAAAATACATACGTAAAATGTAACCAGATTTCCATCATGGGGAAATTAGTTCACATGATCAGAACGTAATTTTTGAGGCCAATTCATTTTACCATTAACATCTAACTATAACTAATGACTTCCATGTCTGTTTTATCTTTCAATGGAGATGAAATTAGCAAGATAATGAGTCTGCTGAATTCAAGCTAATCACCAGGTCAAAAAGCAAGGCTGGGCTTCCCAAGAGTCCCTGAGAGGGTTCAGCAATGAAAATGCCAATCACTCCTTTATTCCTTACCTGGTCAGCCTGCGATAAACCAGTCTGAGTCAAGCCCACACGGACACTGATATTGTGCAACTGCTATTTCTTATAAGTGTTTCTGCGCCTTTTCAAATCTACCCGTGGTGCAAAAAAAAAAAAAAAGTTAAATTTTATCAAAGAACTAGTTTCCAATTTATTTAAATGTTACCAAAAATGTTTAATGCCTCATACAAGTATCATATGGCTTTTTGTCACTGTTGCTTCCCACACACTTGAGGGATCACAGTCTTTCTGTTTGGAGAAGAGAATTCTCAACTCAGATCTCTCTTCGGATGCATTTGCAAAGTCCCCTTTGCAGATCCTCACTGGAAAAACGAGAATATTGA